>NW_012140747.1:58547-84365 GCF_000956105.1 Propithecus coquereli | reverse complement strand
AACTTAAATTATGATTCTTAAATCCATTCCTCTGGCCATTCACCATCATGAGTTCAGGCCCTAGTTCATTTCATTCTTATAGTACTATAACATACAACAGCTCCCTATCTAGTCTCCGACTCCTTTCTATCCCCCTTAAATTCTACAGTCCACGCTGCTGCCAGTTCCTTTTCTAAAAACCAGATCTTCACACTATTTTAGTGCTTGAGAGCTTTCAAACAGCTTTCTACCAGCTACACAAATGTCCGCAAGCTAGTTTAAGATTAAGGTCTTTCCCATCATGGCTCTATTTCTACCCTTTCCAACAGACCACAATATACATAAATAAAAAATGTTTGCTACATGCATTATTAACATTCACACCCTCTTCCCAAATTAGTATTTCTAACAGACATGTTAATATTTCAACACATTACCACGGCAGAAAACCATTAGATTGCACCCATCAAATTCATTAAGAATCAAATAAAGGCTGGGCACGGTGGCTCACGCCTGTAATCCTAGCACTCTGGGAGGCCGAGGTGGATGGATAGTTTGAGCTCAGGAGTTTGTGACCAGCCTGAGAAAGAGTGAGACCCCGTCTCTACTAAAAATGGAAAGAAATTAATCGGACAACTAAAAATATATAGAAAAAAATTAGCCGGGCATGGTGGCGCATGCCTGTAGTCCCAGCTACTCGGGAGGCTGAGGCAGGACGATCGCCCAGGAGATGTTTGAGGCCAGGAGTTTGAGGTTGCTGCGAGCGAAGCTGACGCCACGGCACTCACTCTAGCCCGGGCAACAAAGCAAGACTTTGTCACACACACACACACAAAAAAAGAAGAATCAAATCGTAAAGGAAGAGTCAATGACCTCTTCTCATATAATCAAAAGAAATCTCCAAATTATTTTTTGATAAACAGTGCATATAAAATACACATTCACAGTGGCTACCTTCAATGAGAGATTAGCCCCTAGGAATCTCTTTTTATTGTTTTTAAAAGTCTACTGCAAAAAACTAAAGTATACAGAAGCTAACAGTTTGCAATGGCAGTTCTCATTTATCTTAGAAGAAAATAAAAACCACTAATGAACTAGTTTATCATGACAACTTTTCTATCTATTGTAATCGAGTTTAATGATATAGTCAATGCCTAAGTAGACAATATCACCAAAAAGAACCTGATGACCATTTAAAATAGACATCATCACACACTTTCAAAATATTTACAACAGAACAAGAACCAAATACTTACCTATAGTAGGATGTAAATTAAAATTAAATTCTTTATATAGAACTGTGTCCAGCAGAGCGGTTACATCTGCGGATATAGCACATGCATTGCATAAGGCAGTATTTTTGGTGGACAGGACTGCAGTCCCAAAAGGGGCACAGAGTTCCATATTCAGCCCACAAAAGTTCCCTGAGTGCACACCCCAATCCCAATCTAACACTCCCAATCTCCATCTGAGTGCCATTCAATACAAGAATCAAATATTAAGGTACAGAAAGAAGAGTACGTAATCTGGTTTCAAGAAACACATGAAAATATTATTCTTTGGACTGGGTCTATGATCATACAGTGGAATGAAGCCAGAAATCACACTTGATACCCAACTAGTAGTATCAACCTTCAAGTCTTGCACATAAACCTACTTCTTTTAAGCACTAATTTAAAAAATCAATGGCTTTATCCCATTCTGTTGAGTTCTTAGAGATTCTTAGAGAAGGCCTAAGATTCTTGAAGACATCTTGAACTACAAGATAGATTACACCGATGATTTCAGTGTCATGCAGATAATATAAACAGTATGCCACCTTCCTTACCATTTTTTAAAGAAAATAAGGAAAACTAAGTCTCCAATTTTGCTGATAAAGATTAGAGCATGACCTACAATGAGAATTTAATCTGTTGCCATTAACTTTTACATCCTACAAACATATACTACGACTCAAAATAAAATCACAACATATAGCAAAGAATAGTTTTACTTGGCATTTGTTAGTATAATAGGCTATAAATTCACATGCTTACAAAAGTGGAGATAAAACAACAATCAGCAAATTTGTAAGTCACCAGGAAGCTGAAGGTTTGGAAAAAAGGTAACTATTTCCACTTTATCTTGTCCCTTGAATAGTGGTATGGGAGCAGACTCAAGAACAAAAAATGAGAGCAACCAAGGATAATTTACTAAAATTCACCTTAAAAAGATTGAATCTGCCATCTTGGATCTCTGCACCTGGTGTAACTTCCATAGTACAGTCTTCGGCCTAAGTTAAATAACATATTCCCCATTAAGATACCACATAATTTGTAATTAATAGGCCATATAAAGACAAACTAGCTGTGGCTAGTCTGTGACTTGAAACTAAGAACATCAGATAATCATTAATATGAAACTCTGAAAGGGAAGGAAGGGAAAAAAACAAACATGGTAAAACAATAAAAATTTTAAACTATCAAATAGCATTTAACCACCTTTATAGGGAAAAAGTGATTTATTTGGGGGGGGTAAAAGTGGGACAGTGGAAAAGGCAGGGGGATTCTGAAATATTTACTAATTACCGTAATTTTATTTGTAGTAGAAGTAACCGGTATAACTTCAAGTCCCATTCGTATCCTCTTTTGTTTTTCACAGTAAGCTTTCCAGGTGTCTTCATTAAACCCATAATTGAAATAATCAGAAAGATCAGCACCTAAAAATAAAACATACTTTTAGTGTGCAAACATTTCAGGAATATTTTTATACATCAAAAATATAAGGAACTATAAAAATATGAATTTAGAGTTCTATCAGTCTTATCGCCCTAATTTTACTAGTTCTCAAAATTACCATTTATGGTGGCAAAAAGACTACAAAAATTTTGATCAAATTATTTCCTTTAGAAACGGCATTTATAAAAAAATATGCAAGTCTATATTTAAGTAATGCTAGGCTACCAGTAAGATTTAATAATCTAAGTCATTATTACTAATCATTTGCTTAAGACAATAAAAATGACAATGAAAAAATAAAATTATTAAATGATGTTCAAAAATACTTTTCTGATGATTTCACATTAAAACTCTTGAAATAAATATAAGCCACAACAATCTTACCAGGTTTACGCCATGGTTTATCTTCAAAAGAATCCAAATCTACCTCTAAGAGTGGAACTCCATTAATGCTGCCAGGTGCATCAAGGTCTACCCCTTTGACTTTTGTTCCTATTTTATAAAATTACAAAATGGTGAAGGAGCTACATTAGCAAGAAGCTGGGAGATAACACAGACAAACAGAAAACATTAACGCCTTTTTACTATTCCTGGCACAAAACATGGCAAGGGTTCCAAACAAAGCATTAATGTTTTTACCATAAATAAAAGTAGGTGAAGTCAAACGTTATGGGGTAACTATAAAATAAACTGGATAGAAAGATTAGGGATCTACAATAAATAAGGGATGCCTATACCAAAAGGAAGTTGCTAAGAATATGTCCTATCTGGTCTTTTCAGAAAAAGTTTGCCAATCTGTGATATATGGTCAAAAACTGCTCTTATACAAGAGCTATTATAATCTATTTATGACTTATGTAAGATATGTGCCTTATTTTCCTATTGATGCAAATACAAATTTTACCTGTAGTTCCATAAACTCTTCCTCCTGTCTTGATGTTAAGATTCACAGGTGCAGTACCATAACTCCTAAAAACAAAATAATAAAAATCACCCTAAGAAACTTAAAAGTAAACAAAATAGTATGATCGATGTGTACAAATTATACACTCACATATAAATGGACTGACACCAACTCACACAATTTAGAAAACATTTTAAATTATTTTTAAAAGTCTGTCACTCAACAAAAAACAAAAACATGTATATTTTTAAAAGTCTGACTTGTTTCCATTTCAAAAAGCTCCTTGCCACCAACTCAATAACCCACTGTAACAAACTTCCTAAGATATTTAGCTGGGAAGGGAAGAACAGTTTATACCCCTTGTTTTCATTTCCTTGCCTCCTAGTTATTCAACATACAGCAATCCCGCAGCAGTGAAATTTCTCCAACTTCTTGCCAAATTCGGTGGCCTCCTTTTCAGTCCTTCCTGCATTTGATATTGTTGATAAATCCTCTCTCAATACTCACAGAATACTTTGTCCATAATATGAATTCATTTACATGAAACTCTAAAATACCACTGCTGGCTTACATTATTATCTCACCTGGACAACTACTTCAAGTCCGTTACCTAATTTCTCCTCATCTAAACCATCCCAACTACTGCTGCTAGAGTTCTTTTCCAAAAATCTGACATGCCTAAAAACCTTCAAAGGTTCCACAAAGACAGCAAAAGCGTCCTAACTCCTTCCATAAGAAATTTCAACCATCCCTTTTCATCAACCTTATCCTCTAGCCACGTAGTTCCTCCAAACCATGCTTCCACTGCACCTATCCAAGCCATGCCCTCTGCCTAAAAATCACCAGTCCTCCGCCTCAAGAATTACTCAAGCAAATTCAAATGTTACCTCTGGAATCTCCTCTTCAACATTCAACATTTAGCAACTTTCCTCTCAAAGCTTTCAAATCACTTTGTACATGTTTCTATTCTAGCACCTAGGTTGCACTGAAAATATCTGCTCACATGACTTCCTCACTATTTCTGGAACTATTTTATAATTTTTTAAATTCAGAAATCAAAAACTGCTGCTTCCATGTAACTTTACCTAAATCTTTAGGAAATCTCATGGCAAAATTTTAACAAGCATTCTTTTGTATCAAGATAAGAAGGAAAAATGTAAAAACAATGGACTCAACCACTGATCACTTGATATAGGCACTATCTTGGCTACTTAACAGAGTAGCAGACAAATTATGCCTTTAAAAAGTGTTCACTGAATAAATGAATGAATGAATCTTAGAGATAGCTAAGAAACTACTTCTCCATACAAGATAAATTATTCTTGCTTTAAGATTTGCTTTTCTTCATGCCTAACGTATAAAATGAACTTGTAACACAAGCATGTTACCTAAAAGAGTTATTTTGGACTTTCTAACAACTTATAATAAACCAAGTTAGTATTGTTCCTTGAACAAACTTTGCTCCTTAAATTTGCTTCTGAAAATGCTGTACACAGAGTAAATATTTATCCAATTTTATTTTCTCAATGGTATTCTTTCAGTTTCCTTTCCATATGCCTTGAAATATGGAAGTTAGGCAAACTTTACACTTTCCACAATGGTCTATAACTTACTTTTGAAATGAAAGTTCACACAAAATAGATGGATTAATAAATGGCTAAAGGCATGGATAGACAGATATGAGTTAAAGCAAACACAGCAAAATACAGACTGCATAATCTAGGTGATGAGCAAGTGAGTGGTTACAGATCAATTTCTTAAACTTTTCCGAATATTTGAAAATTTTCATAATCAAATATTAAGGGGCAAAAAACTATCAGAGAAAATTGTGCCTTTAACATGCAGTTTACTTAGTCAATAAACACTAAATACTATATGTAAGGCAATGTGAGGAATAGGAAAATTCACAAACAATGGTTTCTAAAGGAATTTACAGTCTAAACGTGATAAATAAGTACCAACAAAACTACAATACAGAAAATTGAAAATTGTCATAAGAAATAAAGTTCGGATAAAGTACTATGGCAGTCTTCGTACATTTAATATTTGCATGCAATTCCTACCAAAAAAATCGGTCACATTAATAATCCAAAGAAATTGTCAATTTTTGCTTTAAATTGCTCTATACTGGCAAATACAAATAATCTGATGTAACAATATCTACTAAATATGCCATGATTATACAGTTTTATATAAATGAGTTCCTTTTGCATAATGCAGACGGTAAAGGCCTATTAGCTGAAAGATCTACCAGTACAATATTATAAGTCCAACACTAATTATTTACTTTACCAAGTAGAGTTAAGGAGCACAAAGTATCTATCCCTCGCATGAGTAACTGAGTCTGTACTCTGCTCCCTATAAAGTTGCTAGGATTTTAAAATTACATGGGTAGTCACTATTATAATGCAATCCTGACTAGGACAGTAACTGAATTACCTTTAAGCTTCCTGAAATAAAAAACTTTTGAAAAAAATGGCTCTACTAAAAAAATATTTTGCAGCATTTATGTATATGTGCTGCTTCATGAACTAGTGAAATCAATGAAGTTATTTTATGTCTCCAATGCACAAACTATAACCACAATATATAGCCAATTTGAAAAAAAAAAACACTAACTCTTATTCAATCACTATAACAAAATCACAATCGGTACTTAAATGCAATCTTTCTGTAAGATTCTTTATGTACCCAATGAGTCAATGACAGCCCATTCACTTGGTCCAGTTTATAAAACATAAAATTTGAGACAAACATTGGCCTTTTTTAAAAAGCCTGCAGGAACTTGGAAAATAAACTATTAAGAGCAAAAAGAAATACTTTTGATATTGTTTTTATTGGACAAAACAATTGGCCAGGTAAGGTGGCTCACACCTGTAATCCTAGCACTTTGGGAGGCCGAGGCGGGATTATCACTTGAGGCCAGAGTTCAAGACCAGCCTGAGCAACACTGGGAGACCACTTCTCTACAAAAAATTAAAAAATTAGTCAGCATGGTGGCATGCACCTGTAGTCCCATGTACTCAGGAGGCTAAGACAGGAGAATTGCTTGAGCTCAGGAGTTTGAGGTTATAGTGAGCTATCATGACACCACTGCACTACAGCCCAGGGACAGAGCAAGATCCTGTCTCACAACAACAAAAAATTAAAAACCTAACCTCAGGTTTTGATAAGAAAGTGAAAGATTGAGAGATGTAAACTACAACATAAAGTTTTCCAGTTCTAACCAAAGAATGTATAGTACTCATTTCTTTCACAAAACACTTTAAATTCGATAATCAAAAACTGCTACTTCCATGTAACTTTACCTAATTAACTTTAGAAGTCTCTTTATAGTCAAATTTTAACAAGAGTTCTTTTGTATCAAGATAGAAGAACATAAGAACAATGGAATCAACCAATGACGGTTTGACACAGGCACATTATCTTTACTATGTAGCTTGCACATAATTGTTACTTACTTAAAAATAACTTACCCATACTGTGGTGCTCCTGTTTTAATGTCTCCTATAGTGACATGAACATCATCCTCATCATCATCACTGTCACTATCACTATCATCTTCAGTCTCAGTCACTTTCTATACCAACATAAACAATTATAAAATACATTCAATAATCCACTTCAACATAAAATGTTAATTAAAAAAGTAACCCTCCTGTGAATGTCTTTGAGATACAGTTTTAGAGAAAAAAGTTACAATGCTTATGACACTGCCACCCATTTCAACTCATAATTTTTTTTTTTTTTTTTTTGAGACAGAGTCTCACTGTGTTGCCCAGGCTAGAGTGCCGTGGCGTCAGCCTAGCTCATAGCAACCTCCAACTCCTGGGCTCAAGCGATCCTTCTGCCTCAGTCTCCCGAGTAGCTGGGACTACAGGCATGCGCCACCATGCCCGGCTAATTTTTTCTATATTATTTTAGTTGTCCAATTAATTTCTTTCTATTTTTAGTAGAGACGGGGTCTCGCTCTTGCTCAGGCTGGTTTCGAACTCCTGAGCTCAAACAATCCGCCCGCCTCGGCCTCCCAGAGAGCTAGGATTACAGGCGTGAGCCAACGCGCCCGGCCTCAACTCATAATTTTGACGTTCTACGTGATAAAAAAAAAAAGGTAAGACCAAATAAAGAAATTAAACCTTTTTTTCAGCATCACCTTTTGATAAATATCTCATTTTTTTTAAAATACTATCTATAACCGTCCATCTTTCAAGAATCTAAGGCAACATACTAAGATATCGGCAAGATAAAACTACAAAAAATAAGTATTTGAAACATTCTTGGCAAAAAAGACTATGAACAAAAGAAAAACAATTGTTAAGATTCACAGAGTCACGGTCAAAAAGTACCAAAGAGTTAAGGAGTAGCTCAATTATCCCTGGCATTCATTCACACCTAGAAGAGGCCCTATATGCAAATAGTTGAGGAAATACCCTGTTATCTCTCTGTGTAAAAATGAAACCATTTATGAAGGTTTTATTTGGCTCTAAAAGGCTTTTTTGTGCTTAGTCACATCATAGTAAATAAGCAGATCATATAGGCAAAAATACTCTTATTGTACAAAAGTTCAAACTTGCAGAATAATAATTTCCTTCTTTTTACAGGATTAAAATCTACAAATAAAGAAATGCCTGAGGTGATGGATACCCCAATTACCCTGATTTGATTAACTCACACTGTATACCTGTATCAAAACAACACATGTACCCTATAAAGATATACAAGTATTATGTACCAACAATAAAAACTAAAAAAAAAAAAAAAAAAGTACAGATATTCATAGGATCAATGAGACGTTCGCTTCCCAAAATACCAATTTAACAGGCATGTCAGGGTCAGGGACTGTCACATATATTTAAAAAACACTGCTAAAAAAAACATAATAATCAAACTAATGTTGTGAGGTTCAACATCTGTTTTGAAAATCAGGCTCATTATGATCTACTCAGTTCATCTGCGACCATTCAATTCCCTGAAAGCAATAAACATCAAGCCTTTGCACATACTGTATTTCCTCTAAAAGTCACTACTATTTCTTCTCCTCCTTACTAATTCCTACATATGCTTTTGATGACACCAGATGAAGATGTGCAAAGGGGCAAGATAACACAGGATACTGAAAGTCATGTTAAATGTTGGCTTTCTTTCTAAGTGAACTGTAAAGCTATTGATAAAGATTTTAAACAGGAAAGTAACTGGATTTCAAAGTCTTATGTTACCGGTTTTGGTACACCATTTTCAGCAGTTTCATCTTCAACCCCAGATGGAGGATTAGCACTACAAACAACAAAAACCAGTACACATCAGGTATTACTTTTCAGAACTACAGTCATATTATACTAGCATTTTTACACTATGTCTGATAAAGTTTCCCAAAATTATTGTCTCCACTGGATGGTAAGAACAAAGGTGGTAAAATCTGCCCGTCTTATTCCCTCCCTGTTATTCCCAATATGTTACATAAAATAAGCACTCAATATATATCATAAGTAGAATGGAAATGCCTCCACAGTCTGTTAATAATTTGTAATTTGATAGTGGGATACCATTCAAGTTTTTAACATTTTTAAAATATATGGCACACAATCACTTTTACTTATCTTAAATCTTTATTGAATACCCACTATATGCCAGGTACTACTGTAGTTGCCAAGAGCTACAATAACAGTTTTCTCTTTTCCTTGGTGCCCAAGGAACTCACACTTATGATATTGTCACATTAACTCTTATATGCAGTTAACATACATGCTTTTTCCTGGTTCTCTGCTTCATCAATCTTATTAGATATATGTCCTTTGTTGAACAAAAAATAAAATTTTAAGATTTAATACAAATTTATCTTCATGCAAGATTATCCTCCAGTTCGATAGTAATAAGGAGCTAATGTGAGGCATTTTAAAAAACTAACTTTTTTAAGGCCAGTTAATACTTGAATTTGTCCTTTCACAACAAAACAGATACTTAACAAAACACTCCTGTTCCCATGAGATTCAAGCATATGACAATTAACCAAACACTTCTAGTACTATAGTGTAATAGGTTTCTTACATTTTTTGTAATTATATTTCAACAGTGGGAATTAACATCACCTCATTTTACAGTAAGAAAATTGAAGTACAAAGCAACTAACTGATTTGGCCCAGATCTCAGCTATAGTAACATTTCTAAGAAAAATGTCCAGATGTTGACATAGTTCAGAGCTCTTTTCATTAGATTTCTGTTAATCTCTTCTAAACTTCACTTTCTGTCAGGCAGTTTCTATATAAATCAATTTAATCTCTACAGTGGCATTTTCAAACACAATCACCAAATAAAACCAGCTGAGGGATAAAAACTGAACTGTTAAATTTTCATTATTCTACTGCTTGCCTCCAGAAAACAAATATGCAACTATAATTCTTCAGTACATTTACACCTCCCGCTTAAATAAGCTTCTAGGTAGCAAGAAACAAGTTCCATTTACTTTCTACGTCGCAAAACAGTATCCTATCTTTAGCCAAAACTTGGATAGATAAAAAAGAATTGGAGACAGTGTAATGCAGTGGTTAGGAAGAACAGAGTCTTCATCAGCCGTGAACTCGTCACAAAGAAGCTGGGGCAAAGTCCAACAGCACAGGACTCAGGTAGGGCAACGCAATGATGTATCAAATCAAATACCAGCAGGTTCGGCAGATCTCCTTTCCCCAACGGACCTACTCTTTTACAAGTTTTAATTTTTTATCACCATTGAAATGTTAGAAACATGATAAAATTATAAGCTTTTTCTAAAAAAATAAAATTTTCAACGTAAATTTTTATCCATAGGATGAAATAGTCAATTGTTTTCCAAATGAAGTTTTAGTAAGGAATATAAAGAAATTTTGACAGTGACACTCAGGGAAGGTAGAAGGTGGCTTCCCTTCAATAAATGGTGTGTATTAGAGAATTAAAATTAAGGAATGTTCAGGCCGGGCGTGGTGGCTCATGCCTATAATCCTAGCACTCTGGGAGGCTGAAGTAGGAAGATTGTTTGAATTCAGCAGTTTGAGACCAGCCTGAGCAAGAGCGAGAACTCATCCCTACTAAAAAATAGAAAAAAGAAATTATCCAGACTACTAAAAATAGAAAAAATCGCCGGGCATGGTGGTATGTGCCTGTAGTCCCAGCTACTCAGGAGGCTGAGACAGGAGGATAACTTGAGCCCAGGAGTTTGAGGTTGCTGTGAGCTAGACTGACACCAGGGCACTCTAGCCCAAGCAATAGAGACTCTGTCTCAAAAAAAAAAAAAAATTAAAGAATGTTCATTATAAAGTAAACTTGGAGACTCGTAACCAAGAGTAGCAATGGGAAAAAGATTATTCTATTTAAAATGTATGTATTTGACTGTGAGTCTACATACCCTGCAATCAATTTCTTGACCAACTGGGTCAAGAAATGGGTATAAAGGAACATTTAATCACTTTCAAAATTATAAATTAAACTAATCTCAATGTGGTGCTAAATTGAGATTAGGATCGAATGCATAAATTCCAAAACTAAATGATAAAATTTCAGATGATATACCAATGAATGACAAGAATATAGGGGCTACATTTGGGTGAGGAAACCAAACTGTAATTTTGGCTCCCCCAAAGCTATTTCTATGTCGATTTCTCCCTTTCTTCCATCTACTTTTTTGTTATAACAGCTTTATTGAGATGGAATTCACATAGCTTAGAATCCATCCAAACAGAATTAAATGGGTTTTAGTACGTTCACATAGCAAAACCATCATAACTATCTAAGTCCAGAACATTTGCATCACCCCCAAAAGAAACCTCGTATACTATAGAGTTACTCTCCATTTTCCTCTGCCAGTTCCAGCAACCACCAATCTGTCTCTATGGATTTACCCATTCTACACATTTCATATAAATGGAATACGATATATGTCCTTTGTGATTAGATTCTTTCACTTAGCATATTTTCAAGGTTTATCCATGTTGTAATACATACGAGTACTTCATTTCTTCTCACTGCCAAACTGTAGTCCATTGTACAGATATATTTAATCCATTCATCAGTTGATGGACACTGCGTTTTTTTTTACCTCCCCATTTTTTGACTATCAGGAATAATGCTGCTGTGAATATTCATGTACAAGTTTTTATGTGGATTTGTGTTTCCATTTCTCTAAGGTGGGAGTCATATAGTAACTGTTTTAGGCAACTGCCAGACTGTTCTCCAAAGCAGCTGTACCATTTTACAATCCTGCCAGCAGTGTATGAGGGTTCTGATTTCTCCATCTCCTCACCAACACCTGTTTTATCTTTTTGATTATAGTCTGCTGGGTGAGAAGTGGTAGGTCCTCCACTTTTCCTCCAAATATTCTTTAAAAGCTCTTTAACTACCTATTCCTCCATTATAGGACACTAAGGCATCTGGTCAAAGTCATCATATCCATGAAATTCTTTGCATGAGTTTTGAAATTTACAGTAAACATCTGACTTCCTGATTACATTTTGTAAATGAGTGTATCTTTCTAATAATTTAGCACAGGGGATCAACCTTATAACAAATTAGTTAATTCCACTTTGAATTTAAATAAATATAAAGCATTGAAATCACAACCAAAGTGCCATTACACCATCAAAAACATTAATAAATTGTAGAAACAGCAATTTAGGGGGTTCCTTATTTACTTAAAATGTTTTAAGTTTAAACTATTTTTTCAGCAGCTTAATAATTATACCGTATATTCCACTAATGAACTCATTTAAAAGAAGTTACTTAATAGTCAAAAGTAGTCAAACCCTAACTTCAAAATCTTTGTCCTATAGGCTACTACTAGCAAACAGAATTGGTATAGATTAGGTACTGAAACAGGAATAAACCTTAAAGGAGTCAATCTCCTCTGAAATGTTTTAAGTCAAAATGTTATAATCAAGCCAATGACTATAGTAAAATGTTGACAATTTGTTGACAGAACCACTGTATCACATAAGCTATGTAAGCATCAACAGGAAATTTCACCAACCTGGCATTTTCTTCTTCTGGCCTTTCAACTTCGTTTTCATCTAACAAATAAAATAAATAAAATAAATAAGTAAATAAACCATTCTTAAAGAAACCAGTATTATGAAAATCTGAAGTGATCATCACAAGCACTAACCTAGGTCCTTTGCCAAATCTCTGTGCACATGCACGTCCCATGGGCCTATAAGCACATCCAAAGTTAGATCACCTTATAATTACTTAACAATATATTTTTTTTACGGAAAAAAAGATATATCAGACTTTACTACTACAAAAATAAGCTTAATTTAAGAAGTATTAAAGATTTCCAGGATCTTTGTAAAAGAAATCCTACACATTCACATTTCAAAGAGTATTACTAATACCAAATCTTGTCATCAAAGATAATGAATTCTTTTAACAAGTTTATCAAAGTTACATCAAGTTTATCAAAGTTACAAAAAGAAGCTGCATGGTGCCCAACGTGCACTTTTATTATTCTAAAGACAATGAAGAACTTACGTTTTAGGCAAAGAACAAATGTTAACTTTCAAATCTGGTGTCAGTAACAGGCAAGAAGGGATTGTGACTTAACGAAAGTTAAAAACCAGATGTCAAACAAGTTCCCTTCAAGAGGGAAGTAAGTACAAGATGCATTAAATTTAAGAAAAAAGAAATGCATGAGATGATACTGAAAACTATAAGCCTAAGGGTCATGAGATACTTCTACGATGTTGATTAAAGAGCAGTCTCTTAAAAAAGTAAAACTTCACCTTAATACAGGAGACATTCAGAGTTTTCTTTATGGGCCATAATGTATTCCATCTCTTTCTCTCTCTCTTAATTAATTATTTTTAAAGCACGACTTTCAGACAAGGAGGTACCCTTGCAGGTGCATTCCATACAAACTGACCATCAAGAAACAACACGTTAGTTTTACAGCATTAACTTTATTTAGCTATTATTACAGAATGACTTTCTGAAAAGGACAGGAAGGGCACCCTACGGCCACAGGGCAAGAGACACCCAAAACACACCGCTGAATCGATAGAAAAAACAAGTGTGAAGAGCGCGCAGGCGAGGCGGCCGAGAAGCCCCGGCGGGGAGGAGGGCGAAGCCGAGGGCCTGCCCTGGGGCCCCCCGCCCCAGGCCCCGTCGTCGGCCGCCGCAAGAGTGGGTGCGCGTGGGGGGCGTGGGCTGGGCGGCGGAGGCCGCGGGGCGGGGAAACGCGCGCACCGCGCTCGGCCTAGGTCGGGCCGGTCGGGGCTCGGGACGAGAGGCCCAAGGCGGCGGCCCGAGGGGCCCGGGACGCCGGCCGTTTGCGGGCGGCGAAGGGAGGCCTGCGAGAACCCGAGAGAGACAGGGACAGGAAGTTCCGTACCGCCATAGAGCCACTCTTCCTCCTCATCCCCTCCGGTCCCGCCGCTCAGCTCCGACACTAGGCGCTCGACCTCGCCGGCCGACATGGCCGCCCCGAGCACAACTTAAAGGCGGCGATCAACAGCCCCCTCCAACCCGTCCCCAGCCTCGCCGCCCCGGGGCGCGAGAAGGGCGCGAACCCGCCGGCGAGCGAACGAAGAAAGCGCGAGACTTAAATCCCGGGAAGGCGGCGGCAGCTGCAAAGATGAAGACTCCAACGCCGACCAGCCTTGCGCACGCGCAGCGGCACCCAAGCGGCGCGGCGTCTCTAGGTGGCTTCGCTTCCGCGGCGGCCACCTGGGCCTTGTTGCGCACGCGCAGTGCGGTTGGCCCCGCCCCGTAGAAGCCCGTTTTGCCATTTAGCGAGGCTTTCTCGGGTGGCGTCCTGCGTCGGTTGGGGTTCCCCTCCCCCAGCCTTTGCTCAAGTAACCCGCATTGACTTCGCTGGCGAGTGCACCATTGTTCCCTCCATCCCTGATGCTTTTTCTTGTCGCCCTTTTTACTTATTTATTTTTTTAATCTTCTGAAAGGCCTTGTTTCCTTCCTCACGTGTTGTATCAGCCTTGATACAGAATCATTACCTGTCGGTCCTGTGTTTCTCATTGAATAGAGAAGAAATAATCCGTGCTCAATTTCTTGAAAAATTAATTTTAACAGCCAACAAAAGCAAAACTAATACATGAATAATGCATTCTCCTTGTTAGAAAAACAAAAGCCAACGTTACAGTCCACGTCAAAGAGCACCTCATACACTACTCTGCTTTTCAGAGGCATCCCTTGTTACTTTGCCCTTGTTACAGATGCACAGCCCTGTTTGGGGTGCATCGTTCTGGAATTTTCTATACGTTTACTTCACGTGTATTGTGCTGTGTCAGGTGGGAGAACCTTAGGTCGAGGGACCTTAAAGGGTATAGTATCATCTTGCAACTTGCTTTTTTAAAAAAACAAAAACACAGCAAAAAAAACTCAACTGTCTTGGCGATCTTTTCCATTTCAGCATATATCAAACTATATCCATTTTTAAGTGCTTCATAGAACTACACAGCATGTGGGGCACAAAGCGAATATGGCTATTTCCATACCGTTGTGTATATGTAGATTGCCTTCAACTTTTCGCTTTTACCAGAAAAAACTACAATGAAGATCCTTATGACTTCGTGCAGATTTGTCTGAGTGTTTCTCCAAGATCATAAAGTATGTACGGTTTTTATTTTAATAGGTAAACCGAATTTTCAGGCTACTCTTGAGCAAACCTTTCGAGGACAAAGACATAAGATCAACTGGAGTTCTCGTACTTACTTACACCTGGCAGGTTGCATAACCTCCGGCAATCAACCTCTATGCTTCAGTTTTCTCATCTCTAAAATGAAAAAGCTGAGTTAAATGATCTCTAAGGGCCCCTTCAGTTCTAAAGTTTTCAAATGGAACACTCACTTTTCAACAGACAGAAGTCAATTTTGGTTTTACAAATCAATGAGTTTTCTTGCTCTTTAATGAATAGATATTGTTTTTTTCATTTATTTATTTAACAAGTGTAGAATATTTGCTCTGCTTAAGAACTTGGAAAGTGAAGACACAGTCCCAGCCCTTAAAGAGCTCTTAATTTATTGAAAAAGACAGAAGGGTGGTAAACAACTCTCCTCCAAGGGAAAAGGTGAATGTGCTATAATAGAATCACAAATGAAGTGTTTACACCCCACCAACACCACAGCATCTCACAGTGTTTAAACAAACCACCCACGTGGTTTTAATCCTCCTCACCTTTGAACACACTTCTGCTATTCCCAGCTCCCTTATCTGTTTAAATTAATCCCTTGCATCCTTCTAAACTCTTTTGCAGTGTAATCACCTTGGTGAAATCTTTCTTGAATCCCATTTTATCTCCTCCTATTTATTTATTTATTAAATAAATATTTTTGAAGGGTCTATCAAGTGCCAGGAGCTCTTCCAGGCTATGGAGATCCGGCAGTGACTAAAACAAAGTCCTTCCTCTCATGTAGCTTTGATTCTAATGAGCAAGTCAGACAATAAACATATACAGGTATACCATGTCATGATGATAAGGATTATGAAAAGAATAAGCAATATAAAGGGACCCAGAGTGGAGTGCTGAAGAGGCATAGGGTTCAATTTTATGTCA
This sequence comes from Propithecus coquereli, assembly GCF_000956105.1. NCBI lineage: Eukaryota > Metazoa > Chordata > Mammalia > Primates > Indriidae > Propithecus > Propithecus coquereli. The sequence goes on along the minus strand of NW_012140747.1, from coordinate 68,236 downwards.
AGTAGTCAGGGAAAGCCACTGGGATGAGGTGAGGTGACATAGAAGTAGAAATCTGGATGGAGAGAGGAAGTAAGCCCAGTGGAGTTCTGGGCGAATAGACTAATAGACAGAGGGAATAAGAAATGCAAAAGCCCTGAGGCGGAAACATATTTTGCATGTTCAAGGAACCCAAAATGTAGCTGGAGTGTAGTGAGGGAGGGAGAGAATGAAGATGAGGTCAGAGGTATTAGGGAGTGGGTAAAACAGAGCTAATCACTCTCTTCTAGATCTTATGTTGCTCTATGACATGTGTCTAGCACATTGTATAGTAATTATTTTCCTACGTATCTGTTTTCTTCCTACTCTTGGTTATACTGAGTCTCCTCTCAAACAGAACATCTTGTTTATCTGTCACTCCCATTCCTCTTAGGGTGCCTAACACCGAGTAAATCTTGATCTTTGTTGAAAGGAGTAAAGATTTTTTGTAGTGCTTGGGATTATCATAAGGCAATCTCATACTCCCATCCGTTTACCTTTCTATTTACCATTCATGAGTCCATAATGAACTTTGGTGGTTTCATAGGAAAACAAATTGCCTTGTGCTAAGGGGCCTCTTTCTCTTTTCAGCTGCTTTACAAGGCATTGCTTAAACCAAACTAAAGACTTGATGGGTAGTACCTGATGCATTAGAATTGACTTCATGGTGGAGTTAGCATTTGAGCTAAGCTTTGAAAATGAAGGTTTCCACAAGCAGAGAAGCCCATAAATTCCTAATAACCACCCTGAAAAGGCCTCTTCCTTCCTTGCTTCCAAACTGAGTTCCTTGCCTGGATATGCTTCCTTTGCTAAAGGTGTGCTTCTCTCCCTACTCACCTTGCTCACAATGTCAAGCACATAGAAAGTGCTCAGTAAATCCTTAAGCTAAGCCTGAATCATGCGTATGGAGGACCTAGAAATGAGGTGAAGAGAAATATGCTTGATTTTATGAAGAATGGGAAATAAAAGCCGATCATTTTGAGCAGAGAAATACAAATCACATTTTAACAAGGTAGACATGGTAGTCGTAAGCAGGTCATTTTGGCAAGAATTCGTTTTATTCTGCCATAACATCTGAAAGCAAGAAAAGGCTTTTGCCTGGGTTCTCCTATCTTTACTGTCTAACCTATCTCCCAAGGTCATTTCATCCAGTTCCATGACTTTTAATACCACCTATGCCATTGGGTATTTCTATCTGTAGTCTTTTTTTTTTTTTTTTTTTTGAGATGGAGTCATGCTCTATTGCCTGAGCTAGAGTGCAGTGGTGTCTTCATAGCTCACTGCAACCTCAGACTCCTGGGCCCAAGTAATCCTCTTGCCTCAGCCTCCCGAGTAGTTGGAACTACAGGCACACACAATCACGCCCAGCTAATTTTTAAATTTTTTGTATGGATGGGACCTTGCTATATTGCCCAGACTGCTGGTCTCGAACTTCTGGGTTAAAGCAATCTTCCTGCCTCAGCCTCTCAAAGTGCTAGGATTACAGGCATCAGCCACCACACCTGGCCTCTATCTGCAATCTTAGCTTCTCCTTGAGCTCAGGACTCTAATGCTTCACCTGATACCTATCTTGGGTATTTAATAGGCATTTCAAATATATGCCCCAAACAGAACTTGTGAATTCCCCTCCCAAACCTTACCGGTCCCACTCCCATACTCCCAAAGGCTTCTCCACCAATACCCACCATCCAACTTGTTTTATTTAGCCAAAATACAAAGACTCATCCTTGCATCTTCTCTTTCCTTCTCTGCCTCTCTCACACCTATGCAAATCCATTGGCAAAACCTGTTAGCTCTTCCTGTAGAATATATCCCAAACCTACCTACTTTTCTACATCTGCACTGCTACACTGCAATTCAAGTGACACAAAACTCTTCAATGGCTTCCTCTTACGCGTGAAATTAAATCCAAACTTCCTGTCATGTGGCCTATAAGCTCTTTCACGATCTGGAAGTCCCTGAAGTTATATATGATTATACAGGCTCTGCATCGTTCAACTTCCGTATCACCTCATTCTTAGTCACCTTTTGTTAACTCTTTTAGTGTCTTTTTTTCACATCTCTGCTATGGACTGAATGTTTGTTTCCCTCCAAAATTTATATGTTGAAACCTTAATCCCTAATGTGTTGGTGTTTGGAGATGGGGCCTTTGGGAGGTAATTAGGTCCTCCCTAATGGGAAGGGGATTAGTGCCCTTATAACAAAAGACAGGAGAGCTTGCTTCCTCTCTCTCTGCTCTCTGCCATGTGAGGGCACAGCACAAAGATGGCCAGCCATCTATGAACCAGAAAAAGAGCCCTCACCAGAACCAGACCATGCTAGTACTCTGATCTCAGACTTCCCAGTCTCCAGAACTGTACGTATAAACTACTGTTTATGTCACCCTGTCCGTGGTATTTTTGTCTGAACTAAGACAGTGTCTGTGCTTATTCTCTCCCAGTTCTTGCAGACCTGATTCTCAACTCTGCATTTAACTCTCAGTCCCTGCTTTTGTTCCATTTTATGTGCATGCCCATTAGTTTCAATATTTTAGCAGAAGAATCTCTCAGCTTGTTCACTGAAACTGAAATCTAACCTCCCTCCAAGGACAGCACTCCTCCTTGTCCTTCTCTGCTGGATGCCCACCATCATCCTGCTGCCTGCTGTATTGTGGAGCCTGGAGACAGCGTTGTCATTTCCCTGGTGCTTCTGCCTCTACCAGACTGCATGGCTCCACTGTCCTGTGAAAACCCTCCTCCTTTGCAGCTCACACCATCCACATTTTCCACCTCCACCCGTACCTCTTCTCTTTCCCCCATCCACAGATGACATGGGAGTCTGGTCCACAGTCTTCCCTTCCTCCGCCACTGGGCATCGTGACGTGTGACTTGCACATCCTGCTTGTCTCACGGTTTTTGACCTCCTGGAGTCTAACTATTCAATGATATTCATTCACTCCACTTCTGCAGTCCATGTTCGGGACTATACCCTGGATCTTATTCTATCATAGAATTATTCCCTCCTTGAATTTTAAAGGCCAAGCTACTTTCTTTGACCCTAATTTCATATTCTTCCAACTTTCTTACCTCCTCATTCCTCCATCATCCTCTTTTCTACAACCTTATAGAGATAGTTCCTAGAAGATGCGTTTCCCCATCCGTTGACTTATTCTGCACTCCAGCGCTCCCCTATCATGGCTGCGCTTTCTTCCTGCACAGGTTCAAATCCTGTGGATCCTTTTCCGTCTCATTTCCCTTTTCTGGCACTTGCTACTGTTGACCACTCTATTCTTAATTCTTAAAATTTGCTTCCCCATGACTCCACTCATTGGCTTCCCACCCAGGAATGTTGCTCAGAGCTCTCTTCATCACCCCATTGTCTTCCTTCTTCTTTATGCTCTCTTCAAGCTATCTGAAGCCCACCCATTTACTAGTGATTCCCAGATTACCAGACTTCTTTCCTATATTCCACAATCATACATCCAACAGCTCACCAGACATTTCTACCTAGATGTCCCTCAAGTATCTTCAAAACAACATGCTCTGACACCTATTAAGATGGCTACTATCAAAAAACCCAGAAAATATCAGGTATTGGCAAGGATGTGGGGAAATTGGAACCCTTGTGCATTGGTGGTAGAAATACAAAATGGTGCAGTCACTATGGAAGACAGAGTTCCCTTAAGAAGTTAAAAATAGAATTACCATGTGATCCAACAATTCCACTTCTGGGTACATACACAAAAGAACCAAAATCAGGATCTCAAAGAGATATTTGTACACCCATGTTGAAAGCAGCATTATTCACAATAGCCAAAAGGTGGAAGCAATCCAAATGTCCATTGACAGATGAATGGATAAACAAAAGTGGTATATACATACCATGGAATAATATTCAGCCTTAAAAAGAAAGAAAATTCTGATGCATGTTACAGTATGGATGAACCTGGAGGACATTATGCTAAGTGAAATAAATCAATCACAGCAAAGCAAATATGGTATGATTCCACTTATATGAGGTACCTGGAATAGTTAACTTACAGAAATAGAAAGCAGAATGGAGGTTGTCTGGGCATGGGGGTGGAGGAGAAACAGGAAGTTGTTATTTAATGGGGTCAGAGTTTCAGTTTTGCAGTGAAAAGTTCTGGTGACTGGTTACACAACAATGTGAACATACTTAATGCCACTGAACTGTACACTTTACAATGGTAAAGATGGTAAATTTTATGTTATGTGTAGTTTACCACAATCAAACAAAAACATGTCCTGACTGAACTCAGCATGTTTATCACCCAACGTGCTTCTCTTCCGGCTTTTCAAATATCAGTGGCTGCCATTTGCCAGTCATCCAAACAGAAAGCTGGGTGTTAACCTGAAATTCTCCTTCTGCCTTCCTCTCGCTGCTAAACTAATAACCGAGCCCTTTGACACTATCTTCTTCCCATTTCTTTTTATACCCCACTCAGTCTACCTCCTTTGTTGTTATCCTTATCAATTCTCCACAGAATTGTTGCTGGTACTATTTCCTGACTGCTCTCTCTGCCCTAAATCTTGCTCCATTTCAAATTAATTTCCATGTCTCTACTAGAATCTTTTTTTCTAAAACCCAGATGTGAACAAATTATTTCCACTCCTAAAAATACTTTAACAGTTCCCAATTGGCTGTTACTATTTGGATTTGAAAATAACACCCTCCTTGATCTATCCATTCCTTTCTTTTCTACTTCTTTGCTCCTATTTCTTCTTGGGCCCTACTTCATACAAACATTCCAGGGATAGTAAACCATTTGTAGTTGCAGAGAACATGTTGTACTGTTTTATGCCTTTATGTCTTTGTTCTTGCAGCACTCTCTGCCTGGACTGCTAAGAATCCTCCTCCTCATCCTGTCCACCTGGTGAACACCTGGTTTTCTTTGAAGGCAACTCAAAACTCATATCCTATATGAAACTTTTTCTGACCACTTCCCTTTTTCCTTCATTCAATCAGAGTTTATTTTTCATTTTTTATAACTCCTATACATTTTTTAAAAAAATTGTTGCTTCTGTAACATTTTATTGCACTTTTTTTTTACATGTGTGGGTCCTATTATTTCATTATAATTATTATTTTTTTATTTTTTTTTGTAGAGACTGGGGTCTTGCTCTTGCTCAGGCTGGTCTCGAACTCCTGACCTCGAGCAATCCTCCTGCCTCGGCCTCTCAGAGTGCTAGGATTACAGGCATGAGCCACTATGCATGGCCTCATTATAATTATTTTAAGGTCAGGGCTGTGGCTTATTTTTCCTTATATCCTCAATGCCCAAAGCAGTCTCTGGAATATCATACATGTTTATTAAAAATTGGTTGAATGTATTATTATATGGATATTAATTGAACATTTATGTTCAAATGTTGAATAAATTCAACATTTATTGAATGCTTATGTTCTAGGTTTTGGGGATACCATGTATCTAGTAAATAAGTTAGTAAAACAGATATGTTAAAGAAAATACGTGCTAAAACTTACCCCATGATACGGAAGCACTTAGCAAGTATATCAATTGAGTGCTGTGTACTGGGGGAAAAGGAAGGAGTTAGGGTGATGGTGGTGATGAGTAAACTCTTTGTGAATCAGGTAAGGTATTTTATTAACCATTCTATTTTTGGAGCTTAGCACATGATTATAGTTAGTAAGTGCTTAAAACTATTGGTTGAACAAACTGAACCCATGAAACATTCTGGGTTCAGTCTGTTGACTTCATTTATGCTGGGACGATTTCTCTCCAGGCTGGGAGTAGCTGGAGAGAAATTAAGAAATCACGAAGGACTTTGGTGGCTTTTAAGGAGTCTGGATGTATCCTGTAGGCCATTGGGCCAGGAGAAGCTTTTAAGAGGGAAACGGTAGGACTAACTTGGTTTATTAGGAAGAAACCGAATCGGAGGAGGAAGAGATGGAAAGCCAGGAAATGATGGGGGATCATTGCGACTGTCCAGGTGAGTTTGGCTTGTGTGACAGCAGGGATGCAGAGAAAGTAATGTAGGGATAAGGCAGAAAAGGAAGGTGGAGAGAGCCTGAGTGCAGCCTAGTTGGTGGATGCCAGACCCTAACCACCCTGAACAAGGAAGTCGCCAGCAAGTCCCCAGCAGCGGTGACCACCCAAGGATGGATGAATTACTAAGCCAGACGCCTTACAAACTATTTGCACTTGCCTTTCTGTGACAAGTTTATTTTTAACCTTTCTGGCCTGACATCAAGACAATGCTGGTCACCTACAGCTGTCTCCTAACGGGATTTTTTGAACATTTAAAAATATTACCAGTGTCCTATAAGGGGTCCCCTCCTGTTCAGGAAAAGGACCCCTACTCTGTGGAGTAGGAGCTCTTGTCTGTTTCTCTCTCCATAAGCTTTTTGTTGTTAGTTGGCTGGCTCTTGAACTCTCTCCAGCGGGAAGCCAAGAACCCCCTGGCGAGTTCAGGGCCTTTCCCCTCTTCACTGGGGCAACCCCTGCATCAGAAGAGCTCGATTCTAGTTTTGTAGCAGATCAACAATTAGTGACAATGAGATGAGAGAGGAAAGATGGAGAAAATGAAAAATGAGACCAATGGATTATGAGGCTTTTGTGCAATAACGTATGTGACAGCAGTCTATAAACTACAAAATATGACACACGGTTGTTTTTATTTTCTTTCTCCTCTGAGTTTAGATTGGGAAAGTGGCTGTATTTTCAGAGCGAAGTGTTCATTATTGAAGGACGATATCAAAATTTCAGATTTGAGATTTCTCAGGGAGCACGGAGAGGTAATCTGAGCAGACAGGCAGAGGGACGAAGAGAATGCAATTTAGCTCTTTCCTAAGTAACCCCCTTCTCATTTCTCCAAATTTCTGAGGGAGCCCAGAGCCCCGGAGCACCGCCCACCTCTTCCCGGTCCAGACCTTCCTTCCTCAGTCCCGGGCCTCCTCACTAGCCAATCACCGCTCAGTTACGTCATCACCGCGCGCCGCCACAGGCGTGTCAGAGGCAGGACCACACGTGTACCGTGTTGACTATCAAAAGTGTCTGGTAGCCCAGTTTCCGGAAGCGGTGAGTTCTGACAGAAATTCCTGAACTCGAGTCCCCCGAATCTGCGAATCCCCAAGCATGAGCGCCCCAGGCGTGCTGTCCTTTACCCAGCAGGGCTGGGAGCAGGTGCTGGCCAAAGTGAAACGGTCTGTGGTCTACCTGGACGCCGCCTGCGCCGAGAGCCTGCACTGGGGCTGCGGATCCACGCGGCTCCTGGAGGCGGTGGGGGTTCCTGCGTGTCACTTGCGCGAGTTCGAGCCCGACGCACTTGGTGGTGGGGCTGAGCAGCCCAAGGCAGTGTTTGTGCTGACCTGCCTGCTGAAAGGCCGGACCGTGGAGACTCTCCGAGACATCATCCGCCGCAGTCACTTCCAGTATTGTGTGGTGGTCACGGCTGTGAGCCACGCTGTCCATCTTACCGCTAATCATGTGCCAGCGGCGGCAGCGGCAGAGCTGGAGGGGCAGCACCCAGTGTTCGAGCAGCTGCAGGAGAAGCTCTGTGAGTGGATGGGCAACATGAACTACACGGCCGAAGTCCTCCACGTCCCGCTGTTGCTCGCCCCTGCTGCTCCTCACCTTGCCTTGACTCCAGCCTTTGCTTCCCTTTTTCCACTGCTGCCCCAGGATGTGCATCTTCTGAATAGTGCCCGACCGGATAAGAGGAGGCTGGGAAGCCTGGGTGAGGTGGATGCCGCTGCTCTAACCCCGGAGCTGCTGCTGCAGATCAGGTGCCTGGTGTCAGGCCTCAGTTCTCTGTGTGAGCATTTAGGAGTACGAGAGGAGTGTTTTGCTGTGGGTTCCCTAAGTCGGGTCATCGCTGCAGATCTGGCCAATTATGCCCCTGCCAAGAACAGGAGAAAGACTGCTGCGGGCAGGGCATCAGTGGTCTTTGTAGACAGAACTCTGGATCTCACAGGTAAGTGATATTGCTGTGGAGTTCATCATAACCATTCTCCAGGTTGTGGGGAATTTCACTGATTTAGCACATATTTTATAGGCCTTTTGATATATATCAGGTTAAGGATACAAAGACGAACTAGATGGACACAGTCCTTAATCTCACAGAGTTTATAGTTTAGAGGGGGTTATAGACAAGTGAATTAGCAATTAGAATACAATTTGTTAAATGCCGTAATGGGTAAAAATACCATGAATGTACATTGCATTGTTAAACTACTTCATGTAACCCAAGATATTGGAAAAATGGAATAATAGCTAACATCGAGGAAAACTGTCCACCTAGGAACCTTTTAGTAATTTGCAAATGCCAGTATTTACAACAGTCTTTCATAAGAGGATTCTGATTTGTTGGAGATGGGTTAACAGATGACCCGGTGGAAGGAAAACCACTGTATAACAGAACATGAAATTATCACAGACAGTTAGTTGAGGTTTAGGTTTCTTGAAATTAATATTAAAAAGTGGGATTGAACTTAAATGTCACTAGTAAATGAGATGAAATAGAATTGTAGGAAATATTTTCAAATGTTTATTGATTTATTCTTAGGTCTCATTCTATTAAAGAGTGGGTAGATAATCTCAAATCACAATGATATATTAATTATTTATACACATAAGGAGCAAATGTAATCCTTAAAAAAGGTGAAGTAAAAAAACACTGTGATACTTAACATGTTCCCATATCAGAAAGTGTCTTATGTTTATGTTATTTTCAAAAGTCAACTTTATTGTTCTCTAATTAGGTAGATACTGCTAGTAGTATAGGCTAGCCACTTCTAGGTTTAGGGAGAATAATCAAGAAGCTGACATTGGTAAGTATTCCCTTTAGTAAGTCAGAACAAAAAAGTTGAATGAAGTTATAAAAAAACACAATAGGTGTATTTGAATTTTTGGCCATGATAAGGTTAATTTTCAGATCATAAAATAAAAAGTAAGCTAAACAGTAGTACTGAAGTGTAAGCTTAATTATGTAATTGGAAAAACCACGTGTCCAGTCTGTTATTTAAATATAAGTAATAATTGTAGCTTCACAAACTCTTACAGAATTAAAAAGATAACACTTGATGAATATATGTTTATTGAGTTTTTTGAATGGATGGTATATACTGCTTATCTTTCATTCCTTTATGCCAAAAATGTTACCTATTGTCTCATAATTAATCAAAAAGTTCACATAATTTTGTGTTCTCCCCCAAGACTTCAGTTAAACAAACCTTACTGTCCGCTGTCTGGCATCATGGCAACAGCTCCTTTACAGCTGTGGGTTCTATTCCTTGTACAAGGCTCTTTTCTACATACAAAATAAATGAGGTGAGCCTAAGTTCTGCCCTCTAAAATCTGACAATATGAAGCAATCAAGAATGATTTAGAAAATAAGGGTGCATAGGAAGCCAAAGTTGCCATCCAGCAGCAATCATTTCATACTTTCTCTTTCAAGCCTCCAGATCGCCTTCTCCATACTCACCCTAAGCTTTCTTGCTTCTACCATCACTGAGAAAATATAAGCCGTTAGGAAAATTCCATATCTTCCTATACCAGACCTACCACCCTTTCTACATGTGTACCCATGTCTTTCTTTCCTTCCATTAAAAAAAGATATACTGTCCCTGCTATCTAATGTCAACTTTTTCACCTATGTAGGCTAAATCCTCTCTTTTCACTTCTCTCATAGATTAACCATCTTTCAAATACCCTC
>NW_012140747.1:51738-58047 GCF_000956105.1 Propithecus coquereli | reverse complement strand
TATCACCAAATCCAATGTTCAATTATCACACTCATTTTCCTGAACTTCAGAGCAGCTTTTGACACAGTAAAGCTGCAAATAGTAAAAATAATTTTAAAAGTACAAGAGATATACAGATAAGCAACCACTTAAACCACTTTAATGTGTGATCCCATTAAAGCATAAATATGACATACCATTTGCTTGCACCCAGCCCTCCCTCATCATGTTCTCTCATCATGCCTACTGTCAAATCTAAGTCGCTTGCTATTGTTTTCAAGGATAGACATGATCTGCCTGTGTTTCTCTCTCCCACGTCGTCTCCCACTGATCTTTTCTCACACAGTACTTTCCAGGCACACTGGCTACCTTGCCATTCTTCAGACATGCCAAGCATGCCCCAGCCTCAGGGTCTTTGAAATTTCTCTGCAGCTCTTCTTGGGATGTTCTTCTTTCAGGTATCCACATGACTTTCTCCCTTAATTCCTTAGTGTCTTCATCAGTAAAATAAAAATAAAATTTACCTTTCAAATTTCAGGACAGTATTATTACTATGACACTATTTACCTGACTGGCTATATGTTGATAATTTAATTTGTTTATTTATCAAGCAAATACTTACTGATGCCTGCTATATGTAGGCACTGTGCTAGGTGCTGGAGATATTAGTAGTAACCAGAGGAGACATGATGTCTGTCCTCGTGGAACACCAAGTCCAACCCATGATACATTGACTAGATATTGTGAATGTGAATAGTGTTACAAGAGGCAAAACATTAGGTTTGGGTTATTTTTGTTGGAAGGGGTATTATAAAATATTTACCCAGCTTACTTTGCCCTCCCATTTTGTGAGGTTATATTTTCTTGTCTGCTTAAACAGGAGCCGTTGGACATCACGGAGACAACTTAGTAGAGAAGATCATTTCAGCGCTTCCCCAGCTTCCAGGCCACACCAGTGATGTGATGGTTAACATGGTAGAGCTCACCGCACTCCAGAATGCGGAGGAGAATCACAATGTGGTTGCACCAGGCTGTCTTGCACATGCCAAGTAAGATATGCAGTTTTTTAAAAATCTCATCCTTTTCCCTCTTCCCCTTTCTTTTTCTCCTAGACTGAGTATTCCTACAGAAAGGAAGCAATGAAGAGTTGGTCTGGTTGAAAAATTAATTGTAGGTAGCATTTAGAAAAAATAACCATATCCATTAAACATGACAATAAGCCAGAAAGTATGGAATTTTATAGAATTGTCATTTAGATGTAACATAAGCTTGTTTCCAGGATCGGTTAAGTGACTTAGTTTAAGCATCTCCATTTCACAGATGGTTTCACATGGAAATTGAGCCTAGTCTTCCTCAATTTCTTTTTCTTAGTTGACTGTAAAGCAACCCACATAGCTATGAAACGGTGCCATCTTTTTAGATGTAACCGATATGTTCTTGGACATCAGTGGGAGAAGTTTTAATTGCTAAGTATGTTTTTTCACATGCTTAGAGAAATCAAAGAGAGAAGATAGTATACCATAAGTGATGCAGAGTCTCAAAACTAAAAGAACATTTCCCCAGAAACGACAATAAAAATATATGGTAGTCACCTTCTCGACTTTGTCTTTCATCAACAATTCTTCTGACAATTACTTTTACTTGAAAAAAATGTATTACAGGGAAAAAATGCCTTAAAAGTATCTATTTCTCTCATCTTCATATTTTGGATTTTTAAATAAAACAGTATCTTTCAGCATTATAGTTTCAAATCTCAACAGTAGCAGATACATTTGGAATTTTCTATTTTATTTGGAATTGATTTGCAGCTCCTGAAGTTTGCAGCTTTTTAGTAGGTAGTTAATAACATGTATATTGGGTGCCCTGTGTGTGTGCACCAGTGTGGAAAGAAAATGAAAAGTTCTAGACCTTGCCTTTTGTATGTTTATACATACAATAAAACTACAGGGCTGAGGGCTTGCAGCTGTGCAAATCCAGAAGTAATTATGATTGGAAATACTTTTAGCTGTTCAGAGGGCAATTCAGAAGTTAATTATTAAGGACTTACTGTGAGCCTTACTCTAGGCTAAGCAGTATAAAGGATAGTAAAGAACATAAAATTTCATTCTTGCTTTCAGGAATACTTTTCTTGTTGGGGAGTCATGATTTATACCCATAAGAGAAATGATATGAAATCAAAACTAATGTATGTGCTACAAATTATAATTCCTACAAGTAAAAGGTTTATGTGGTCTTTGTAGAGCAATGTGGGCCCTGTGCAGGTGGTAGTGCTTGAACTAATTATGTCTTGAAGGATTTAGAAAAGAGACAAGGGCTGGCATGAACACAGCTATAGAAATAGAAATGGTCAGTGCCTTATGTGATGGGTTATAAAAAAGAGACACAACCTCATTGGACTGCTGCCATCTGCCCTGTTCACATTTTTCAGGACTGACTATGTGCCAGGTACACTTCAAGGCATTTCACTTTTGGGACGTCATTTTTAAGTTTTACAGTAACCTAATGAGGTTATTCCCCCATTTTATAGGTAAAGAAACTGAGGCAAAAAGACATTAAGTAACATAGTAGGAGGTGGAGCTAGAGATGAGTTCAGAATGTTTGACCTCAGAGCCGCTGTCTTAACTTCTATGTTATGTGTGCTTAGGTGCCAGATAAGAGACTGCTGAATGGATTTAGAAATGAGAGACAAAGTTACTTCGTGATTTAATTTGGGGACTCCTATTTGTTCAAAATAATGATTACACAAGAAACATAAATCAATTTTGGCTAATTTCAGCAAAAAGAGAATTTATTAAAGGGTACTAGGTAGCTAAAAGAATCTAAGGAAGGATTATTAATCAGATTTTGGAAAGAATGAAACAATTCTAGGGCTCTAGGAAGCAGGAATTCAGGAATTCTTTAAGGCCTTGACATCAGATAGACTGATTTTAACTGTTTTCTTTGTTTGAGTCATTCTGCTTAAGATACAGATTCCAAGGGAAAATGGTAAGATTAGCCTGTCTTGGTCCTTGTGCCTATCTTATGCCCACTGTGGGTTGGGAGCTCTTCATACTGAGTAAGAATTATGCCAAGATCATACGCCATGGCAGAGGGGTAGTTCTTCAGAGGAAAATAGAACACGGGCAGTCTGGCTCTAAAGTGAATGCTTACCAATACCCTATGCTGCTTCCACTGAAATCTAAGATAATTACAAAAACAAGTAAGCTCCCCAGAAAAGTTTGCAAAAAGAGCGAAGAGTTGAGTCCATCATTGGAGAGCAGAAAAAGAAACAAATTCTTAGAAGTGTAGTAGGACAAATGTAAGAATAAACATCTCTCTTAGACCTGCAATTCATGTTTTGATTGTGGCTAATTTATTTAACCTTCACTCCCCAGCACTCATTCCAGCCCAGGCTTAGGCTAAGGCTAAAACCAAGCCAGTCTTGGAATCCCATTTCCCTTGCCAGCGACGCTTTAAAAATGGGCAAGTGACAAGAGGGAAAGTCTCAGGGCTTCTTGGTCAGGATTCTTTGCTTCTGAAAAGAGACTCAAGAAAAAGACGCACGTTCCCTCTCCCTTTACATTTCTTTCCCAACTCCCAGGACTCTGCTGTAAGTCCTGAAACCGCTGCAGCCATCTTGCTCATGTCCGGAAGTTGACGCTAACAGGTGGGAGGGGGCGTGGCCAAGAGAGCCGCAGACAGGAGCAGCTATGGGGTCCTCGATGCACTGTTTGGACCTCGTATTACCTGGGAGAATACATTTCCTTATTGTTTAAGCCAAACTGAGCAGCTCTTTTTTTTTTTTTTTTAATCACTTGCAGCCAAAGTCATCCTGACACATTTTCTATACCTCCTTATTTCATCTATAAAATGAGGGCATTGGCCTGAATGCCTTCTAAGGCTCTTCTTGGGTTTAAAATAAAAATCCTTCCTAACTGAGCTCCTGCTGTGACTCAGCTCTGCCTCTCACTTAGGCTATGTTCGTTTATATATATTTTCTCTCCCTGGTCTTTGTCTTCATTGGGTGTCTTTAGACTATGAGTGAGTGATATCATAGAGTATGAGCTCTAAGTGCCATCCAGAGATGAAAGTAGGGTCATAAATGTCAAAGATGAGTTCTAGACAGATCTGAATTAAGCAAGTAAAGGTCTGAAGCAATAATTGGGGGAAAAAATGGTAGTTTTTTAATTGCTTGGAAGACTGAAGGAATTGTATTGATTAATTTCTCTGCAAAAGAGAAATCAAAATAAATCACAGCTTTTCTAGCATATACCATATGTCTGTCAAAACAACAGTAACCTCTACTACCTCTGACCACACCCTCCAGAAACTTTTCAATGAAATGAGAGTGAGGATAAAAAAGTTAGTACTAGAATACAAAACAGATGAGTGCTTGGCAGCACATGTGCCTGCAATGGAATAATCTTTAAAAAGCAAGACTCTAGCTATGATAAAAGACTTGATAATCAACATTTATTGCTAATATAATTTTTTATAAAAACCTGTTTATAATTATAGCAATTGAAGTTACTGCCAATGCAAATGAGAAATTGAGAACTTAAATGCATTATAAAATGGCTTTCTAGACCCTGTCCCTTGGTCCCTGGATTATGTAGAATATTTTCCAAGAGAAAGAGGCAGAAATGCCTGGCACAGTGGTGTGCACCTGTAGTTCCAGCAACTTGGAAAGCTGAGGTGGGAGAATTGCTTGATGCCAGGAGCTCAAGACCAGCCTGGCAGCCTGGACAACATAGATTCCATCTCTTAAAAAAAATGATTAAAAAAAAATAAAAGGAGGAGGCAGAATCTTTTCTATTCTTAGGTTCTTCTCCTGTTGAAGTGGGGTTTTATTCTCTACCCCAGCTCCACTCTTCCTAGCCTCTTTCAGTTCCTTAAGCAACGTTCACCTGATCCCCTCCCGTATTTACTGCATCTGTGCTTGGTGCTCCTGGCCTAACCCTGCACCTGTGCGGCTGCTGGTTTTGCTGGGTCCAGTGTCTACTTCTCCAGTTGCTCCCCACCAGTCCCCCAGTGAAAGCCAAAGGCCTTACAATGGCCTGCAAGACTGACCATCTGGCTTCGTGGTTCCTCTCTGACCACATCTCTTGTTCTCTCTCCCTTATTTGCTCCTTCCCAGCCACACGGGCTTCCTTGCTGTTCTTCCAATAGCCAATGCAGGCTCCCGCCTCGGGCCTTTGGCTCTTGATGGTCCCTCCATTTAGATCATTCTTCCTGCAGATGTACGTTCACCCCACATTTCCTTTATTCCTTCTGAGTGAGGCCTTTCCTCTTCATCTTAGCAGCTCATATTTCCCTTCCCTATTTCATTTGTTTCCTCCATAGCACTCATCACTTTCTAAAATACTTATTAATGCTATATTTTGGTCTCTCCCTCTACTAGAGAGATATAGAGAGAACTCTCCACTAGAGAGTTCCGTGACAGCAGGGACATTTGTCTGTTTTATTCACTGCTGTGCCTCCCTTGCCTAGAACACTACCTGGCACTCAAGAGCTATTTGCTGAATGAGTACACGGTGATGGGTGCTGCCAGGCAGGGTCTGGGAGTGGAGTGAGGCTACTTGATTAAGATAGGGACGGTGAAGCCAAACTAGAGGACAGGGATCTCTACACTCTAATTGTTGAATATTTTAAAACACTGTCACTGGGTTAGCAAAATATTTGCAAAAAAAAGTGTTCCCATTTGCAGGTGATGCATTAAACGTATCTGGAGAATGTGTAAGACACTGATGATGTTAGCTGCCTCTGTAGAGGAGGGCTGGGAGACTGGAGACACGATGAGAAGTTGGTGAAATGAATGAGGATGGAGGGAGGGAGAGGTCTTACTGCATATATCAGGATGTGTGTTTTGGGTTGTCAGTCGTGTATGTATCTCCTATTAAAAATGAATAGAAATTAGATTTAAATAAAAACACTCCTTCTTTCTTAACCTAGCTTAGGGTAGGGTTCTCATTTCTAGGAAAGAAAGTTGCTGTCTCTTAGTTTAGAACCTCCACAAGGCTTCTGTCGTTTATATTGTCTTCCATCCCCAGTGAGCTATTCTTCCCTTTGAAACTTCTATTAAAATGCCCATACACTATAATTGTTATAGATCTATCTCCTCTACCAGACTGTGAATTCCTTCAGGGTGGTAGTGATGCCTTGCCACTCTTAAGAGGTGCTAGTGAATAGAATAAAAGAACCAATAAATGATTGGATAAATCTTAACATTAGATTTGAGGCCAAAATAAAAATCATGATATAAATCCATCAAAAGCCTTAAGTACTTTATTTTAGTACTTAAGTCACCGTCTAGCATTGTTGATTGATTTTTATATACTATATATGTATGTG
>NW_012140747.1:50958-51688 GCF_000956105.1 Propithecus coquereli | reverse complement strand
AAGAAAAAGACGCACGTTCCCTCTCCCTTTACATTTCTTTCCCAACTCCCAGGACTCTGCTGTAAGTCCTGAAACCGCTGCAGCCATCTTGCTCACGTCCGGAAGTTGACGCTAACAGGTGGGAGGGGGCGTGGCCAAGAGAGCCGCAGACAGGAGCAGCTATGGGGTCCTCGATGCACTGTTTGGACCTCATATTACCTGGGAGAATACATTTCCTTATTGTTTAAGCCAAACTGAGCGGCTCTTTTTTTTTTTTTTTAATCATTTGCAGCCAAAGTCATCCTGACACATTTTCTGTACCTCCTTATTTCATCTATAAAATGAGGGCATTGGCCTGAATGCCTTCTAAGGCTCTTCTTGGGTTTAAAATAAAAATCCTACCTAACTGAGCTCCTGCAGTGACTCAGCTCTGCCTCTCACTTAGGCTATGTTTGTTTATATGTATTTTCTCTCCCTGGTCTTTGTCTTCATTGGGTGTCTTTAGACTATGAGTGGTGATATCATAGAGTATGAGCTCTAAGTGCCATCCAAAGATGAAAGTAGGGTTATAAATGTCAAAGATGAGTTCTAGACAGATCTGAATTAAGCAAGTAAAGGTCTGAAGCAATAATTGGGGAAAAAAATGGTAGTTTTTCAATTGCTTGGAAGACTGAAGGAATTGTATTGATTAATTTCTCTGCAAAAGAGAAATCAAAATAAATCACAGCTTTTCTAGCATATACCATATGTC
>NW_012140747.1:46451-49073 GCF_000956105.1 Propithecus coquereli | reverse complement strand
ACTTCTACAAGGTGGGTATTATTCTTTTTTTGTTTCTATAGAAGTTTAGAGAAAGAGACAAGTAACATGTGCTAAGCCAAATTTTCCCTAAGTGATTGAATCGAGTCGTCTTAAAAAAAATTTCTTTTTAAATTCCAAGGCACACTACTTTTCTACTACGTCACAGTGACTCTCTGACACATTCAACAATGCATTGTCAACCCTGAATGATGAAATTCAGAAAATATTAAGCATAGAGTTTATTCAAGGGCAAAGCTTGAGCATGACCATCTGAGAAACACAGACTCCAGTGGAATGAGGTCAGTTCTCCAAAGTGGAGAGAAATTAAGGTTTCACTTATAGGCGATGACAGAGACACTGTCCAAACAAGGTCAGTGAATATGTCATAGTGATTTGGTTGGTTACAGTTTGCTACAGACCAAGGAAGATTACTTTAACATTACATCAGGGGGGATAATGGTCCAAGAAGGCGTATCTCTAGTGCCATTTTGTCTTTCCTAATCATTTATAGTAAAAAGCAGAAGTTGTAGTCGCATGCTATATGACTCAGACCACATACCACATTCCTCTCAAGGCTTAAAATAATTTAAAGTTCCAACAGCTTCAAGTTTGTATTATTTAATTTCACAGCATGTAGAAATAAACCAAGGAATTCAGAAATTGTGGATACTCTGGATTATTAAAAAGAGTATTTTAAGTCCAATCTTCTTGTTTTTATTTTGGAGATGGGAATTTTTTTTTTCTAGACTCTAGAGCAATGGAATAGAGAAGTGCAGAGGTAGTTTCAACCTAAACAATGATGAGTCATTTTTTTCTTAACTTTCACACTGTTAATTAACCTGGTGATGGTGTCTATTAAGTCATTAATTGGACCCTGAAAGTCGAAAATTGTTGAATCACCTTCAAATAGTGATAAATTTTTCTCCTCTTTCCTTGGTTTCCAAGTACCAATTAAATGTAATGAGTAAAGAGACAATAACATTTTCAAGAGGGAGAAAAGTAGTTTTTCTTAGAGCGGAATCAGAAGTACTACACTGATTTTAAATTTACCTATCGATAGAATTCCTGATCTTGGATGTCAGTGTTAAGTAACTATGCTAAGTGTTGACTTTGAAGTGGAGAGCTAGTCCATGAGAGTGTATGTTCTCATATAGCAGCGTTATGATCTTGCTGTTGGTACAGGCTCTTCCCTACCTGGGCCTCCCTGCCAAAATGACATTTTTTTGTACTTTTCAAGTAAACATTGCAAATTGAATAGGAGAAAGGCCTACTTCTTCTCAGCACACAGCTCGTTATATTTAACTTTTTCTCTTAACGATCATCTGGGCTCAGTTACAGGTTTAAAAAACAGAGTTAATGAATCATTTGTGAATGGCGTGGTGAAATAAAGCAGGATTCTTTTCTGAGAAGGAAGGGATAAAAGTGTCTACTAAGAAATATTTAAATAATTTAATGCGCCAGAGACATTTTAAGTTATATTTAATAAAGAATTATGTTTAATAAATATAGTTTTCAGCATCATTCTTTTTTAAAGGCATATTAAGAAAGGAAAGTTTGAAGGTAGAAATTCTTCTTCTTTAATTGCTGACATATTGCTACTCTGTCATGGTATTTGTTAGTTAAGGAATGTGCATTCAACTCCCAGAATCTTTTTCATATTGAAAACTTTAAAATGGTTTGTGGTCTCGGTGTTGTGAGAAGATTGAACTCTGGGTCATAGCGGCTTTGGGATTCATAATTTAAATGGAAATTATGGCTCCTTTAAACAAAGCCCAGAACCCTCTGAAGTTAGCTAAAATGGAAAAGGAAGAATGGAAAAACTCATTACATGTGAATGACAAGTACAGTAATTGATTGCAGTTCCTGATTAGGTTGATCTTCACCGCCAAGTAAATGGCCATAACAAGTCCAAAAATGTAACTCCTTGTGAGTTCACCAATCACAACCTTTACTGGAGCGCTTCTAAATCTTGTGTTATACAGACCAGTCGTTCAGCAGCTTGCTCAGATTGTCCCACAGCTCTGGCTATAGTTTGTTTTTTTTCTCTAGCATCCGTTATTATTCTGCCTGAGGACCCTTTTCCTTTTTTTAAAACTCTGCCTTCTAATAACAGTGTTCCACTGGAAAAATGGCTAGTGGTGGGGTGGCTGGTATCAATAGGGCACAGGTAGGTACCCTTCTAGCAAAGCTGTGTTAATGGAAAGACCAAACTCTGTCAGACATTTTAGAGAGGTTTATTCTGTGCTGTGTATGAGTGACTGCAGCCCAAGGAGACAAAGAGTAGAATGATGGTTACCAGAGGTTGGGAAGGGTAGTGGGGAGTGAGTAGGGATAGAATGGAGATGGTTAGTAAGTATAAAAATATATTTAGTTAGATAGAATGAACAATGTTTTGAAGGCAGCTATGCTTACCACTATACACACCAATGCAGAATGAACAATATTTGATAGCACAACAAAGTGACTATAATCAATAATAACTTAGGGTATACTTTAAAATAACTAAAAGAGTGGAATGAGAATGTTCCTAACACAAAGAAATGATAAATGTCTGAGGTGATGGATACCCCAATTACCCTGATTTCATTAATTCACATTGTATACCTGTATTAAAACACATGT
>NW_012140747.1:31912-33406 GCF_000956105.1 Propithecus coquereli | reverse complement strand
TTACGTGGATCTACTTCACTCTTCACTCTATTCCATTCTATCCTATGTTGAGGCCCACGTGTGAACTTACAGGGAGAGTAAAGGGTATTAAGGATTAGAAAAGAAAACCAACATGGAAAGTTGAAAATGATTGACATTCTACATAATCGATTCTCTTTGATGATTTGCATAATACAAGCATAGCATGGTATAGTAGAAAGAAAGATTACTGGGCTGAGAAGCCTCAGTATGAATCCTGGTTTTGCCATTTACAGGTCCAAGGTACTTAAGTAAGTCACTGGGCTTTTCTGAGGCTCTTTAAATTGTGTCAGTGACAATGGCTTCGCTCAGGAGGTGAGAATCAAATGTGATATAAAAGGTTTTATAAATTCTGAAATACTTTTGAAATAGAATGTAGTGGTGGTGGTAATTGAAACTATATTTTAATATTTTATTTGCCTTTAAAAAAAAATCAGCCATGAAAGATAAAAACTGTTTTTGGGTGGGCCTGATTATTAAAAAGATGTTGAGCAGCTGTTCCTGAACTTAAGAGAAAAGACTAAGCAAGATGAAGTAAGTTTACAGTACAGCACAAAGGGTTTAGATTAGGCATAAATAGAGTCCACTAGCAGTTTGATTTGTTTGAAGCTGTAGTGTTTTTCTCAGGCATATTATAAAATTTTCTTTGGGTGCTTTCAAAAACTAAAAATAGATTTTCATCTGTCTGTGTTGGGTTAGGTATGGTCCTGCTGAAGATTTAAAGATGATTAATTTAATATTACTTCTAATGTTCACTTCTGACCCAAGAGTTGCACAACTATTTGATAAGTCAGTCTGGAAATATTTACAGAATCTTAACTCCTTGTAAAAGCAACAATTGTAGCCTTAAAATGTCCTGCAGAATTTCACTATAATTAAATTGAAGAGTCAAGAAGCTGACGTAGAAGCCATTGCTTTAAAACGTTCAAAAGAAAAACTTTAATTGCCTATAGCTGTTAGTTTCTAAGTAATCTATAGTAAAGTTCCTTATTTTATTCCTTACAAATAAAAATTCTTTACATCAACTTATCATATATAGAAAGATTGCTTGAGTTGGAGTTTTCAGTGTGTTTCAGTGTATATCATGGTGTATGAATTCTACAATAGTTGATCTTTTATATTAGATCTTTCATATTAGAAAATGAAGTTGCTGACAGTGGTCATACATAAGTGTTTGCAAGTAGGTGGAAAGGACCACTGTAGTTCTAAAGTAGGCTTTCTTCTTTATAATGATGACAGTTTTGATCAGATTAAAGCAAGTGGAGTATGTTGAGCAGTGATGTTAGTTTACTATGGAAAAATAGATGGTAATAAAAACATCCACTGTTTAATGAAACATTATTATCTGCCAGACATTAAACTTGGTGCTCAAAGGCATCATTCCTTTATTCCAGATCAAATTCAAACTTGAAAGATATATCTTATTAGGTATAATATTAAAGTTAAATTAATATCTTACTAGAAGTTTTAAAACTA
>NW_012140747.1:29497-31862 GCF_000956105.1 Propithecus coquereli | reverse complement strand
TTGAGCTGTACCTAGAACAGTCCTGGCACGTAGTAGGTACTCAGTAAATATTTGTTGAATAAAGAAATGAATAAGACCTAATTAATGAACCTCTGGAGAAAGAGGGTTCTAGGCAAAGGGAATAGAAAATACAAGAGTCCTGAGTTGGAAACACAATTGATCCATTTAGGGGCCTGAAATCAGGCCAGTGTGGTTGAGGTCTAATGGAGAAACTGAGAAGTGGAAGCTGAAGTTGTAGTTATGGGAATGTATCAAATTGTATAAACCTGTTGGCCAAAATAAGGAACTTGGATTTTAGTTTAATGGTAGTAGGAAGCATGGCGGGGTTTTGAGCAAGGGACTGACAGGATCTGATAGCTTTGAGAAGTCGCTCTATTCCAAGCCATCATTAATTCTTGCTTGGACGGCTGCAGTAGCCTTTTCCCAGTGCTCACGTCCATTCTCCACAGTGAGGCCTGAGTGATCTTTTAACAAAGCACATCTGATCAGGTCAGTCTGTTGTGGAAGACCCTTCAGTTGCTGTTGGAAAAAAGTCCACAGTCCCTAATGTGGGTTACCAGGCCTTGAGTCTTTTGACATATGCCTAGGGCAGTGTCAAACTAGATCTTCATGCTCCATTCCTACTTTTTTCATTTCCTTGAAAAAGTCTCAAGTTCTCTTCTCAGGACCGCAGCCCGTGATGCTGACCTGCTGTTACTCCGTTTTTCATGCTTATTTTCCAGGTCTCTCTGTCAGATCCTCAGCCACCTTCTGACCTTCACCCCCAAGCCCAGCCCAGGTTGGGTGTTACACTCTCCCAGAGCTCCCGTTGTCTGTTTTTGTCACGCTGCAGGAGCGTGCTCAGTTCCAGCTTCCCTGTTAGACGTCTAGCTCCATGAGGGCAGGACATGGGAAGCTGCTCACAGCTGGTTCCAGTACCTTCCTGAATGCCCAGCCCACAGGCAATGCTTATATTCTTCAAGAAAGAATGAACAGAGGACCACTTTCCAATGCCAAGGGTCTATGTCACATATTGTGTTTAGCTGCTTTTGCTTCTATTGAGATGAAGGTTAATGGATAAATTTGTTAAAGATGAGGTAATTGTTTTAAAAAGTAGTCAAGAGGAAAGATGAGCACCGAAGCCTCTGTGAATAATTTAATCAACAAACCTACCTTCAGAGCTCATTAACCTCACCACTCGTGGAAGCCATTATTCCCTGCTGTGAAAAGCTATGACTCAGCTTGTTCTCTGTTTAAAATTAGTTGAAAATGTTTGTTTGGTCTTTTTGTTGTTGTTGTCATTGTATTTCTGTTGCAATACGGTGACTATTATTGCAAATCCTGTGATTAAGCTCAACTTCCTGTGCATGCTATGAAGGAACTATTTCTCTGTGTTTAGTCACCAGATAATGGGGTGCATTCACATTTCATCCTCAGTCTCTTAATTGCATGCCTTCCCCTTGATGGAAGTGGCACCATGATTCAGGATTCAGCCACCTTTTAAAAATTAATGCTGTCTTCTGTATATTTTATTTGGTGATGAATATTTCCTGTTAGTTTCTAACAGACTGCATTTGGCATTTTATACATGCCAGACCAAGGCAGCTTCTAAGATTTCATTCAGAGTTGAGTAATTCTGGTGAATAAAGGGCCAGGAATGAACTGAAAGGACCATATTTTCATGTACAGATGTCTCTTGAAAGACTTTAAAAAGCTATGTCTAGCAGATTATTATTGTGTGTATATCATTGGTCTATAGTCTTCTTCAAACATGACAATTTGTGAGAATAGTTTTATTTTTAAGGATACAAGATAATCAGTTTATCAAAATGACACATTTAATATGTATTTGGCATTTTATGTAGTTACTGACAATATAGAAATTAGTTACATTTCATAGTAATGTAGTAGATCTTTTCATAGGACAAATATTTTACTTTTATATTGTATACTTCAGGGAATCTATTGTAACAAATAAAATTGTGTGCCAGTAGCTACAATGAATTAAAGAATGAGCTTTTTCACTGAGTGGAGTCAATGATACTTATCCTGGAGGGTTGTTATTCAATGAGTTGATACAGTCGTGTTGCCTGTGACATAGTGAGTTCTCAATAAATAAACATAATAACATCGGTAATACCTATAAGGGATATAAAGCACCAGAAAAATTAATTGAATTACCCAAGGTCACAGAAGCTGCCCATTGGCACCTCCAGTGGTGGACCTGAGCTCTAACCCTCTTTTTTTTTTTTTAATTAATAATGAGATGTCAGGCAAGTGGTTTCATTTTGTCTCAGTTTTATCAGTGGTAAAATAACTGGGGGCTATTTCCCCTTCTCTCTTTCCCAAGGACATAATCAACATAAAATAAGAGCTAGATTGGAAA
>NW_012140747.1:25921-28762 GCF_000956105.1 Propithecus coquereli | reverse complement strand
AATTTCTTTCTATTTTTTAGTAGAGATGGGGTCTCGCTCTTGCTCAGCTGGTCTTGAACTCCTGAGCTCAAAGGATCCACCTGCCTTGGCCTCCCAGAGTGCTAGGATTACAGGCATGAGCCACCGCACCCGGCCAACACTATTCTATATTTCTGAGATATCAAGGGAGATGATACAAAACACTAACAAAAATCTATGGACATTAAGACAGTGAATAATAGGAGCAACAGAAATTCATATTCCAGCCGAACCAAAACCCAAACAAAAACCAATGAAGATAAAACCAAGACTATAATAATTTTTGACGTATCAAGTTTTCCCAAATTAGTGGCTTTGAAGCATCATACATATGTGTGCATGTAGCGGCTGTCACCCACCAGAATGACAAGTTCTGGAGTCATTGTATAATCGTGGTATGTAAGATTATGCACCTTCTTCATGGGGTGGAGTGGCCGAAGGTTAAAGCAGGCAGATGTGTTTGCTTCCAAGTGCCCTTATAAAACTGTCACTAACTCTGTCCTAGAGTTTCTTGACACATGAATTCTTGACTTTCCATGGCTTGAATTTGAGCCAAAACACACAGATGTAATCAATTTAGCCTAGAGTCGAGTTCCCCAGTGCAGCAAGTGCTGGTGTTTGGACTGGTTCATGGAAGTAACCTATAGGAACTCAAAGTATATCCTTTAGAGTTAGAAAAATGTGCATAGAGGGACGTATGTTTGCTTTTTAAGTAATCTAATTGTCTTAGTGATTTAAAATCTTCATATCGAGTTAATCCATTTATGCACTAGGAATCCACATGAAAAAGTCTTCCCTATGCCTTACTGTTTGCTAGGAGGAAATTATTAATAAATTTGTGTTGCTTATAGTATTATCACTAATGAGCTGATAGAGAATAGAAATAAAATAATGTTCAGCTGTACTGAGATGAAACTCAATTACCCTCAATTATTTTATATGATGGTTAAACAGTTTATATGTTATTATGTTCTGGTCCGTTTTTAAAGATTTCACAGGCATGTTTCAGTGCTGAATGAAGGCATCAGATTGAAGAACGAAGTGATAAACTAAAGTATTCCTGGGAAAGAGGTGAAACTTTGATTAAATATCAGTTAGAGATTGTTCTTTTATAGTTCTGAACATTTATAAACCTTGTATTTTTCCCGGATTGTGTTTTCTTAACACGTGGTTGTGATTTATACACTGATAAAGACATTCCATTCCATTTATAATCTGGAACCAATCACACATTAGATTTTTGTTAGCTATAGAGTGACGCAGAAGGAACGTGCATTCTTCTAGGACATTTAAAATTTTTGAGTACCAAACCCAAAGTATATAACTCATGACAAGATTGTGATGCTAATTAAAACTTTATAACAGATAATACATTTATTCATGCTTTTAAAATGACCCCCTTTTACCCAGTTGGAACAATACAAATAAAATTTGTATGGTGCTTTATTCTTGTTAAATGAATTATTGAAAATCACTTTCCTGTAGTATACGAGGTATATCATAGAGATAAGAACTGAGGGATGGGTATAAATGACTTCCCCAAAGTACAGCCTGCGTCAGGGTCTGTGCTTTTTCCATTCTACTCTGCTTCTTCCCAAAATGTAGTACAGTGTGATATTTGAGTTTAACATTTTGAATTATCTTATCTTTTTCAACAGTGTATTTGATAATTGTGGGAACATTCTTTAACAAATGTGACAGATAGAAAAACTCATTAAAACAGTCTGCTAAACCTCGAGAGTCCGTTTCTGTTCATGAGGGTTTTTTTTTTTTGATGTCCTTGAGCAGCTTCTGTGCAGTTTTTGTTTGCTAGTCTTTATTGTGGTATAGTGGCTTTTCGACCAAAGCTTCATGACCTTGAACAAGGTACCCAATCTCTCATGGTTATAGTTGTCATCTCTGTAAAAAAAAAAAAGTAGATGAGTTGATTTCTAAGGAACTTTGTAAGATTTGAATTCCTCTTACTTTATGATTTCCATGTGCGCGTTTAGAAAATAAACTCCAGAACATGGATTGCATGAAGGCAGCGGTTTTATGTTTGTTTTGTTCATTGCTGTATTCCCAGCCCCAAAAACAGTGCTTGATGCAGAGTACACATTCAACGAAGGTTTGTTGAGTAAATGAGCAAACCCAACATAAGACACTTCAGTAGGAAGAAATGGATGGATTCTTCACTGGCCAGGAAGTATATTTATTCAGAAGTGCAGGTAATAGTAAATCTGATTCTAATCTTCCCCTGTTAAAAACCTTCAGTGTTTCTCTTTTGTTATCTGGGTAAAGACTTAAACTTTGAATTTGTTTTGGAAAGCCTCTCTAGATCTGCCCTCTGCTTATTGTTCCAGCCTTCATCTTCTCCATCTTTTCCTGCTCCCCCTTCCCTTCCCTCCTGCATGCTCACAACCTTGGCTGCTACACTTAACTTCTTTCAGGTCCTCAGTGTTCTGGTTTCCTACCTTCTGGCCATCCTATGTGTTGTTCTTTCCTCTTCCCCACCCCCATCTTCTTTTTCGCTTCCATAGATAGCACCCTTTATTTCCTATGTCAGCTCATAGTGTATTGTCTTATAATTACTAATTTAATGTCTGTTCTCTCCTACTAGACTTTGTAACCTTGCTGAGAGAAGGCCTGTGCCTTACATGTTCACCTCTGTACATTATTGCACCTCTAGTGCATAGCCCTAATAATGAAGTGTGTTGGTGGCCTGACCATATTGCCATGGACCTAGGATATGACATTCTGATAAAGCCAGAATTCTCCTTTTTTTAATGTTCTGTGGCCATTTCAACTCCCAATTTATTAATATGTTTTATTTAATAATACATA
>NW_012140747.1:24045-25871 GCF_000956105.1 Propithecus coquereli | reverse complement strand
AATAGGGATCTCTATGTTGTTAATTTCTTTGCTCCATGATATCCAAAAATCTGGAAACCACTTCAAAAACCTCCAGGCCTAAGGAAAAGAATAAAGAGGAATCTTGAGGTTTCTCTCTAGATTTTTGCAGCCAAAATTACCCTGTTAGTAAAGGAGAGTGGAATTCAAGGTAAAAATCCAAAATAGGGTGCGGTAGCTCACGACTATAATCCCAACTACTGGGGAGGTTGAAGCAGGAAGATGGCTTGAGCCCAGGAGTTTGAGGCTATAGTGAGCTGTGATCACACCACTGCATTCCAGTCTGGGCAACAGAGCTATATCTTTTTGTACTATTTATCTCTCAAAAAGTTGTTATAGCTATTTTTTGATATGGTTTGCCTTTTAGTCTTCCTGAGATATAAATGGTTTATACACTGCAATTACAGCAATAAAATATTCTTTATTTGCATGCTCATCCTTTACCAGTGAGTTTTATACCTTCGGATGATTTTTTATTGTGTTTTTTGTTGTTGTTTTGTTTTGTTTTTTGAGACAGGGTCTGACTCTGTCACCGTGGGTAGAGTGCAGTGGCGTGATTGTAGCTCACCACAACCTCAAACTCCTGGGCTCAAGTGATCCTCCTGCCTCAGCCTCCTGAGTAGCTGGGACTATAGACATGCACCACCACGACTGACTGATTTTTTCTATTTTTGGTAGAGACGGGGGCCTCGCTCTTGCTCAGGTTGGTCTTGAACTCCTGACCTCAAGTGATCCTCCTGCCTCAGCCTCCCAGAGTGCTAGGATTACAGGCCTGAGCCACCACACTCGGCTTCTTGTTCATTAATGTTTTTTTCTTTAAGATTGAAGAACTCTTTTTAGCATTTCTTGCAGGGCAAGTCTCGTGCTGACAAAATCCCTCAGATTTTGTTTGTCTGGGAGTCTTTATTTCTCCTTCATGTTTAAAGGATATTTTTGCAGGATATAATATTCTAATGGTTAAGTGTTTTTTTCTTCAGCACTTTGAATACGTCATGCCCAACTTGCTCCTGCCTGTAAGGTTTCCACTGAGAAGTTTGCTGCCAGATGTATTGGAACTTCTTTATATGATATTTTTTTCTTTTTTGTTGCTCCCCTTAGGACCTTTTCTTTATCCTTGACCTTTGTGAGCTTGATTATTAAATGCCTTGCGGTAGTCTTGTTTGGGTTAAATCTGCTTGATATTCTGTGACCTTCTTGTACCTAAGTATTGATATCTTTCTCTAGGAAGTTCCTTTGAATAAACTTTCTACTCCAATCGCATTTTCTACCTACTCTTTAAAGCCAATAACTCATAGATTTTCCCTTTTGAGGCTATTTTCTAGACCATAGACATGCTTCATGCTTTTTTATTCTTTTTTCTTCTTTCTCTTCTGACTGTGTTTTCAAATAGCCTGTCTTCAAGATCACTAATTCTTTGCTCTGCTTGGTCAATTCTGCTATTGAGAGACTTATACATTTTTCAGTTTGTCGATTGAATGCTTAAGCTACATAATTTATGCTTGATTTTTTAAAATTATTTCAATCTCCTTGTTAAAGTTCTCTGATAGGCTTCTGAATTCCTTCTCTGTGTCATCTTGAAGTTCATTGAGCTTCTTTAGGATGGCTATTTTGAATTCTTTATCTGAAAGGTCACGTATCTTCATCACTCCAGGATTGATCAACTGCTATCTTATTTAGTTCATTTGGTGAGGTCATGTTTCCCTGGATGTTCTTGATGCTGGTGGATGTTTGTCAATGTCTGGACATTGAAGTGTTAGGTATTTATTTTAATCTTTTTAGTCCGGGCTTATTTGAACTCATCTTTCTTT
>NW_012140747.1:11467-11805 GCF_000956105.1 Propithecus coquereli | reverse complement strand
AACTATTACTGGCAGGATAGTAGGAGAGTTAGTAGGGCTTTGAGTGGAGGAAAAAGTCCTTAAAAAGGGACAGAAGTCATCCTTGTTTCTTTATATTCCGTTTTTAAACATCACTACAAATGTGTATACTTGGCTACATGGCAAAGATCTTCCGGAAAGAACACTGTACTCATTGATAATTCGGACGTGGCATGTTGGGTGAGACAGAGGGCTATTGGGGAAGTGAGCCCAGATGAGACTCTGCATAATGCCGTGATTCGTGCTGTCATCAACGGTGAATTGTAAAGGCTGGAGTAAGCACCATCCTCCCAACCTAAAGGCTGAAAGTGGGATACTTC
>NW_012140747.1:10191-10729 GCF_000956105.1 Propithecus coquereli | reverse complement strand
CAAGATAATCAGTTTATCAAAATGACACACATTTAATATGTATTTGGCATTTTATGTAGTTACTGACAATATAGAAATTAATTACATTTCATAGTAATGTAGTAGATCTTTTCATAGGACAGATATTTTACTTTTATATCGTATACTTCAGGGAATCTATTGTAACAAATAAAATTGTGTGTCAGTAGTTACAGTGAATTAAAGAATGAGCTTTTTCACTGAGTGGAGTCAATGACACTTATCCTGGAGGGTTGTTATTCAATGAGATAATACAGTCGTGTTGCCTGTGACATAGTGAGTTCTCAATAAATAAACATAATAACATCAGTAATACCTATAAGGGATATAAAGCACCAGAAAAATTAATTGAATTACCCAGGGTCACAGAAGCTGCCCATTGGCACCTCCAGTGGTGGACGTGAGCTCTAACCCTCTTTTTTAAATTTTAATTAATAATGAGATGTCAGGCAAGTGGTTTCATTTTGTCTCAGTTTTATCAGTGGTAAAATAACTGGGGGCTATTTCCCCTTCTCTCTTT
>NW_012140747.1:1185-2636 GCF_000956105.1 Propithecus coquereli | reverse complement strand
GAGTGGTCTCAAAGTTGCTGCTTTGACACCGTCCTGGCATTTAGCTAATTCTCCTTCCTTTCTTTCTTACTCCCTCCCTCTGCCCCCTTTTTTCTCCCTCCCTCCCTTCCTTCCTCTCTTCTTTTCTTTTCTTTTTTGCTCTTTCTTTCTTTCTTTCTTTCTTTTTCTCTCTCTCTCTCTATCTTTTTCTTTTTTTCTTCTTTCCTTTCTTTCTTTCTTTTTCTTCTTTCCTGAGATAAGATCTCGTTCTGTTGCCCAGGCTAAAGTGCAGTGGCACAATCATAGCTCACTGCAGCCTCCAATTCCTAGGCTGAGTGATCCTTCTGTCTCAGCCTTCCAGGTAGCTGAGATTATAGATATGACCCACTGACCCAGCTCTTCCTTCCTTTCCTTTCCACAGTCCTGATACACATTACTGACAAGTGTGTTTACCTAATAGAATTCCTTATTCATAAGTATGTTGAAACAAGAATTAATTCATATTGTGACTCAAGAGAAGTAGGAATGCACAAAGAGTCTTGATGATAAGGTTAATTTATAGTGTGTTTCAGTGATACAGCCTTATGATGCTGTCACAGAGCATACATCAGTTTTTATTGTTCAATGCAGGACTCTTGAAAGATCAACAAACTTTACTTTTCTAAAGGGCTGTATCTTGCAAAAATAATCAGAGCCAGAAACTTAAAAAAGAGATGGGTAACCCCATAAGGAATTCAAATTTAAATGTTTGAGTTTTCTGTCAACCCCTCTTCCCTGCCCCCCACAAAGAAATGATTTGCTTTGTCCCAAAACCCCAGACTTGGGGGTGGAGTGGGAGGAAAAAAAGAAAGAAGGAAAGAAATAAATGATTGTTAGCAAACTTCTTTTGTAGAACGGATCAAA
The DNA here is from genome assembly GCF_000956105.1 of Propithecus coquereli. NCBI lineage: Eukaryota > Metazoa > Chordata > Mammalia > Primates > Indriidae > Propithecus > Propithecus coquereli. The sequence goes on along the minus strand of NW_012140747.1, from coordinate 1,754 downwards.
AAGATTGGCTCAGAGCATACTCTATCCATGTGCCAACTACAGTTTAGTCAAAGATAACACAGAGTGACTACCCATTTTTGCTTTATATCACTAGCCAGAATTTCTTATGTGTTTCATTTGATATACAAACAGATACATAACTATAAACAGTAAGGAAAAGAGCTGGAACTTTTAAACAAAAATAAAACATTGATATTTGAAAACTGCCTATCAAATAGCTTTTAAAACTATGAAGTATACTTTAAACTATGCACTGTTTTCCCATCCTCGCTGTAAATTCTAGTGAAGTATAAATTTTTCTGACTGTGGTAGAGGCTTCTAGTATTTTTGAGATATTAAACAGATTTTGGGTTTTTTAGACATGAGGGTCTCACTCCTGAGCTCAAGCTATCCTCCCACCTCAGCCTCCTGAGTAGCTTGGGACTACAAGTATGTACTATCATGCATAGCTAATTTTTGAAATTTTCTTAGAAATGAGGGCTGGGCGCGGTGGCTCACGCCTATAATCCTAGCACTCTGGGAGGCCGAGGCGGGCGGATCGTTTGAGCTCAGGAGTTCAAGACCAGCCT
>NW_012140747.1:0-1135 GCF_000956105.1 Propithecus coquereli | reverse complement strand
TTTTCTCCTTAATTTCTGAATGTTTTATGCCAAAACATTCTTTATTTAATTCTAACATCTCGAGTCTGTCTGTAGGAAAAGACTACATTGGTGCTCAAAAAAAGTTATTTAAGAAATTATTCTGCTTTCAACTCTTTCCATTATCCAGAAGAAATTTATTCTAAAGCTCTTTTTGTGGTTTTACTGCAGCGACACCTCAGCCAAAGCCCTGTGGGCAGCCTTACTGGACAGCAAGCACAAAGAGGCGGTGATGGAAGTTCGGAGACATCTAGTGGAGGCAGCGAGCAGAGAGCGTCTGCCAATCAAGATGAGCATGGGTAAGTAGGCCTGGCTGCGGTACTGAGGACGGACAGTGGCCCCAGGCTCTGAGGAAGTTTATTTAAGCCTGCACTGAATCGTGGCCCAACCTAGCCAACATGGAATCTAGGTAAAAGCAGGGAAGACATTTGTCCACTGTTGAAGAAATAGGGAAAGAAAATGTACACACTGCCCTCAGGCCTCAGCAGTTACCACTTCCTTAGACTCCACTTTGGGAGCGCTAGCAGAGTTCTTGCTTACAAAGAATAATTCTTTCCGTTTCTTAGTTAATCTAGAACTATCAATATTGGTTTGGACCACCTCCCCTTAATTCTGTTCTACACTTACTCCCCTTTTTTCCCCTTCTTCCCCCATTCGTCTACTTACGGTAGATGAAAGCTCTTTTATTAGTTTTTAATTAATGAATAAGCTGTTTTACTGAAAAACCATTGAGCAGCCAGACATGCTCCAGCCTGGCCCTCACCCTCAGAGTGGTCTGGTCCCATAAGTGTTAATTCTTCTTCGCCTGGCGATTATATACCTAATTTTTCTATTTCTCATTTTTTTTTTCACATCCAGCTTTATCTTTGGTATTAGAAGAATATGGTCACAATAGAATTTAAGTTTTAAGTGGCTTTTTTTCTTTTAATAAAAAAGTCAGAGAACCATAGAACTATAGAAAAGGAAATTGGCTTTTTACTTTTTTGTTTTTAAGAAAAGTAATAAATCATTTTGTTGATATGGAAATATTTAAATATGGATATTGAATCTGGTTAATAGAACTTATTTCTGGAAACTTTCAAAAATTTATATCTCAAAAATTTATATCTCTATTTTA
>NW_012140746.1:14621-15550 GCF_000956105.1 Propithecus coquereli | reverse complement strand
TGTCAGAGAAATTCAACAAAGAGATTGAAATAATTTTTTAAAACTACAGAAATTCTGGAGCTGAAAAATTGAAAAATACATCAGAGTCTCTCAACAGCAGAATTTATCAAGCAGAAGAAACAATTACTAAGCTTGAAGACAGGCTATTTCAAAATACACAGTCAGAAGAGGAAAAGAAGAATAAAGAATAAAAAAGAATGAAGCACACCTACAAGATCTAGAAAATGCCTCGAAAGGGTAAATTTAAGAGTTATTGGCCTTAAAGAGGAGATAGAGAGATTGGGGTACAAAGTTTATTCAAAGAGTAATAGCAATTTTCCAAACCTAGAGAAAGATATCAATATTAGGTACAAGCAGGTCATAGAACACCAAGCAGATTTAACCCAAACAAGACTACCTCAAGACATATAATAACCAAGCTCCCAAGGGTCACAGATAAAAAAAGGTCCTAAGGGAAGCAAGAAAAAAACCAAAAATAACATATAAAGCAGCTCCAAAACATCTGGCAACAGACTTCTCAGTGGAAACCTTACAGGCCAGGATAGAGTGGCATGACATATCCAAAGTGCTGAAGGAAAAAACCTTAACCCTAGAATACTATATCCTGCAAAAATATTCTTCAAGTATGAAGGAGAAATAAGAACTTTCACAGACAAACAAAGGCTGAGGGCTTTCGTCAACATCAGACCTTTCCTATAAGAAATGCTAAAAGGAGTTCTTCAATCTGAAAGAAAAGGATGTGCATGAATAATAAGGTATGCAATGGAAGGCATACAACTCACTGTTAACAGTAAGTACACAGATACAGAATACTCTATTGCTATAACTGCAGTACACAAACCATTTACATCTTGAGTAAGAAGACTAAAAAACAAACCTATCAAAAATAATAACTACAACAACTTTTTAAGAGAGAGTATAAAAAGACA
>NW_012140746.1:0-306 GCF_000956105.1 Propithecus coquereli | reverse complement strand
AACAGGCTAAATTCTCTAACAATTCCTTCGTGTTTTGATTCATTAGAGGACCAATGATAAAGTAGGATGTAAACATTTCTGGTCACTTTAAACAGACTGGAGGGATATTCATGAAGGAAGTGACGTGGCTCATTGACAAATCTTGCTCTCGGTGACACTGGTCAGAGCAGAGAGGGGTGGACATTTCAGAGGAGCCACGGGAAGCATTTCTCATAAACATACAATAATACGTGTGGTTAAACAGCAGTGGGCACTACAGGAACCTTGCCTGGCTAGCAACTGTTGCCCAGAGCATTTTGGGGATAA
>NW_012140745.1:3279-3881 GCF_000956105.1 Propithecus coquereli | reverse complement strand
CAAGAAAAAATCAAACAATCCCATTAAAAAATGTGCAAAAGACATGAACAAAAACTTTTCAAATGAAGATAGAGTAATGGTCAACAAACACATGAAAACATGCTCAACATCTTTAATCATCAGAGAAATGCAAATCAAAACCACAATGAGATACCACCTACTTCCAGTGGGAATGGCTTTTATCAAAAAGTCCCAAAAGAACAGATGCTAGTGTGGATGTGGGGAGGAAGGGACACTTACACACTGTTGGTGGGACTGCAAACTAGTACGACCTCTATGGAAAGTAGTATGAGATACCTCAAAATACTTTCAAAAATACTTTGTGTTATGGAAAATCTCAACTACATACAGTAGTAGAGAAAATAGTACAATGCATGCATCAACAGTCTAACATTAACAATTATTAATTCACAGGCAATTCTGTAAACCCACCCATTTACTCTCACAGAAACATTAGATTATTTTGAAGATAATCTCACACATTATTTCATTTCATTCATAATTATATTATTGTGAAAGTCTAAGACATAATGACTTTAAAAAAGCACAATAATGCCATTATGACACTCAAAATTTGATAAATAATTACTCAATGCAATTAG
>NW_012140745.1:0-305 GCF_000956105.1 Propithecus coquereli | reverse complement strand
AAATTTTAAAATTGTTTTTTCTACTTCTGTGAAGAATGTCATTAGGATTTTGATAGGGATTGCATAGAATCCGTATATTTCTTTGGGTAGTATGAATACCTTAACAAAATCGATTCTTCTGATACATGAGCATGAGATAACTTTCCATTTATTTTTATCCTCTTTATTTCTTTCATCAATGTTTTATAGCTTTCAGTGTACAGATATTTTATGTACTTGGTTAAATTTATTCCTAGGTATTTTATTTTTTTGATGCTGTTACAAATGGGATTGTTTTCTTGATATCCATTTTAGTTAAGTTGCTA
>NW_012140744.1:0-1759 GCF_000956105.1 Propithecus coquereli | reverse complement strand
CCATTGTCCCCCAAACAGACGTCTGTTCCCCTCCCAAGACCTTGCTCATCATGCCCTGTCTCCTCTGTTCTCTCTCCATGACCCATTCAGATCCTGCCCAAACTCTGAGACCCAGAACAAGGCCCCCCTCGTGGACAAATCCTAGTTGCATATCACAGTCATCCTTCCCTTCTCTGCATCCCTCTAGCACCGGCGTCGCTCCTGTGATATTTGGGACCTCTTCTCTTTCGTTGTTCTATGTATTTTAGCATAAGGACAAGACACTCAAATTCTATCGGAAATTTCTGATCAAGGGCCTTCTTAAATTTCATTTATATTCTCAACTGCACGTAGTACCATGTATACAGTAGGTGTTTAATAAATGATTATTGAATTCCTGTGCTTATTTTTGTTAGGACAGGCACTGTGCTATCTGTGAGGAATCTCATAATCTAGAATATTCAGTGACTCCAGTTGAAGGGAGATCAGATTAGCAGTGGGGTCAGTGGTCTGGTTGACAAGATGGAACCGTCATGAGGTGGGAAGTGGTCGGTGCCGGGAGAGAGCTTGAGAGTGGATTCAGAGGGGGAAGACACCCCCCTGTCTTGCCCTTGTGCATTCTCAGCACTTAATGCCTGGTTTACAGTGAGTCCTTGTATATTTTTGACTAAATTGAAGGAGTTACTTCTACGTTGAGAGTCAAAGAAGCCTCAGAGGAAGATATTGTATTAAGATTTGTCAAGAAAGATGAGTTGGAATTTAGAGGTATAGATGGAATCAATAGCAAAAGTTTTCCTCCTCCCCCACACCTGCAGACCTAGCACTTGAGGGAATTGTGGCCACTACCACCTTATTTTCAGGGCCAGATACGTTTGGAACCCTGGTACCCACTTACAGGCTTCCATCCCTTCACGAACACATGGCTCCGTGACCCACAAAAATGCACTGGGACAAAGTCCACGGAGTCAGGAGATCCTTCCTAATACCAGCTAACAAGCACTGTGCTCTTACTCTTTGACCTGCCTTCCAGAAATTTAGCTAGGCAAGTGGGAAGGGCAGGGGATACAAGAGTGGGTATCAGCGGTGTAGTTTCAGTGGGCCATGGCAGGCCCGGAACATCTGGAATGTCCAAAGGTAAACCTATCTATCTCTAAGGGTCACAGGGCATCGCTTACCTCTGCTTCTCTCTCCTTCTCTCTCTAAGGCAGACAAATTCTATATTACATTTCCATTTAAGTGTGATCTTCTAAATTCAGATCATCCAGATGGGGATATGCTTGGTTCACGTTAGGTCAGGGATTGCCCATGTGGTAGGCAGAATAATGACCCCCAAAGACGTCCACTCCTTATCCCTGGAACCTATGAATATGTTGCTTTACATGGCGAAAGAGATACTATACATGCGATTAAACTAAAGATTTTGAGATGGGGAGCTTATCTTGCATTATCTAGGTAGACCCAGTCCAATCTTTTGGGTTCTTAAATCGGAGAACCTTTCCAGGCTGAAGTTGGAGAGGGAGTCCTGAGTATCGACAGGCCTGAGATGGTCATAACTGCAACAGGGGTGTATCAATTTTCTATTGCTGATATAACAAAGTACCACAGAGTCTCTTGGAAGATTAACAGGAAGAACAGGCCTGGCATCTTTAATATAGCTATACAGAGTCTCTGAGGGAAAGACCAGAGTCTCTGCAAGAGATCAAACTATCTCCTTTTTCTCCAGAGCCCTCGTAGTTTACATGGGCCTAAGGAAGATGATTGTAACTGTCAGAATTATCCT
>NW_012140743.1:3187-3920 GCF_000956105.1 Propithecus coquereli | reverse complement strand
TACAATTACTCCATTCCCCAAATGGGAGAGTTAGGGCAATTTGTGTTCAAGTATTTCATCAGAGGCCAAAGTGATACAGTCAGCTTGTGATAGGACTTACATTGGGTTTCTTCAAGAGTACGACAGAGTCCAGAAGGCTTGTGGAGACTACAGTCAAAATCAAAACAAGGAAGCAAGCTTTTCCTTCCGAGTAAACCAAGGGATGAGGCTGAAGGGAAACAGTCTAAGGACCCATAAAAAGAAATATTCTGCAGCAGGCAGTTAACTCTAAGAATTAGGGGGAGAAAACATACAACATTTGCCTGATAGACTCAATAAAGAAAGCCGTGAGGAGAGACATTGAGACCTTAGGGAATATCCTGTTGTCCAATATATTCCTAACTTTCCTTCCTGAGTGAAAGGTAGTTTTATATCTAATTCAGCATTCTTGGGGAGGAGCAGTAATTGATGGATTTATGCTGACTATTGTGTGCAGATGGTGCTTTCTTCACCAAAGGTCAATTCTCAGCTTCACCTAGGGTCTGATTCCTCAGTGTGAAGAATTTATTTTACTCATTCCTCAACGGGTTCAATTTGTGGGTTCACTGAACTAAATGTAGGAGACTAACTTTTCAACAAATGGCCAATTATGTACACTCGGAAATAGAGTTCTCTCTAAAGTGCCTTTTACGTATCACCCACTCCAACACAGATTGGAAGATCTGTCCCTTGTTAAGCTGACAGAGATATCTGA
>NW_012140743.1:0-1126 GCF_000956105.1 Propithecus coquereli | reverse complement strand
TCTGCTTTGTTGAAGATCAGTTGTTGCAAGTATATGGTTTTATTTCTTGATTCTCTATTCTGTTCCATTGATCTATATGTCTACTTTTATACCAGTACCATAGTCTTTTGATTACTAAAGACTTATAATACATTTGAAGTTGGGTAATGTGATGCCTCTAGATTTTTTTCTTTTTTTTTCCTTAGGATTGGTTTGGGTCCCTTTTCATTTCATATTAAATTTAGGATTTTTTTCCAGTTCTGTGAAAAATGACATTGGTATTTTGATAGGAATTGTTTTGAATCTGTAAACCACTTTGGGCAGTAAGGCCATTTTAACATAATATTGCTTCTTCCAATTCATAAGTGTAGGATATTGTTTCATTTGCATCATCTATGATTTCTTTCATTAGTGTTTTGTACTTCTATTTCTAGAGATCGTTCACCTCCTTGATTAAGTATATTCCAAGGTATTTCAGTTTTTTGCAGCTATTGTAAATGCTGTTGAGTTCTTGATTTGATTCTCAACTTAGCTGTTATTAGTGTACAGAAATGCAACTGATTTGTGTACATTTGTGTACATTAATTTTGTAACCCGGAACTTTACTGAATTTATTTATCAATTCTAGGAGTATTTGTAGGAATCTTTAAGGTTTTACAGCTATAGCATGATCTCATTGGCACACAGGGATGGTTTGACCTCCTCTTTTCTAATTTGGATGCCCTTTATTTTTTTCTCTTGCCTAATTTCTCTGGCTAATTCTTCTAGTACTAGTTGAATAGAAGACTTCATTTCTAGTTGAATAGAAGTGGTGAAAGTGGACATCCTTGTCTCAGTCCAATTCTTAGGGGGAATGCCTTAATTTTTACCCCATTCAGTATGATGTTGGCTGTGTGTTTGTCATCTATGGCTTTTATTATTTTGAAGTATGTTCCTTCTATGCCTAGATTCTTGATGATTTTTATCATGAAGGGGTGCTGGATTTTATTGAATTCTTTTTCTGCATCTATTGAGATGATCATATGGTTTTTTAAAAATTCTGCTTATGTTGTGAATCACATTTATTGATTTGTGTATGTTGAACCATCCTTGCATCCCTGGGATGAAACCCACTTGATAATGGTGAATTATCTTGTTGATATGCTGT
>NW_012140742.1:2414-3378 GCF_000956105.1 Propithecus coquereli | reverse complement strand
TATTTTATCAATATCCTCCTCAGAAGTGGCCAAGGGAGGTGGGTAAGAAAAGACATGCCAGAGTGCAGAGACAAGAGCCATGGAGAACAATAGGCTGGGGAGCCATTCTCAGAGAGCAGAATTAATCAAGGACATTCTCCATCGCCAGAGTAGGGGAAGTGGGCAGCATCTGCCCAAAAGGAGTTCAGAGTTACTAGGAACCAGTGACTGCTGTTACTTTCTATTCTTTCCCTTTTCAAATGGGAATGTTTATATAGGTTATTCTATCCTCATTTCATCACTATGTGGCAAACATGTTTAGAGCAAATGACTTTTTTTTTCTGCATATAACTTTCTGGATCAACAGGAGCTTTATATGAACCTGATGTGTATCTCAACATCCTAGCAATATCCTAGACTTTAAGCATGATGCCTCGACTTGAAGAGAATTTGGAGGGTGTTGGGATATGAATAAATATATTTTGCATGTGGCAGCATATTAATAATTGAGCCCCAAAAGCAGACTATGGTGTGTTGATTTAATTAGGGGCCCCAGGTTTTTCAGGCCTATATTTATGCCCTTTGGTAGTGTTGTCCCACTGTAACTGTGGGCTTAACCATGTGCCTTGTTTTGGCCAGTGGAAAATACCCGACACCAGCACAAGCTTGTAAAATTGCTCATACATTTCTGCCTTCTCTTTTTGATCCCTGCCACTGCCATGAGAACCTACCTGGGATAGTCTGCTGAAGGGAATGGGAGACATGTAGGAGCAAGCCAAGTTGTTCTAACTGAACCTATGCTAGCATAGCCCATACCCAGTCAACTTGCTGGCTGACTGCACATGCCTGAGAGAGCCCAGTCAAAGTGAGCTGAGCCCAGCCTAGATCAGGAGAACCATTCAGACAGTCTATAGACCCATAAGAATTTATTACCACTAAGTTTAAAGTGGTATGCTACACAGCAAGAGCAAACTGATGCAGACAG
>NW_012140742.1:0-659 GCF_000956105.1 Propithecus coquereli | reverse complement strand
AAAGTCTCAGGTTACAAAATCAATGCACACAAATCAGTATCATTTCTATATACTAATAATAGTCAAGCTGAGTCAAATCAAGGACTTAATACCATTCACAATAGCTACAAAGAAAATAAAATACCTAGACATATACTTAACAAAAGAGGTGAAAGATCTCTACAAGGAGAACTACAAAACACTGATGAAAGACATTTTAGTGACACAAACAAATGAAAAAACATTCCTTGCTTATGGACTGGTAGAATCAACATCGTTAAAGTGTTCATGTTGCTCAAAGTGATTTATAGATTCAATGTAACCCCCATCAAAATACCAACATCATATTTCACAGATCTATAAAAAAATAATCCTAAGCTTCATTTGGAATCAAAAAAGAGCCCAGTAGCCAAAGCAATCTTAAACAAAAAGAATAAATCTGGAGGCATCACATTACCTGACTTTAAATTATACTACAAGGCTATGGTAGGCGAGACAGCATGGTACTGGCATAAAAGTAGAGACATAGACCAACGGAACAGAATAGAGAATCCAGAAATAATGACATCTACCTACAATCAACCAATCTTTGACAAAGCAGACAACAACATACACTGGGGAGAGGAAGCCCAATTCAATAAATGGTGCTGGGATAATTAGATACCACATGCAGAAGAATG
>NW_012140741.1:3930-4645 GCF_000956105.1 Propithecus coquereli | reverse complement strand
CTATTTTATATTTTTCCCATTTTGCATGCACTTGCTGTTTCATCCAATCACTTGAGGAAATTTTGTCTTAAAACTCAGATCAAAAAATGTTACTACGGAGGTATGTGAATTTTCAATTGCAACTCAGTTTTCCTTGCATGAATACCAATTCTAACATTTTCCAAAAACAGAATAAAGGCATCATGAAGGAAATACCTGCACTCTCAAAATTGCCAGCTTGGTTATACCTCAGCAGGTTTCAGTAAATGAACCATTAATATATTCTCTAAAGCAATCAGTGGCTGTTAGTGTATATATCGGTATTGTTATATCTTTTGGAATATCTACATTGTTAATTCTATCTGCAAAGTATGGGAATAGTTTTCTCAAATTTTGGACATCTCATATAATTATACAACGTGGAAGTTCCAAAACTTCTTGTACAGCATGTAGTTTGTCTATAGCTGAAGAATAAAAATGAAAGAGGCTTTCTTCTCTCTTTGCTATGCCCAGTAATCATGTAACACATGCAATTCTATGACTGCTTTCTGAACATACACGAATATAAAATCTATGAATAAAATATGCTAGGACTCCTCTATCATTCATATTCTCACATCTATTGCATTATTATTGATGACATTGTAGAATGCTGAAGTAGGGATATAGTTTTATTCAGCTTTCCAAAGGCCAATGCATAATGCAAGTGATAAATAGCAGGGGTTTTGTTTTGTTT
>NW_012140741.1:0-435 GCF_000956105.1 Propithecus coquereli | reverse complement strand
TTAGGGCAGTCTTACCCTAACCACTACGTTACCCCAACCAGCATGCCACCTGTTTGTATAATTGTACATTTGTCACAGCAATATTTTAACTTCTGCTTAGTTCTTTGCCTTGTCAATCAAGGTACTTTTGTCATAATCACAAAAATTTGGTGCACAATAGAAATCTGGAAATTTACAAGCAAAATTTCCTCCTTCCTTTTACAAAAGCAAAAAGTCCTTTCCCGGGTAGTCATATTTCTCTGATATCATACAGGATTAAAGCTTATGTATCGTAATTCCTAGCAAAGTATGCTCTTCATTGACCTAATATGCAAGAGCAAAAAAAAAGAGGAAGAATTTCATTTCCAATTCCCATGATCTAGGATTCATAATGGTCTCTGAATTTTCCAAATTACTTTTTATTTTTGACTTTTGACATTTTACTTATAATGTGTC
>NW_012140740.1:1189-3916 GCF_000956105.1 Propithecus coquereli | reverse complement strand
TTTTTTTCCTTGAGACAAAGTCTTGCTCTGTCGCTTCAACTAGAGTGCAATGGCATTATCACAGGCTCACTGCAACCTCGAACTCCTGGGCTCAAGCGATCCTCCTGCCTGACTGAGCCTCTCAAGTAGCTGGGACTATAGTTGGGCACCACCACAGTGGCCAGCTAATATTTCTATTTTTAGTAGAGCTTGGGTCTTGATATTACTCAAGCTGGTCTCAAACGACCACGACGTCCAGTTAATATTTTTATTGTTAGTAGAGCTTGGGTCTTGATCTTACTCAGGCTGGTGTCTACCTCCTGAGCTCAAGCAATCTTCCCAACTTGATCTTGGGTTTTTTTTTTTTTTTTGGTATTATTTTCTTGTGTTTTGTTTGTTGTAAAAGGTACTTTTTATTATCGTTCTCCGAGTTCTAGTTGACTTGGTCTTTTCCTTTTCTCTCTCCACTCTCTTGCACATGTATTCACTCAATGCTCTCTACAAATTGCACGCTATTCATTCCTCTCTAAAAGCACGTTTCTACTTTTGCGTCTAATGTTAGGTCATTCTGAACTTGCTTTTCTTTTCAAACACATATCTACCTGCCCAAATTTTCTCCAGCTTGAAGGCCTGACTTAAATGCAACTTTCATTAAGGAATCATTCCTTATTACCCACATCTGAATATTATGACTTTTTAAGTCTAATTGTTCCTTTTATAACAGATATTCTATTTTGCTTTAGTTGTTCATGTAGTACTTGTTATTTTATCCTACTAATCTGAAAGTTCTTTGGGGTAAGTGTCTATTCTAGGCATACTATATGTCACAAAAAGTAATGCCACGTTCAATTCCACAGCCTGTAAATTGAGAAGAATGTAAGATTTCCTTTTAACACTTTAAGTGTAGGATATATTCTAATCTAACAAGGAAAACTTTGTCTGTCACTTTGTATCAATTATCTTCAAAGAAGACATAAAAATATGATGAGAGCTTTATATGTAACCACTCACCATTTACGTAGTAGGTTAATGGTGAGATATAATATTTACAGGAGATGGTAATGAAAATAGGAAGTGTTCTTTCCACTAAGTGAAGATCATGCTCAAGTAGAAGAGTAGTCTTTATAAATATTTTAAATCTTCAATTTGGAAATGTTAATTATAAACATAGACTATTTTAAAATGGGAATTTAAATAAAGAAAATACCACTTTTGAATACAGTCTTGAAGATTTTAATTACAGAAGGTTAAAAAACTAAAAATAGATTTTTTAAAGAGATAAATATTTTTCTTAGCATCTGATGAATGATTCCATGTAATTTACTTTGGACTTACAGATAATATAGACACAATGGGAATGAGTGTATTAGTCAAATTTTCTGTAGCACCTAACAGCCAGATTTTCTACAGCACATGAAAAAAACAGCATTCTGCAATCCACTTTGCACAGTTCTATTTCCTGGGAGAAGCAAGCCAGTGTGTGGTAGAAGAATGGCTTCTGCCCAAATCATGTCTCCTTAAAAAGAGAGGGAGACAGAAGCGAGGAAGAATATTAGAAACATTTTTAACTCCTAAAAATCAGAAATGTAAGTTTAACAAATGTGGCAACAGGGAAGTGAAAATCAGACTTTTGATTATGATTTTGGAATTCTAATATGTGATATATACAGTCTACACTATAAATTAATTGGTATGGGTTTTAGCTCTAGGAGACGCTATTAGAAATAAAGGCTTAATGAAAACAAGACATGTTGGAAACCATCTACAATAAATATGATACAAAGGGAGGTACATTAATGAAGAGAATTATAAAACACCTTTATCAAAATTATCAGTATTTCAGAAAACGTATTGTAACGGGAATCAGCCATATAACCTGCACAGGGCAGCCTGCATAGAACCATAGAACCCAATCATTTCCTTTCTCACTTCAGGCTTTGTACAAATACCTCACCGAATGTCACAAACCACATGACTCTTTCAGTAACACATAATCAGTTTGCAATTTACTTCTCCCAGACTGAGAAACACCCCCGAAGTGGGTGCTGGTGCCCTCCGTATTCACCTTATGGCACAGAACATGTGTCTGTGATTCATAGGCCCATTTCACAATGTTGCCATTGACTGCCATTCCTCCTCCCCACCTGTGACTGTGTGGTTGGAATTCACTCTTGGAACCAACCAGGGGTCGTTGGTGAATTACACGTCATTGGCTTGTGCTGCTTTCCCTCTCCTGAGCAACTTTAACTCGATCGCGCAAACTCAGGTGATAAAACACAGTGCATAATTTCAAATACTCCATTTACATTCAAACTAGCCCATCCCAAGGCACCTAAAAGTCAAATGCAATATGGAATGATGGCATCCTGGAGACACTGGGTCTGCAGCTCATGAGCAATGAAATGTCCCAAGCAAGAAGATACAGAGAAAGGTGAAGAGATAAGTATAATGAAAAGAGAAGACTCAGGACTCAGTCTGTATTTCTAAAGCCTCTGCTCATTCTATTAGCAACAAAATTTCTTTTAATATTCAGTCCACATAATCAATTATTTGAATCTGTTAAAAAGAGCTTTCTAGGGACAGGCACACTGTTGAGAAACATTGGTCTAAACTCATTTTCTAAATTCATTTTCTTCCTGACCAAGACAGCTTTTCCCTCAAAATGCCTTTGTTTTACTTGTTTGTTTGCCTCTCTCCTTTCTTATTCTTTTTTTGTTTGTTTTGCCTTTTCTTGTTTGTTCTTTTCTT
>NW_012140740.1:0-1139 GCF_000956105.1 Propithecus coquereli | reverse complement strand
AATAATGAACAAATACAAATACATTTGCTTTATATGATACATATATTACTAGTAAAGTTATGTGCACATGGATTAAATTAGGTTTAATGATCTGGATGAATTCACAATCTAAAGAAAATTAGTAATTTTATAAATGTATAATTTGGTTCAACCAATATATATTGTACACTGTTTGTCAGGGACTATCCTAGAAACAATGTAAACCATAGTTATTGGGGCAACCTTTTAATAACACCTTTAATCACCTCCTGAGTGACTGTAATGGACTCACTTTATCTGTCTCACTCCTACCTTCTGCTCCAACAACTGTCCTTCACCTAGAGAGGTGGGATGCCACACCCATGTGTGAACTCTATGACTCTTGTCCCAAACACATCTGATTGGACAAGGTCCACCTGACTAAGGGTAGAAATTTTTGGAGGTCTGTTCTAGTAAAATTGAAATTGAAGGATAGGAAGATTGTATTATTTATCCACAGATACTGCACTTTTAAGGACAGGGTAGGGATAGCCATGTTTGAGACAAATAAGATGTAGCAAGAAGAATCAGGCAGACATCACAGAACAGATTGGAGAGACCATGTGGCCCCAGAGAAAAAGAAGTGGAAAAACTAGCCTTAATCCTTAGCAGTTTTTTCATTTTTTTTTTTTCCAATCCTTATAAAGTATGACCACATTCATGGACCCTAAATTCCAAAAGATACCTATACCTATTTATTTCTTTATCCTTTCCCTTAAATCACTACTTTTACCCATTTATTTGTTGGTTGGTTTTGCTTTAAGTAATTAAAAAAATTTAAGAATTTTTTACTTGCAAAGGCACCAGTTCTTTAAAATATACATTTTTTTTCAACATGTGGTATTGGGATAAAACAGTCAACAACTTGAAAAAAATCAATTTAGATCCTTAACGTAGACTGTAAGCAAAAATGCATGACTGATTTATTATGTATTTAAATATGTTATACTAAAGGAAAATAGAATTAGATTTTTAGCAAAATTTTAAAGAAGGTATGAATTTCTAAGTTTAAAAATACAGTAAAAAGTTTCCAAGTTAAAACTAATGGATTTGATAGCACAAAACTATGCATGCAAAAAAGACAAAATAAACTGTATTAAAAGGTAATCAATTGATTATAT
>NW_012140739.1:10945-11873 GCF_000956105.1 Propithecus coquereli | reverse complement strand
AACTGTACATCCAACAAAGGGCTAACACCCAGAATCTGCAAAGAACTCAAATAAATCAGCAAGAAAAAAACAACCCCATCAAAAAGTGGGCAAAAGTCATAAACAGAGGTTTTTCAAAAGAAAACAGACACATGGCCAACAAACACATGAAAAAATGCTCAACATCACTAATCATCAGGGATAATGCAAATTATTAATAAAACCACAATGAGATATCACCTTAACCCTGTTAGAATGGCTTTTATTAAAATGTCAAAAAATAATAGATGCTAGCATTGATGCAGAGAGAAAGGAACACTTATACACTGTTGGTGGGACTACAAATTAGTATAGCCTCTATGGAAAACAGTATGGAGATTCCTCAAAGATATAAAAGTAGATTTATCATTTGATCCAGCAATCCTTCTACTAGGTATGTACCCAAAGAAAAAGAAGTCATTTTATCAAAAAGATACCTCCCCTGAATGTTTATTGCAGCATAATTCACAATTGCAACCACATGGAATCAACCTAAGAGTCCATCAATTCTTGAGTGGATAAAGAAAATGTGGTATGTGTGCCTATACCATGAAGTATTAGTTAGCCATAAAAACGAATGAAATAATGTCTTTTGCAGCAAATAGGATGGAACTGGAGACCATTATCCTCAGTGAAGTATCTCAGGAATGGAAAAACAAACACTACATGTACTCACTAAACAAAAGCTAAATAACAGGTACACATGGGCACAAAGAGATGTAAAGGACACTGGAAACTAAGAAAAGGATGGGAGGGGTGTAAGTGATAAAAACTTACCTCTCGGGTACCATGCACACTACTCTGTTGACTGGCATACTAAAAGCCCTGACTTCAGCATTAAATAATGTATCCATGTAGCAAAAACATTTGTACCCCCTTAATATTTTGAAATAAAAAAATAATAAAACTT
>NW_012140739.1:0-300 GCF_000956105.1 Propithecus coquereli | reverse complement strand
CAGGCCAGTGAATCTTAAACCTCAGTACACATTAGAATCACCTGGAGACCTTGAGAGAGAGAATATGAATGAATATAGGAATAAATGGAAATGATGTATAGGCCCCATTTCAGAGCAGTTAAATTAGATCTTCAACTGTCAGGGCAATATTAAAATCTTTTGAAATCTCCCTTAGTTCCTTCTAAAGTGCCACTATGATCAAGGACTATTGAAGCAGATTCTTAAATTAGCTTTACCAACTATGTTTCAAAAAGTACAGAAGAGTGTTATTTTACACTTACTGACTTTACTTTCTTATTT
>NW_012140738.1:12208-12616 GCF_000956105.1 Propithecus coquereli | reverse complement strand
GGCAAATATAACTGTTTCATAATGTTTAAAACCTTTTTTTTTCCTGTAAATAAAATGTATTTGTGTTTTTTTTTCTCGGTTTTGTTGCTGTCTTTCAAGGTTAACCTTCCAATTAAAACTAGATAATATTTTTTTGAACATATTTAAAACCTTAAGTGGAAGAAACTAAAAACTTAAGGTCTGAAAACTAGAAATAGCAATTTGACATCTTATGTATTATTATAGCTAAAACATTATAAAACTAACTACAATTATACAGTGGTATTAATATCAATATCTTTGAATGTTGAGTTAATGTACGTTTTCTATTTGCTTTCATTTATCATTTAATATGTTATCAGAAATAAAAAACCAATTTAGCTCCAATAATAGCAATAAAAATCACTCGAGAATTCAAAATATCCATTT
>NW_012140738.1:0-728 GCF_000956105.1 Propithecus coquereli | reverse complement strand
CAACTACCTCAGGTCATGGGGAGTGCTCACCACTCTGTCAGGGGCCATGAAGTTACTCAATATTGTTGGCCTATTCTCTTGGTTCCTATATTTGGGTTTGATCTCTCTATCACTCCTGTCTCAGGGGCACTGCCTAGCATGAATCACACTGAAGGGATAAAGATTGCAAATGGTGCAGATCAGTGTTCTTAAAGTGTGGCCTACATACTGCCAGTAATACAATAGCTTTGGGCTGGATAAAAGTGAAGAATCATGAACTCTACAAATTAATGAGATATTTAAATATGGGGTCTAGGAAAATGAAATTTAAACAGGGACCCAAAGTAATTCCTATGCATACTAATGTTTGAAAATCCAGTCTCCCATATACTATGCTATCAGTGAATTTGCAACATAGATTTAGGGTACTTACAATGACAACGCACCTCTTATCATTCTACTTCTCTATAAAATGTATATATATATTTAATCTACAACATAGTTCCTGTTTCTGCTGCCATTCCCCATCCCCCAACACAAGGATGCATCTTTTTCAGAAAATATAGAACATGTCTATTTTATCTTTGCGTTTCTGTCACTGTTGAGACTCTATTTTGTACATAAAAATTATTTAACTGTGTTAGTTGTTTAATTTTTTAATCAGATCCCTACTCTGTTAAATAGGTTAGTCTTAACATTACACAAAATTATTTATTCCACAGAAGAAAGACACTTGGTGGATTTACTCA
>NW_012140737.1:5992-6722 GCF_000956105.1 Propithecus coquereli | reverse complement strand
GCTACCTACACAAATAAGGACATTACTGAAGAGGAAGCATTTAGGACACATTTCAAAGAATTAGTAGGATTTTAACAGATATGATTGGAAACACAAAGGGATGTATTTCTGGATCAGGAGATGTGGAAAGAAGTAGTGAAAAATCTAACTGAAAGAAAGTTGACTGGGTCCCGAGCATAAAGTGTATTAAATATAAATAGTACTAAATAACTCACTGGAACAGAACTGAGAAGCCTGAAACAGATTAAAATATGTGGAAACCAAATACATGACAAAGGCAGCATTTCAAATATTGTGGAAAAGAGAGTTTTCCTTATTTATTGATGCTGAAATAATTAATTGTATTCCCTATCTTACACCAAAAAAAGGTAAATAAAGTCTAGATGGATTAAAGATCCAAATATTTTAAAGTGATAAAAAATACTACCAAGAATACTGCAGAAAATACTGAAAAGCTTGAGTTTAGAGATAATTTTCTAAACAAGAAAAAATTTAGAAGTCATGGAGGAAACTATAGATATGTTTGTTTCTCCCCCAAAAGTTTATAAAATTGTATCACAGATGCCATCAGAAGCTAACCATACATTAGTGGGGAATATTTCTGAGAAACAAAGTCTTAATGGCCTTAATACACAAAGAAGTCTAAGAAATTAAACAGTGCAAATAAGCACATAAAAATGAAAGAAAAATAACATAAGAAACAATTCACAGACATGCAGATGCAAATGGC
>NW_012140737.1:0-923 GCF_000956105.1 Propithecus coquereli | reverse complement strand
TCCAACTGTATAATCTTTCCAATACAACATGTTCCCTCTCACTCTCCCAGAGCTGAGAGTCATAATATGGAAAGAGATCTATGTGGATGAAATATATTTAATCATCATAGTACCCATTGAAATAGAAATTACCATCTACAGTTCACAGATGAGACTCATTAAAGTTAAGTAACTCATTCCCATTCACATATTAGAGCAAAGGCATGGCAGCATTAGAATTTTAACCCGTATTCACCTCTGACTGTATAATCTTTCCAATACAACATGTTCCCTCTCACTCTCCCAGAGCTGAGAGTCATAATATGGAAAGAGATCTATGTGGATGAAATATGTTGATTCCATAATACTTAAGAGTACAGAAGCAATGAAGGAGGCCAATAACACTTAGCATTTATCAGCAGAGAATTACAGAATTTCTAATGACAAGCGATAATAAGCAAGAATTTTCTTTATGCACATCTGCTTAGTGTTCTGAAAAATGTAACCCAGAGACTGATCTGAAGCTCAAATGCATTATATAAGTACAGTGCATCTGGTGAGGTTTTAACAGCTTCTGAGTTTAAAGGGCCATATGTCTCTCCATTTTCCACACCCTAAAATAGGTGGCTTGACAAAAGCTAGATAAAAGAAGTTAATAGATTTATTTTAAATGTGGTCCAATCTGACATTTTCTTTTGCAGATAGATCCAAGACTCCCCACAATGCAGACCACGTCTTGGTGTCTGTTCACCCCATGTTATTATTCAGAAGCCAAAGCCAATGCCCTTTAGTTACTTGCACTCCTCTGCCAAAGAAAACTTTTAAATGTAACCTTTTGTGTTTTTCATTTTATATTACCAATAATTTTATTGTTGTTATAAGAACTTTAAAAATACCATACTGTCTTTTTCATATCATGGCCTAAGAAAATTCTTTCAGTCTTT
>NW_012140736.1:16682-17129 GCF_000956105.1 Propithecus coquereli | reverse complement strand
AAGACAGCCTGAGGAACGTATAGGATGCCATCAAATGGAACAATACACGTATTTATTACTGGAGTACCAGAAGGAGAAGAGAGAAAGAAAGGGACAAAGAAACATATTCAAAGAAATAATGGCAGAAACTTCCCAAGTTTGGAGAAGGAAATAGAAATCCAGATCCAGGAAATTCAAGGGAAACCTAATAGAATGAATTCTAACAGACTCACGCCAAGAGTCATTATACTCAAGGCCAGGCGTGGTGGCTCACACATGTAATCCTAGCACTCTGGGAGGCCAAGGCGGGTGGATCACTTGAGCTCAGGAGTTTGAGACCAGCCTGAGCAAGGGCGAAATAGAAAGAAATTAGCTGGACAAAAACAGAAAGAAATTAGCTGGACAACTAGAAATATATAGAAAACATTAGCCAAGCATGGTGGCACATGCCTGTTATCCCAGCTACTC
>NW_012140736.1:16157-16632 GCF_000956105.1 Propithecus coquereli | reverse complement strand
CGTATAGGATGCCATCAAATGGAACAATACACATATTTATTACTGGAGTACCAGAAGGAGAAGAGAGAAAGAAAGGGACAAAAAAACATATTCAAAGAAATAATGGCAGAAACTTCCCAAGTTTGGGGAAGGAAATAGAAATCCAGATCCAGGAAACTCAAGGGAAACCTAATAGAATGAATTCTAACAGACTCACGCTAAGAGTCATTATACTCAAGGCCAGGCGTGGTGGCTCACACATGTAATCCTAGCACTCTGGGAGGCCAAGGCGGGTGAATCACTTGAGCTCAGGAGTTTGAGACCAGCCTGAGCAAGGGCGAGACTCGTCTCTACCAAAAATAGAAAGAAATTAGCTGGACAACTAGAAATATATAGAAAAAATTAGCCAAGCATGGTGGCACATGCCTGTTATCCCAGCTACTCAGGAGGCTGAGGCAAAAGGATTGCTTGAGCCCAGGAGTTTGAGGTTGCTGTG
>NW_012140736.1:12571-12842 GCF_000956105.1 Propithecus coquereli | reverse complement strand
TGAAAATTCTACTGAACATGTAAAGAAGAACTAATACCAATCCTTCTCAAACTCTTCCAAAAAATTGAAGAGGAGGAAATACTTCCAAACTCATTTTACAAGGCCTGCATTATCTTGATACCAAAGCCAGAGGACACTACAAAAAAAGAAAAAAAAACTACGGGCCAATATCCCTGACGAACAGACAAATTCTCAACAAACAAAATACTCACAAACCAAATTTAACAGCATATTTAAAAAAATCATTCACCATGATCAAATGGGATTTACC
>NW_012140736.1:9723-10071 GCF_000956105.1 Propithecus coquereli | reverse complement strand
GACCACAGTTAATAAAAATGTATTGTATATTTCAAAATTGCTAAAAGATGTTTAATGTTATCACCACAAAAAATGATAAAGTTGGTGAGGTGGTGGATATGTTAATTCACTTGAGTGAATCTTTCTGCAATGTAAACATAGATCAAAACATCCAATAAATATATACAATTTTTCTTAAAAAAAGAAAATACTCAGAATTTAATACTTCACCACTTCCATTGTTACCACTGTGGTCCAAACCACCAGATTCTCTCTCCTAGATTATTGCCATTGCCTTTTAATGGTTTCCATACCCAGCCCTTACACCCATACAGTTTCTTTTTTTTTTTTTTTTTTGAAACAGAGTCT
>NW_012140736.1:8980-9444 GCF_000956105.1 Propithecus coquereli | reverse complement strand
GAGATAAGGCATCCAGAGTTTTGTGGAGCTGGTTAGGTGAAGATTTTTTTTTTTTTGGAAACAGAGTCTTACTTTGTTGCCCAGGCTAGAGTGAGTGCCGTGGTATCAGCCTAGCTCACAGCAACCTCAAACTCCTGGGTTCAAGCAATCCTCCTGCCTCAGTCTCCCAAGTAGCTGGGACTACAGGCGCAAGCTACCACATCTGGCTAATTTTTTTTTTCTATTTTTACTTGACTGGCTAATTTTTTTTTCTATTTTTAGTAGAGACGGTCTCACTCTTGCTTAGGCTGGTCTAGAACTCCTGACCTCATGTGATCCTCCCACCTCGGCCTCCCAGAGTTCTAGGATTACAGGTATGAGCCACTGTGCCCGGCCTCATACAGTTTATTTTCAACATAACCACCAGAGTGACCCTTTTAAAAATGCTCAAAATCTTCCCACTCATCTTATGATGGCTGATCATG
>NW_012140736.1:7577-8930 GCF_000956105.1 Propithecus coquereli | reverse complement strand
AGTCTCACTTTGTTGCCCAGGCTAGAGTGAGTGCCGTGGCATCAGCCTAGCTCACAGCAACCTCAAACTCCTGGGTTCAAGCAATCCTCCTGCCTCAGTCTCCCAAGTAGCTGGGACTACAGGCACAAGCTACCACATCTGGCTAATTTTTTTTTCTATTTTTACTTGACTGGCTAATTTTTTTTCTATTTTTAGTAGAGACGGTCTCACTCTTGCTTAGGCTGGTCTAGAACTCCTGACCTCAAGTGATCCTCCCACCTCGGCCTCCCAGAGTTCTAGGATTACAGGTATGAGCCACTGTGGCCGGCCTCATACAGTTTATTTTCAACATAACCACCAGAGTGACCCTTTTAAAAATGCTCAAAATCTTCCCACTCATCTTATGATGGCTGATCATGCCTTACATGATCTGGTCCTCCTGCCCTCCTCCCTTTGTTCACTGACCTCTTTGTCGTTCCTCAAATACATGAGCACACTATAGTCTCAGGGCCTTTGTTTTTGCTGTTCCTTCTGCCTAGAATGCTCTTTCTCCAGATATTGACATAGCTTGCTTTCTCACCTGCTTTAGGTCTTCATCAAATGGTACCTTCTCAGTTTGCTGTTTTAAGCTGCTAAATTTTAAGCTAATTTGTTATGCAACAATAAATAACTAATACATGCTATATAAGCAGTGGGCTGTGGTACACTGTAATATGCTGCTCAGATCACTCTTCGGGAATGAAGGGCTTGTAATTACCCCAGCTTTGGAAATGTTGCAGGCAGACGACCTCAGCTGAAGAAAGCCACCTTACCTGAGATTGCACCTCCCGCTTCCTATGGTAGCTTTCATCCAATGACTAATTGATGTAGGGATATAAAGGCCTAGAACTCTATCCCAAATGGGAACTAATTAACTCTGAAGGGTTATTCCATCTTAAGAATTCCCTACAGGGTCACCTGAGGTTTCCACTGAGGCTGCATCACAGCTTAACTTCTCCCTCTGCCCAATCCTGATTTCCTCTTTTCTTTTTCCTTCCCCAAATTGTTGGTCCGAAGTGTAGTCTCTAATTAAGCTCCTGCACACTAATCACTATCTCAGAATCTGCTTCCCAGGGAACCTAACCCGTGACAGCTCATCTAGCTCCAGGAAAAAGACGAAAACATGTTGGTATTTTTATTAGGATCACATCAAATAATGTATTAACTTGGGGAGAATTAACATCTTTATGCTACGAATGATATCTTTCCATTTGCTCAAGTCTACTTTTGTAGCTTTCAGGAGTGTTTTGAAGCTTTCCTCCTTCAGGTTTTACATATTTCTTGATACATTTATTCCTATATATCTTTTTCATTGCTAAAGTAAATCGGCTTTTC
>NW_012140736.1:4387-4782 GCF_000956105.1 Propithecus coquereli | reverse complement strand
GCTTCCTCAGCTTAGCTTTCAATTTTGTGAGCTACTCCATATCTTTTCTTAATAAAATTTCTGTTTTGTTTGTTAGTCAACAAAAGTTCCCCATCTGGCTGGGCATGGTGGTGCACACCTGTAGTCCCAATTACTCAGGAGGCTGAGGCAGGAAGATCACTTGAGCCCAGGAGTTTAAGCCTGCGGTGAGCTATGACTGCACCACTGTACTCCAGCCTGGGCAACAAAGCGAAACCCCATCTCTTAAAAAAACTAAAAATAAAATGCCTTACCTAAGATACCTAACCATTATTTCTTCATCTGAAAAATGTGGATAATCCTGATGACAAAATTTTGGTGTGAAGATTAAATAAGATATTCATGCAAATATCTGAGTACTTCTATTGACTAGGCCT
>NW_012140736.1:378-2077 GCF_000956105.1 Propithecus coquereli | reverse complement strand
TCTGCCTAAACATAAATGAAATCCAAGGAAACAATGGCATATTAAAGGAATCTCTTCCCAAACTAACCCAGAAGTCGCAAACTGTAATAATACACGCATTGCTGTAGTAACCCATATCTTTCATATCTTTCCTTTAGGCTGTCAATAATGGAACACTTATGTGATGGGCGTGGTGCTAAGATTTTTATGTTATCTCAGTTACTCTTTAAAAGTATTCTATGAATAAGGTATTATTATCTTCATACTGCATACAAGGAAATTAAGGTTTAGCAACCTTAAAATAACTTTTCCAAAGTAGAAATGGAACTTACTCCCAAATCAGACTTTAAAATCCATGCTATTATCCAGTACTCAGGGTATACGTTAATCCAAGAAGAGAAATTGATATTTACAAAGTGAATTCAGAGTCCAAAAATTCCATAAAACATTCCTCGGCTAAATTAAAAATGGGACTCATTAAGTGATATGCACAACTTGGATTTATCTTCCAGGAATTACTCTGAGTGAAAAAAGCCAATCCCAAAAGGTTACATACTATATGATTCCATTTATAGAACTTTTTTTTTTATTTCAGGATATTATGGGGGTACAAACATTGTGGTTACATGTTATGACTTTGCCTCACCCAAGCCAGGATTGGAGGCATGCCCTTTCCCCCATACAATGCTCACCGCGTCCATTAGTTGTGAGTTTTAAATGAAAAAATTTTAGAAGTGGAGAACAGATTACTGGTTGCCAGGGATTAGGGACTAGGATAGGAGATGGGTGCTGGAGTGGGAAAGAGTGGTGGGAAGGAGGTAGTGTGATTACAAAAGGGCAACAGGAGGGATCTTTGTGGTGATGAAACTGTACAGCATCTTAACTCTGGTGATGAATATATGAACCTACGCATGTTATAAAATTGTATAGCACTAATACGTACACACACAAATGAAACAAGTAAAACTGGGAGAATCTGCATAAGATCAGTAGATTCTATCGATGTCAATATCCTAGTTATAATACTATACTATATGTTTACAAGATGTTACACATTGGGATAAATAAAGGGTACATGAGAGATTTCTCTGTATTATTTCTTGCAACTGCATATGAAGTTACAACTACCCCAATTTAAATTTCAATTAAAAACAAAAATGGGGCTGAGCCTGTTAAAGGTTATTCATGTAGTCCATAGGAGAAATATATACAAGCAATGATCAGAAAATGGAAACCAGTCCTTGCTATTTCTTTCTCGTTCTTTCTCCCTTGAAGCATAAATGTGTCCTCAAACTCCCTACAACATAGAGTTTGAGCTATATTATCTTGAGATAAAGAAGAAGGAATCATTATCAAGAATTCTAGCTCTGGAACTCTACATGCTTTGCTGTCTCACTTACCAGGATCCCATGACTAACTCCCAATTTCATCCCATTGCTCTTGCTACCTACAAGACTTCAAATTCTAGCCCCCTAAATAAGAATAGGGAGAAAAAATACAAACCAAAAAACTTTCTAGGTTTTTTTAAAAAGTAATTTAAGAGAGTGATTGCTCTTTCTTATGACTTTTAGTTTGTAAACCACCGTGTTTTATTATTTTACAATATTTTAATTGTGGTATGGGAGGGGTTAAGGTACACAAAATTACCATGTGCATATTTGTAACTTTTAAAGACTAAAACAAAAATCTGTGAATCACCAAAATTTTAAAAATATACTGC
>NW_012140736.1:0-328 GCF_000956105.1 Propithecus coquereli | reverse complement strand
CACTTACCAGGATCCCATGACTAACTCCCAATTTCATCCCATTGCTCTTGCTACCTACAAGACTTCAAATTCTAGCCCCCTAAATAAGAATAGGGGGAAAAAAATACAAACCAAAAAACTTTCTAGGTTTTTTAAAAAAGTAATTTAAGAGAGTGATTGCTCTTTCTTATGACTTTTAGTTTGTAAACCACCATGTTTTATTACTTTACAATATTTTAATTGTGGTATGGGATGGGTTAAGGTACACAAAATTACCATGTGCATATTTGTAACTTTTAAAGACTAAAACAAAAATCTGTGAATCACCAAAATTTTAAAAATATACTGC
>NW_012140735.1:6068-6955 GCF_000956105.1 Propithecus coquereli | reverse complement strand
TACAGACATCATGAAGCTGGTGAAGCAGCAATGAATGAAAGAGAAATGTCCCCTCCTCTCAGGGATCTTGAATTCTAGTGATTTATTATAAAATGTGTGTGGAATAAGGACTTATGGAGGGATCTTACAAAGCATTCTTCATGCAGTATGTTTCATTTTCTGTGGTTGGTTTTTCTTAATTCTCTCAATAATATTTCTTTCAGGTCTCTGATCAACTGTTGCTTTATAATAGAATCTTCTCCTTACAAATTATACCCCTCCCACACTCACCACCACCTCTCTCTGTTGCTCTTACCCTGCTTTACTTTCCTACAGAGTCCTTACACTAACTGACATACATTTACTTATTTATTAGTTTTTCATCTGTATTTAAAGATAAATTGTTTCAGGGAAGGCAACTTGGTTAATTCATTACTGAGTACCTGGCCCAAGATAAGGGCTGGACAAATATTTGTTGAATGAATTAATTCATGAATGACCATGAACAATATGTATGGCCATGATTCCAGTTTTATAGATGGGCAAAATGACACTTATGGAGGACAAGAAATTTTTCCAAATGTTAGAGTAGGAGACTAGGAGACAAGGCAGACCAGATGCAGAGGCATGCAGTTTGGGTGCAGGTGTTCAAGTAAATAACCCTCAGGCAGAAGCTAACTAGAGGGGCTGATAACCACAGGCAAGAACTGCCTTCAGCCAGCTTGTCAGCTATCTCTGTCACCTTACATGAACTTAGGCTAATTATAGTATCATTTACATTGTGGTGTAAAATTCCTCCTCCTTTGAAATAGCCATGACAATTCTAAGACAACCATATAAAGTATGAAATTGGGAGGAAACTCAATTCTAGGAATTACTACCCAAATCCATAGTATAAGCCAACCCCT
>NW_012140735.1:0-374 GCF_000956105.1 Propithecus coquereli | reverse complement strand
TCTTTCAAATATTAAAAAGCTAAAATCTTAAATTATTTATTGTTTTGTAGAGCAAACAAGTTCCTCAAGGATAACCACAAAATGATCACAGAACCCATTCCCCCTGTTGTCTACAGACATTCTCAGTGCATTCAGTACCAAGAAGAGTATGACTGAAAGGTGTATTAATGATCTAAGAATTCATTCATTTATCCATTTAACAGATATACATTGACCAACTACTAAAGTCAGGCACTGTTCTAGGCACTTATGAGCCTGAGATTTTTGCTTTTACAGGAAAAAAATTATAAATCCCATAAATTCAATAACTTTTTACACTTGTAATAGTTGGTTTTAAGAATATGTTGAGCAGTAAGAGTGTCCCTCTTCTTTGA
>NW_012140734.1:10921-11277 GCF_000956105.1 Propithecus coquereli | reverse complement strand
GACACACTTGAAGCTCTGACTCGGGTAGGGCAAAGGCAATATATATAACCTAAACATTTGTACCCCTGTAATATGCTGAAATAAAAAAAGGAAAATAATCTAGAATATATAACTGACAGGTTAACAGTGACTCTAGAAGGTGGATTATAGATGTTCTTTTTTTGGTCTAAACTATATTTTCTACTTTTTCTAATAATTATATATTTGACCAATAAAAGGTACATACAAAAATACTTAGGTATTCTAAGTGTGTGTACAAGAAAAAAAAAGTTGAAAGTTGAAATTAATTTAGAATTTTGAGGCACTAAATGTCATTGTAATTCATGGGTAAGGTTATTTTCTTGAAAACATATCAT
>NW_012140734.1:0-1021 GCF_000956105.1 Propithecus coquereli | reverse complement strand
GGATTTTTTGATAGAGGCCAATCTCACTGGGGTTAGTTGATATCTCATTGTGGTTTTGATTTGCATTTCTCTAATGATTAGAGATGTTGAGCATTTTTTTAATTTTTATTTTTTATTTCAGAGTTTTATAGGGGTACACAGGTTTTGGTTACATAATTTGCTTTTGTACAGTTCGAGTCAAAGTTATAAGTGTGCCTTTTGCCCAGTTAGTGTGCATTGCACCCGTTAGGTGTGAATTTACCCATCCCCTCCTTTCCGCATACCTATTTGATTTCCCTTGAATTTTACTTCCATATGTGCACATAAGTGTTGATCAATTAGTTCCAATTTAGTATTGATTGCATGTGGTGTTTGTTTTTTCATTCTTGCGATGCTTCACTAAGAAGAATGGTCTCCAGTTCCATCCAGGATGTTACGAAAGATACTAGATCACCATTTCTTTATGGCTGAGTAGTGCCCCATGGTATATGTATACCACATTTTATTAATCCACTCATGTATTGATGGGCACTTGGGTTGTTTCCACATCTTTGCGATTGTGAATTGTGCTGCTATAAACCTTCGAGTACAAGTGTCTTTTTTATAAAATGTCTTATTTTTCCTTTGTATCCCAAAGCATTTTTACACAAAATTTTGATTGAGAACTTCACTAATCATTAGGAAAATTCTAAAAAAAGCAAATGAGATACCGCTACATACTGATTAGAATGTCTAAAAGAAAAAGACTGGTCATACCAATTGTTGGTGAGGATGTGGAGTAACTAAAACTTTCACAGGCTGCTGGTAGAAATAAAAAATGGTACAACCACTTTGCAAAACAGCTTGCCAGATTCCTCAAAATGTAAACATATGTATATACTATGTTTCAGCACTGCCGCTTTTTGGTTTTACACAAAATAAATGGAGTGGGGGGACCAAGGGCAACATACGTAACCTAAACATCTGTACCCCCATAATATGCTGAAATAAAAGAAAAAGAAAAAAAATAATAAATGAGGGCATGATATACAAACGTGACAGC
>NW_012140733.1:6365-6701 GCF_000956105.1 Propithecus coquereli | reverse complement strand
CCTAACGATGTACACTCCAAGCCCTAAAGATGTACACTTCCAGAACCAGTGAGAATGTTACCTTGTTATGCAAAGTGGACTTTGTAGATGTAACCAAGGTGAAGGACCTAGAGATAATGAGATTATTCTGGATAGTCTGGGTCCGTCTAATCTAAATACTTCATACTTTAAAAGTGATAATCTTTCCTGGATGAGTTAGAAACATGTGATGGAATAAGAAGGGGGAAAGATTTGAACCATGAGGGAAACTGCCCCACAGCTGATGACTTTCCCGATGGACAATGGAGGATAGTAGCCAAAAAAAATACGGGTGGCATCTAAAAGCTCACACCAGTC
>NW_012140733.1:0-702 GCF_000956105.1 Propithecus coquereli | reverse complement strand
GTAATAAGTTAGGATAGAAAAATGTTTCTCTAAATGGTGACTAGGATGAAAACAAATAATTTTTGTAATTAAACTGAAATCTTTTCAAAGAGTTCTGTTTCTCAGACCAAGGCTTCCCACTGTTTAAAAGTAAATTACTGTGGAGACATTTTGGGGATCTGAAGTCTCCTCTCAGATTCATTGGGACACACAGAGTTCTCTAGCACATGGCCCCGGGGATAGCTTCACTTCTGAACAGATGCTAATGTTTCATGCAATTTAGTGGTGGATATGGTAATGAAACAATTTTATTTAACTGTGGTCTAGAAGGGAGACACAACCTGCTTGATTTCATAATGTTCAAACTGAAACTGCCTTAAGGGTATGGAAATTGACACATTTCTAAAGTTGTTTAAAATTTACAAAGTACTTAAAATGTCTTTTTGTCAGTAAAAATGTTCTTTACTTTTATCTGTATTTGAAATGAAGTTTTTGTCATTCTAACCATATTGTACTTGCTAGGGCAAAGACAGGATACTGTCTTATTAGCCTTCTGTGTATATCAAATGTTTTCTTTTTTCCACGGAAAGCTATCTGATAAGAAAAATACACATTTTCGGACTTCGGCGGGGGGGACCAAGGGCAACACACGTAACCTAAACATCTGTACACCCATAATTTGCTGAAATAAAAAAAAAATACACATTTTAAACTGATAAGGAA
>NW_012140732.1:5888-6816 GCF_000956105.1 Propithecus coquereli | reverse complement strand
ATTAGAGTAATTTTTATTTCACATAATAGCTTTGATTATTGTCACTCCATAAATTAATATAACTATATTAGAGACAGAAATGATCTCAGGAGTTTCCCTAATTTGTCAGTTACATAATTTGTTATAGCTGGGGTTATCTATTGAAGAGAGAAGATATGATCATTAGAGTAATTTTTGTTTCACATAATAGCTTTGATCATTGTCACTCCATAAATTAATATAAGTATATTAGAGACAGAAATGATCTCAGGAGTTTTGTAGGGCTTTGCCCTGAAGGAATATGTTAACATGTTAGTTTGCGTATCAAAAGCTGCTCCACCTCAGAGGGCATCTCAAAGGTCAATAGCAGCTGCTTTCCAAGGTAACACTGCAGTCTCAAACCTGTGGTTCTCTCCTGCTTTGAAGGACAAAGCAAGGTTTACATGGAATCACGGGATTAGAGCTGATCAAAAAGTGTCCGCACCAGAGACAGATACCTGCGGCTAAAAACAATTAGCCCAAGCGATAGTTCCTGCTTGACTTCTGATGACTTGTCTCTATCTGCAATAACTAGATAAAGAAATATGGAGCCACTATATCTCTGTTTAACCCTTCTGTTAAGTGATAGCTTTATTTTAGAACTTAGAAGTTTGTCCTTGAAAGATTTTGTAACCAGAGTTAATTAAGGGATCCATAGAAGCCTTTTGAAATACTTTTAACCTAAAACGAACTATCTGTTACTATGTAAATCTGTTACCTCTGGCAACTGATCACTGTACCTATAAATACCCATGTAAAACTTCACTCATGGCCTTACAATTGACAGGGATAATGTAAGGACCTCCGAGTACCCCCGCTTTGCTTTTTCTTTATATAAATCTATGAAACTATACCTTCATCTCTGTGTATTCTTTTATTTCTATTATTTTCCATTTTCTATTATTTTCTT
>NW_012140732.1:0-358 GCF_000956105.1 Propithecus coquereli | reverse complement strand
TGAAGAGAGAAATAGACAATATTAAAAAGACCAAATGCAACTTCTAAAGATAAAAAATATAAAAACTGAGATAAAAATTTACTGATTTCTTTACCGGATGTGCAGAAATTAAAATGATTCATACAAATAGACCTACACTAAAAAGAAATGTTAAAGGAAGCTTCAGGTAGATGTAAATCTGGATATACACAAAAGAATAAAGAGCACCAGAAATGGTAACTATGTGGGTAAACATAAAAGACTTTTTTCTTATTATTTAGGTCCCTGTTAAAGGGACAATTGACTATTTAGAGCCAAGTAACAACAACGTGCTCTGGAGTTTATAACATTTGTAACAAGTAAAATGTACAACAAAAAT
>NW_012140731.1:3692-5900 GCF_000956105.1 Propithecus coquereli | reverse complement strand
ACAAGTATCTCTCCAGATTTCCCAAATCTGGAAGTGATATAGGAATTCTGGATACCCAAGAGACTGGGACATACAGGATGGGTAAAGTAAACTCCTAACAGGTAAAGATTCAAGAAACAACTGCACATTATCTTTGGGTACTATTTTCTACTCTCATGGTTTAAAATACAATCTATACTTTAATGAGTTTTGTAGTAGGTAGAATAATGGCCCTGCAAAGATGTCTAATCCTGTGAATATAATATAATCAGATGTGATTACGGTTAGGGACATTGAAATAGGGAGATTATCCTGGATTATCCGGTGGATCCAATGTAATCACTTGGGCCATTAAAAGTAGAAAAGACAGGCAGAAGATTTGGTTGGAAAGATGCAATAGAAGAGACAAGAGAGATTTGAAGCATGAGAAGGACCCGACTGGCATCTCAGGCTTTGAAAATGGAGGAAGGGGGCAACAGAGCAAAAAAATGTGAGCAGTCTCTAGAAGCTGGGAAGGGCCCTCAGCTGAAAACTGGCAAGGAAATGGGGAATTTAGTCCTATAATCACAACGGCACCAAACTTTGTACTGAATTCTGTACTAAATTGAACTGAATCCTGCAAACAATCTGAATGAGCAAGGAAATGAATTCTTCCCATAAAGGAATATAACTCTGTTTATACATTGATTTTTAGCCCAGTAAAATCTTTGCCAAACTTCTGACCCACAGTACTGTAAGATAGTAAAGTTGTGTTCTTTTAAGCTTCCTATGGTAATTTGTTACAGCAGCCATAGAAAATAATATATTTTAAAAGCCACATATCCAAAGAGAGCTGCTTTTTTCTATAATGGTATGTAAAGATCTTCAATGCCTCCTAATTGCCCTGAGAATAAATTCTAAACTTTTTTGAAAGGTATCTAAGCCTCCTTGACATTTGCCATCCAACCCTCCCCACCATCCAGAAAAAGTATTTCTCAACACATAGACTGTCACTGGGCATTGCCCCCTAACCCTGTGAAATGCAAATTCCGGTACAAAAGAACGTCTGAAGAAAACATAAAGAAGAGCCCAAGGCCCTTCCTTCCTTTAAGTTGGCAACTTGGTCAAGAACCAAGCAAAACGTATCCATTTAAAAAACAAACATACAAACCCAAGTATTCCTGACAGATAAATCTTCAACTGTTGAATGTAAAAGCAATAATGTTCCTGACAATGGAAAGTATTTCCTCTTCTCCCAATTGTCTAGGACTTAGGCAAAGATGAATGATACCAACCACTATCTAATCACCTCCTCCATTTTGGTTTTTTCCCCGAATTTTTGCAACTCCATTAGAATGCTGTTATCCAGGCACAGTGACCAGCAACACAAGCTCTGGGGCTGAATCATCAAGTGGATACTTCCCCTGACTAGGGAGTGCTACTCCCCTCAGATCTCCTTCCCTCTGCTCTTCCCTCCACTCCTGGCTCTTACATCCAAGGTTGTACTGTGCTCTCTCTTTCAGGAGGGTGTCAGCTGATCTCCACTCATGTTATTTCACTGATCTCAATTCCCAAGCTCCCCAAAGGGTTTGAGATTGCATTCTGCCTTGGACAGAGAGACAAGTTTACTCCAAAATAAAAACATGCTTTTTGAACAGGGCCCACTAGGGTCACCCATTTCTCATTTTTTTCTTGGAAGATCACCTCATCCCATGAAAAGCCTCAGGGCCATACCTTCATGTAGTGCCTGGAAAGATATATTGGAAGCTTAGATTGTCATGACAAAATCCTCTTTGTTCATCTGTATGAACTTAATAAAAGAAAATCGAGGAAGATAAACAACCAGTTTTTTAATATCTAGTAGATATTGGGCACTGTTAGATACTTTGACATGCATCATACTATTCAAAGGTAGTTATATTCCCCACTTACTTGAGGTTTCTGGGAAAAAAAAAGATATTTAGTAACTCGTCCAAGGCCATGCAGTTAGTAAAATAGCAGAGCTGGGATACCAACCTTCTCCAAAGCCTACACCATTTCCCTTATGTTTTTCCATAACTATATTTCTAAATACAGAGATGTTTCCTGAATACTTTCACTTATGTCTTTCCTCAGGTGAGGTTTAGAAGCTCCTATTTAGATTCTATAAGAAGTTTCATGGTTTCTCACATGCTTTTTGATTTTAGTTCCCAGTGAAAAATTATTGAGGTCTGTATATATTGAATCTTCAGGATTCTTATTTAAAGTTTC
>NW_012140731.1:0-1573 GCF_000956105.1 Propithecus coquereli | reverse complement strand
CTCAAAATTATAAAAGCCATATACGACAAACCCACAGCCAATATCATATCATAGAATTCAGCTGTGAATCCATCTGATCTGGGGCTTTTTTAATTGGAAGACTTTTTATGACTGCTTCAATATTGCTGCTCATTATTGGTCTGTTCAGTTTTATTTCTTTCTGATTTTGTCTTGGAAGGTTATGTGTTTCCAGGAATTTGTCCATTTCCCCTACATTTTTTTGTTTATGTGCATAGGGATTTTGGAAGTATTCACAGATGATGTTTTGTATTTCTGTGCTGTCAGTTGTAATATCTCCTTTTTCATTTCTAATTGATCTTATTTGGGTCTTTTCTCTTCTATTCTTGGTTAATCTAGCAAGAAGCCTATCAATTTTGTTTATCTTTTCAAAGAAGCAACTCTTTGTTTTGTTAACCATTTGTATTGTTTTATTGTTTTCCATTTCATTTAGTTCTGCTCTGACCTTTGTTACTTGTTTTCTTCTGTTGGCTTTGGGTTGGTTTGCTTTTCCTTTTCTAGTTATTTGAGATGTGACATTAGGTTGTTAATTTCTATCTTTTTGATGTGGGCATTTAAGGCTATGAACTTTCCCGTTAGGAATGCTTTTGCTGAATCCCATAGAGCTTGATAGCTTGTGCCCCCTATGTTGTTCAGTTCAAGTAATCTTTTGATTTCCATCTTAATTTCATTATTGACTCAATAATCATTCAGCAGCAGGTTGTTTAATTTCCATGACTTTGTGTAGATTTGAGTGTTTCTCTTGTAATTGATTTCTAGTTTTATTACACGATGGTCTAAGAAGATACATGGTATGATTTCAATTTTTTTAAATTTGCTGAGATATGTTTTGTGGCCTAAGATATGATCAGTCTTAGAGAATGTCCCATGTGCTGATGAGAAGAAGGTATATTCAGTAGTTTGGGGATAGAATGCTCTGTAAATGTCTGTTAGGTCCATTTGTTTTAGGGTCCTGTTTAAGTCCTGTATTATTTTATTTACTTTCTGCTTTGATGATTTGTCTGGCTCTGACAGTGGGGTGTTGAAGGCCCAGAAATTATGATGCTACTATTTATTTCCTTGCTTAGCTCTAGTAAAATTCATTTTATGTATCTGGGAGCTCCCATGTTAAGTGCATGTATATTTAGGATTATGTCTTCCTGTTGAATTGCTTCCTTCACCATTATATAATGACCATCTTTGTCTTTCTTTACCATTGTTTATTTAAAGTCAATTTTATCTGGTACGAGAATGAACTACACCTGCTCTCTTTTAGTTTCCATTTGCATGGAGTATTTTTTTACATCATTTCACATTGAGCAAGTATGTGTCCTTGTGATTTAGGTGTGTTTCCTAGACACAGCAGATACTTCGGTTGTGGTTTTTCATCCATTCAGCCAGCCTATGTCTTTTGAGTGGTGATTTAAACTGTTCACATTAAGAGATAGAATTGATGTGTGGAATTCTGTTCTGTTCATCATATTGGACAATACTTTATTGCTTTGTTTTCCCTCTTGTGCTATGGTTTTATGAGCGTTGTGAGCTTTAGCTTTTTGGGGTGATTTTACACTGGTGG
>NW_012140730.1:1922-2914 GCF_000956105.1 Propithecus coquereli | reverse complement strand
TATTAATTTTTAGCTCTATTCACTTTTCTATACAAAAATGTTGCGCAGAACATTTTATTTCTCCATTCTACCTTTAACACTTGTCCTATCCAGATTCTCTTATGGATAGGTGTGTGCCTGAGACACAAAGTAGAGGCAGAACCACAGGAATTGCAATAGAGTCAGGCACCTCCCTAGATTCGTGGCTGCCTGGGAATCATTCCAGGCTTGGGTCTTTACCAGGAGCTCCTTCCACAGTGATTGTCATCTAGCCCTCAGGTGTGGATGGAGAAGACTTCGAAGAAGAGGGATAATCAAGAACTGATGGGTCTGCTTGAATCTCTTTTTATATTTTTACTACTTGGCAGGCTTGTTCTCTACCCTGTAGCTGTCCTTTCATCACTGGCCAGTGCCAATTGGCACTGCTGGTTTCTGCCTCTCATTTGCAAAGATGCCAGCAGGGTTCTTCCCAGGAGAAAAAAATGACCATCCAGTAAAAGCTTTCTTCCCCAGCAGGACTTCCATCCATGGCCTCTTTGGTTGTCAATTTCTCCAAAGACCAACACCCAAACAGCTTCTGTGTCTACAGATGTTTCAAACTGTCTGTATAAGGTATAAGACCCAGCAGTTTTCCTCTTTGCATCTGTGGTATCAATGACATTAGGACTGGGAAAAGGAGGTGACAGAGTATGTTTTTCACCTTCTTTTTAGAGGCCAAAGTTAGATTTAACTTCTCTGAGTCTTTTTCTCTTCATTCACTTTTATCCACTCTCTGTAAAAGAAGTAAGTTTACAGACTTGAAATCATGTTTTGAAATAACTGTTCTTTCTCTAAAAATTTTTAGAGAAGCAGCAATATTGCCTGGGCTGAGGCTTGGGCACATGTTGAAGGTCAGAAGGGATATTGAATGCATCATTAAGTAATTGTTTAGTGTTTTAAAATGTCAATGGATATACTGATGTGAAAATGGTGAAGATCATGAATGGAGTGAGGCTTAGAATAAGAATAATTTT
>NW_012140730.1:0-502 GCF_000956105.1 Propithecus coquereli | reverse complement strand
GTTGTTTCTAATTATGGCTATTAATAGTCCAAGGTTGTGAAGGACTGACTTTTTAAATCATCTTAATCATGTTTATATGAAAATATTTAGAGATAAAACCTGCCAGTAAAATAAATATCTAAGTACATATGTGCAGGTTTCTAGATATTTCTTTCCTTCTTCAGTATCAATTAAAAATCAGTAATTGATTATATTTTGTGGGTGAAATCTTGGGTTATCAGAGTCATTATTAGAACCATATAATAAATCTGGGTGACAAATGTGGCTTTTAATTTCATCCCATAGGCCAGGCGTGGTGGCTCAACGGTTACAATCTCAGCACTGAACTCTCAGGCTGAGGTGGGATCCTTACTTGAGGCCAGAAGTTAGAGACCAGTCTGGGCGACATAGTGAGACACCATTTCTACAAAAATTTTAAAATAAACTGGCCGTGGTGGTTCATGTCTGTAGTCCTAGCCACTGGAGAGGCTAAAGTGGGCGGACTGCTTGAGCCTAGGAGTTC
>NW_012140729.1:11465-11890 GCF_000956105.1 Propithecus coquereli | reverse complement strand
TATATTTATTTCATTCCCAGTGGTATGAAAACAAAATAAAAATCATACAGATTATACAGACTATTATATGTAAGTTCCAAAGAAACTTGTACGTATACACAATTTTAGCTTTTTCTAAACATTTAAATTCTAAACATAAAATTGATGCTGTAAAAACACTGTATAATAATCAACACTGAAATTAATTATATTGTAAGGATTTAAATAATGCAGTTATTTATCATTGTATAGAATAATTGCACGTGTACACGTATATTTAATGTTCATGTGCATCATGTTGTGTCAATGTTTTTCAAAAACAGCTTATGTGTAAGAGAAAGGAGATAATTGATGATGCAAATGAAAAATAATCCAGTTTGTTATCAAGTTGTGGTAGTAATAAAGTGATTATTTACATTCTATATATCTCACCTAAATGGCAAATA
>NW_012140729.1:0-665 GCF_000956105.1 Propithecus coquereli | reverse complement strand
AAAACCTTAGCAAAGATAAAAAAGCCACAAGATCTTTGTCCTTTCTTATGTGATTCATTAATGTGCACTGAGTGTATTTGTTTTTCTATTATTATTTCAGAATATTACAGGGGTACAAACAATTTGTTACATATATTGCCATTGCTCTTCCCGAGTCAGAATTACAAGCATTCCCATCCCCCAGAAAGTGTACACCTCATGCATTAAGTGTGAATTTACCCATCCACTCCTCCCCCTCCCACCTGCCAGACACCCAATGAATGTTGCTTCCATATGTGCACTTAAGTGTTGATCAATTAGTGCCAATTGCCTGAGGGGCTTGTTTTTCCATTGTTGTGATACTTCACTTTGAACAATGGGCTCCAGCTCCATCCAGGATAATACCAGAGGTGTTAGTTCACCATTGTTCTTTATGGCTGAGTAGTACTCCATGGTATACATTGTACTACATTTAATTAATGCACTCATGTATTGATGGGCACTTGGGTTGTTTCCACATCTTTGCAATTGTGAATTGTGCTGCTATAAACATTTGAGTGCAGAGGTCTTTAATATAGAATGTCTTTTTTTCCTTTGGGTAAATACCCAGTAGTAGTATGGCTGGATAAAATGGTAGCTCAACTTTTAGTTCTTTGAGATATCTCCATATTATTTTCCAAAGAGAT
>NW_012140728.1:11426-12462 GCF_000956105.1 Propithecus coquereli | reverse complement strand
ACCCATCTGACATGGATTAATAGCTGGAATATATAAGGAGCTCCAGTAACTCAATAGAAAAACTGAAATAATCCAGTTAAAACATGGAAAAAAAACCTGAATGGACATTTCTCAAAAGAAGACATAAAAATGGCCAAAAAGTTTATGAAAAATGCTCAACATAATTAGTCATCAGAGAAATGCATATCAAACTAAAATGAGATATCATCTTACCCCAGTTAAAATAGTTTTATCAAAAAGACAGGCCATAACAAATGCCAGGAAGAATGTGGAGAAAGAGAAACCCTCATAAACTGTTAGTGGAAATGTAAATTAGTGCAACCTCTATGGAATACAGTTTAGAGGTTTCTCAAAAACACTAAAAACAGAACTACCATATAACCCAGCAATCCCACTGCTGGTATATATCCAAACGGGGAGAAATCAGTATATTAAAAAGACGTCTGCACTCCCATGTTTATTGCAGCACTACTCACAATAGCCAAGATTTGAAATCAACCTAAGTGTCCATCATTGGATGAATGGATAATGAAAATGTGGTACATAAACACAGTAGAATATTATTCATCCATAAAAAAGAATAACATTCTGTCATTTACAACAACATGGATGGAATTGGAGAGCATTATGTTAAGTGAAATAAGCCAAGCACAGAAAAAGAAATCTTGCATATCCTCATATATTGGAACTAAATATTAAAATAATTGATCTCATGGAGACAGAGAGTAGAATGATGTTTACCAGAGACTGCGAAAGGGTAGCAGGGAGGGAGGAAGGGATGAAGTGGTCATGGTTAATGGGTACAAAAATATAGTTAGATAATTATATAGTGAACAATATTTGATAGCATCGCAAAGTGAATATAGTCAATAAGTTATGGTGTATTTTAAAATAACTAAAAGAGTGAAATTGAAATGTTCCTAACAGAAAGAAATGATTAATGCTTGAAGTTATGGATGCAACTACCCTGATTTGATTATTACACATTGTATTCCTGTATCAAAACATCACATGTACTGTATAAAGATATACAACT
>NW_012140728.1:0-646 GCF_000956105.1 Propithecus coquereli | reverse complement strand
TGTACAGTGAAACTGAAGGAACTCAGGTACAAAGAGATCAATTTTAAAACTGGTAGCGTGCACCAACAGGTGACCTATGAGATACCAATATTTGGACTGACTGATGGTAGACTCCTCTGCAGGCCACAGACTATGGAGTAACATATTTAGATTGGTGAGCTAAAACAACGGTCAATGCAAAAATATGGTACCAAACCAAGCCATTTTCAAGTATGAGGGAAAAAGAATAATGGAAAAATATTTTTAAATATACAACATCTAGTTTACCATCCATAGAGCCTCACTAAAAGAGTTACTGAAGGACATACATCAGCAGGGACAGTGGCCCAGAGGAAGGCATGGCATATGAGAATAGCGGTGAGCATAGAAACTGATCAAATATGAGTAACTTTAACTCACTCTTGTTATTAGCTTTCTTTTCTTCATTTCAAAATAGATAAAGTTAAGTTAGGTAAAAGCAATAAAATGTGGTAATACAGATGTTTGATGTATACTTAGAGTATGCTAATATCAGGAATATAGAAATACTGAATCATTTCATACAAATATAAATTTTGAAATTAAAGGTAATCCGTAAAAGTAAAGAAATGTGACATATAGCTTTTCATGTAGGAAAGGAGAAAAACAGGACTCCAGAAATTATATT
>NW_012140727.1:6251-6685 GCF_000956105.1 Propithecus coquereli | reverse complement strand
TTGGAGGCCGAGGCAGGAGGATCGCTTGAGCCCAGGAGTTTGAGACCAGCCTGAGCAAGAGCCAGACCCCATTTCTACTAAAAATAGAAAGAATTAGCCAGGTGGTGGCACTCACCCTTGTGGTCTTGGCTGGGGAGGCTGAGGCAGGAGGATCACTTGAGCCGTGCAGTTGGAGGTTGCAGTGAGCTATGACACTGCATTCTAGCTGGGTACAGAGCAAGACTGTCTCCAAAAAAAAAATTTACATCTCAAAGGGGCAGTGAAAGAATTTACCATTACAAGTTTTCTAAAGTAAATGTTCTAAGAGAAAAGAGGTCATGGAAGAAGTCTGAAGTCTATGTTCAGGGAAACATAGGGGTCCCCTGCGGGTGTAGGGACAGCCCCAGCAGCGCTGGTGCTCAGTGCGCAGTGACCCTCAGCTGCCACCTCTGGGC
>NW_012140727.1:0-670 GCF_000956105.1 Propithecus coquereli | reverse complement strand
AAGTATTTTTTAAAAACACATTTTTGGTATATTTTTGCCATTTTATTCTAGTAAAAATGTAAATCAAAAATTTTAAAAATTCACAGAGAACAATTTTGTGAGAAGTGATGAGATAATTTTGAAACCTTGGAATTGAATTTTTTAAAATAAACAATCAAATGCCCCCCAGAAAGTCTGTGCCGAGTTGCAGTTCCACCAACAGCGGGTGCAAGAATTAATTTCCAACTCTGCCCTCGCACGGCCTTGGGGCGAGGGTCTCCCTAAGAGTGAGGCCCCTCCGGCACAAAATTCAAGTGCAGGCTCAGCCCCTGTGATCCTGAGAGTGGGCGGGCGAGCGCCTCCTTAGGCTGTGGCCCTGGGGCCTCGCTTGCTTCCCTCTGCCCCTGGTCCCCAGGGGACACACCATGGTTTCATTCAGTGAAAGGGGACACTGTCATCTGGCCATCTTGGGCTCATGATCACGGAACCGAAAGGCCTAAACAAAGATTGCTTTGCGGCTGGAGAAACTGCTGCCACATAGGGTGCAGAAGGGGGTCCGCAGGCAGGGGTGCCCCGCAACGCTGCTCACCACCCAGTGACACACAGAAAAAGTTCATGGAAAGCTACACCGACCAAAGAAATGCAGGAAAACGGAGGAGTTTGCAGTATTTTGCGGCTACAATTGAAGTGA
>NW_012140726.1:9660-11126 GCF_000956105.1 Propithecus coquereli | reverse complement strand
CTTAAGTATCTCCATTTCTTTACCTGTTCAATGTTCCCACTTTACAAAGTTGTCCTAAAGATTAAATGATGGAATACGTGCAAACCACTAGGCCCAGATCCTAATATATAAAAATTTCAGCTATTATTATTAGTAGCACTAATATGGTCATTATTACTATTGAATTTTAGCCATTATTCCTTTCTAAGCAAATCCTTTGGTAAAAGAGTAAATGTCTCCTTTACTTTTTTCACAATTTATTCTACATATAAAAGCTGCTCACTTGAAGGCTTTATTTCTCATGTAACTATTCTCCCTACTTAAATACTACAACAGAGCTAACATGTTTCATGGAATTCCTAATTTCTAAATTCAGTACAGCCTCAATGTTTATTGTTTTCCTGCTATTTTAAAGACTCCGAAGCACTGGTTTAAAAGAATGCAAAGATGAACAAGCCACATTTACTTTGTCAAGGGAGCATCAGATCTAGTGGAAAAGGTAAAATGTCCTCAAATAACTACACTAGAAAATGTAATGTGATAAATATTACCACAGAGCAACAAAGAACCACAAGCATCTAGAGAAAAAGACAAAAGAGCTTAACTACAGAGTGCTCAAGACATATAGAGTTGACCAAAAAAAAGAGATAGCTCTATTTGAAAATGAGTCTTGTTACGGGTTGAATGATATCCACAAGAAAAGATACGTTGAAATTTTAACCCCCAGTGCCTCAGAATGTGACCTTCTTTGGAAATAGTGTCTTTCCAAAGACTCTTATCCTTACAGAGGTAATCGAGTTAAAATGAGGACATTCAAGTAAGCCCCACCAGGGGTGGGCAACCTCCGTCTTTTGACTGAGTCCAAATATTACAGAAAAAGAAGACTGCACTTAAGGATCTAGAAGGCCACATGTGGCCTTCCACAGGTTTCCCACCCCTGTGGGCGTCATCCAGTATGTCTAGTTTTCTCAAGAAAGGAGAGATTTGGACACAAAGACAACATGCACAAAGGGAAGACAATGTGAAGACACAGGGAGAAGATATCATGTGACTTGAGTGATGCATCTACGACCAAGGGGCACCAAGGATTGCTGGCAAACACCAGAAAATAGAAGAGACAAGGAAGGATGATTCTCTATAGCTATCAGAGAGAGCATGGCCCTGCTGACACCTTGATTTTATTTCTTCTCTTGTTCAGTCTTTGCTCTTCATTCAAGTTGGCCTTATTTTGTCGGAAGTCAGGTGCTTTCTTTCTAGACTCCCCCCACCCCTATGTATTTCTCCTATCTTTGCTTACCAGCAACCACATTTTTAAGCATTGCTCAAAATGGCAGAGGTCTAAGAAGTGTGACTCAGTTTGGAGCATACAATCTAAGTTACTGAATCCAGGGGAAGACAAATCTACAATACCTTCATTTTTTGGAGCAGGAATTTTTAAATATATATAACTTTGGGGCTTTTCACTTGCTCCTTTTGCCTAAAAGACT
>NW_012140726.1:0-415 GCF_000956105.1 Propithecus coquereli | reverse complement strand
CTGACAAAGGAAACAGGAGGGAGTAATTTTGATCCAAATCTCTGGAAAATTATTTAAAGAATTTATTTCACCTATTGTGATTAAGTCCAAGCCAATATAGAAACTTGAAACATCTGGTCCAATCTAAGCCATGTGAACACTTAATGTAGCTGGGAAAAAAATATTTGCATATGTAATTTACATGCTGTTTTAATCACTGCATAATGTTGTTGTTTATTTACAATGATTTTTTTTTTCTTTGAGACTGGGGCTTACCACAGACCAATGTACAGAAGTAGAAGCTAATGTTGTCTTCCCAAAGACACACCGCACAACTCCTGAGAAGTAATACTTATCTCATTCTTCAAATAGTGTCATGCATTGGGTGGGATTCAAAACACTCATTGGAGTTTGTTTAAAACAATAAAAATAAAAA
>NW_012140725.1:22451-22992 GCF_000956105.1 Propithecus coquereli | reverse complement strand
TGAGGGCACCATGTAAGTGTTTCACATAGTCTCTTTCCCATTTTGTAATTTCATCTTTATCTATATATTAATTACTTAATATCTGTTTTTCTTTCTAGATTATATTCTCCATGAGGGTAGGAACTGTGCCTATTCAGTTCACTGTTATAAACCCAATGAGTAGCACAATGCCTGGCACAGGGTACATGATTATTTGTTGAATAAATGAATTTACATCTCTCATTTCTGGCCCTGGAGGTGCTTGTAAACATGGTGTCAGTAAAGTACATACAACATTTTCCTCCTTCTCTTCATTGTTAAACCAAATGAAAAGAACTTTCTCTGATTTCTGTCTCGGCCCTGACTCTGTACTAGCTGTATGACCTTGGGCACAGAGGTCACAACTTCTCTGAGCTTTAGTTTCCTTTTCTATAAAACAGCTAGGTTAAGTTATGATCTCTCAGGATGCCTGCTCTAACTTTCTGTGATTTCATCATTTAGTCTCCTCTTCAATCCAGAGGTTAAATAAGGCTGATGATCCTGCATAGACTTAGAACTCAAT
>NW_012140725.1:20946-21368 GCF_000956105.1 Propithecus coquereli | reverse complement strand
CTTATATTGGTCCATCAGTTGGCCCACAATATTCTGAATGTCTCTCTGAAAATTATCAAAGATGTTTATAGGACTTTTATCTCCCTACGTGTGCAAGTTAACCATATTTTCTCCATTTCTCTTCTTTGAGACACTATAGTTAAACCTGAGTTCCTGTTACGAATTAACAGAGGTATAAATTGCTGGTGGTGGATGGGATAAAGACACCTGTGAAAGTGGAGGGCGTTTTATGTGGACCCTCCAGGAATACTCTCTGTATTATCTTAGTGGTGGGGAAATAGAGCAATCAGCTTCTTTATTCTCAAAAACTACATTCAACTCACAGATACTGCAGAAAAAGAAAGGAGAGGGTCAAAGATACTAAGGTTACATTATTGGAATAACAAAAGCTTTTATTTCTGTTACCTATTTCAAAATTATTT
>NW_012140725.1:19811-20896 GCF_000956105.1 Propithecus coquereli | reverse complement strand
TGTAAGACACTAAGAACAGTGGATACCTATGTGGGAAGGAAAATCTGAGAACTAGGAAGACAAGAAATGAGGGAGACTTATCACTGTATAACTGTTTATATCTTTTGGTTTTTGAACCATGTAGCTATTCAAAACATTCGTTTAATAAAAAGATCAAAATAAAAATAAAGTTTATGGGATACAGAAGAAACAAAGTGAGACAAGAGAGGAAAAGCAATAGGAATAGATCAGACAGAAGACTACCATAAAGGAACTGTCTTTAAAGATCACATAAGGACAGTCAAAAGGGTAAGATCAAGTGGAGAGACACTTTTCATCCTATACCTGGGAGTAGACAATGTTCAAAAGAATACCTGAAAGAAGAGAGAAAGAGAATAAAACTTTCTGTAAATTCCCACAGTGTTTTTCTTATATTGACAAACAGGAGAGAACAATGCAGTAAGCCAAAGTGGGCAAATTATTTTAGATTTTTCAGGGAGAAAGAAAAAAAATAACCTGTTGCTATCATTTCTGTGACCATAGGGGGTGAATTTCATGGAGCAGACTCCCATAATGAATGAAATAACAAATTTCTCCGAAATAGTCTTTTGTCGTGCTTATTTAAGCTATCAGGAAAGTGAAGAGTCTTAAATGACAAGAGTGTTTACGTATTTAATTTTTGTGTAACCTTAGAACCATAAAAGCTCTCTCTTTCAGATGGGGAATATGTGACACATGCAGTTAATTTCCACATTAAATTATTGAATGAAAAATACACACATTATCCATTGTGACTCCAGGATTAGGTCAGGTCAAATTTTATTGCTTTTGGCCAAGGGCTTTTGTAAGACTTACAAGGCTAAGAGCAGGTACAGTGTGATCTCTGGTATAAGTTATAGAGTTAGAATGAGGTTCTGAGTGGGAAAATACTTAGCATTTCAGAGGTAATTTTGTGAAAGTCATCATGAGACTAGCACAGTACCGTGTTGATTTAACTGGAACTTTATAAGATCACTTTAACTCTGGTTTCTGAAACTGCCAAGGTTCATGTATCCAGCTGACAATAAATAACCAACTTTTTCTAGATTGATCTGTAATGGATGCTA
>NW_012140725.1:16812-17931 GCF_000956105.1 Propithecus coquereli | reverse complement strand
AAATGCTCTTAAGATTTTTTTAAAATCCACATCTTAACAATTTGTTTCTCCATCCTATGAGATTCCAAAAAAGCAACTACATTGCAATAATCTTAAAATCTCATCCAGGAACAACTTGCACTTACAGGAAAATGAAGTAGATGCCCTTTTCCTTATTTCTCCTGCTAAATATAGCTGAAAAAAAAAAAAACTGGGAATTGTACAAAAAACAAGCATAAGAAGATCCTGAAAGGTGAAGAGAAAAGGCAGACCAGCGGGAACCTTAGGACCTAAGAACAACATAGAAGTGACTTCCCAGATTGGAGATGAAGAACAGCCCTTACTAGTTTCATTTATTTAAAAATTTGTTCCTGGTGGCATTGACAAGAGTGTTTACGTATTTAATTTTTGTGTAACCTTAGAACCATAAAAGCTCTCTCTTTCAGATGGGGAATATGTGACACATGCAGTTAATTTCCACATTAAATTATTGAATGAAAAATACACACATTATCCATTGTGACTCCAGGATTAGGTCAGGTCAAATTTTATTGCTTTTGGCCAAGGGCTTTTGTAAGACTTACAAGGCTAAGAGCAGGTACAGTGTGATCTCTGGTATAAGTTATAGAGTTAGAATGAGGTTCTGAGTGGGAAAATACTTAGCATTTCAGAGGTAATTTTGTGAAAGTCATCATGAGACTAGCACAGTACCGTGTTGATTTAACTGGAACTTTATAAGATCACTTTAACTCTGGTTTCTGAAACTGCCAAGGTTCATGTATCCAGCTGACAATAAATAATCAACTTTTTCTAGATTGATCTGTAATGGATGCTAATGTGAATTAGCCCCCAGAAGTTTCTGGAATGGGGCCAGAAAAATATAGGGAGAGAAAAAGGAGGAAGGAAATTGTGGATGATTCTCTAGCCTAGGGGTTCCAAAAATAAACATTGGATGAGTTGAAAGTGTCTGCCTTCAAATTTGGAGGTGAGCATGGATCCAAGAAAGGGTTTAATTATTTTATCAGAGTAAACAAAATTTGTATCTCATAAAAACCATGTACTACACAGAGGCTTTTCAACAAAGTGCTATCCCTTAGGTTAGTTTATGAAAGAAATGTAGTGGAAGTAGTAGCAGTAATA
>NW_012140725.1:14556-14962 GCF_000956105.1 Propithecus coquereli | reverse complement strand
TTTGTTCCTGGTGGCATCTAAATTAATCCTGATCACTGACTGCTCTATGATGAAGAGAACCTCACAGAAGCTAATCAGCATCTCTTTAACTGAGACTCAAATAGCATTCATGACCCTTGTTGCTCCTCATTAAGCCAAGTTATTCCCAGATAGCTACATCATCTTGATACTCTTATCATATCTATTTTTTTCCTAAAACATGAGTTTAATAAAGGAAGAACGGGTACTATTTTTTAAATGCAAGCAATCACAAGTTCCTTCCTCATTTATTTGAATTTGTTTCCAGTTCCTCTAC
Source organism: Propithecus coquereli (assembly GCF_000956105.1). NCBI lineage: Eukaryota > Metazoa > Chordata > Mammalia > Primates > Indriidae > Propithecus > Propithecus coquereli. The sequence goes on along the minus strand of NW_012140725.1, from coordinate 14,667 downwards.
TTTGTAGCTATGTGACCTAAAGCAAGTTTACTTAACCCCTCTGGCCTCAGTTTCTTCCTAAAATAGGAAGACAATGAGAAGAAACAAAGTGAGACAAGAGAGGAAAAGCAA
>NW_012140725.1:14210-14506 GCF_000956105.1 Propithecus coquereli | reverse complement strand
AGTTTATGAAAGAAATGTAGTGGAAGTAGTAGCAGTAATAATAGGAAATACTTATTGAGCTCTTACTATGTGCCCAGCTAAATGTTTTGTATGTATTATGTCCTTCAATGTTCTCAACAATCTTATGAAGTAGGACCAATCCTTATCTTTGTTTTGTAGAAGAGGAAATAGAGGTTCAGAAAAATTAAGAAGTTACTAAAGTCTAACGGCTAGTAAATGATGAAGCCAGAATACATATTCCTCTGAAGTGCCTGCTCAAGACATCAATGTTAAAACACATTCACATTTTTATTGTT
>NW_012140725.1:925-1955 GCF_000956105.1 Propithecus coquereli | reverse complement strand
AGCTACTCGGGAGGCTGAGGCAGGAGGATCGCTTGAGCCCAGGAGTTTGAGGTTGCTGTAAGCTAGGCTGATGCCACGGCACTCTAGGCAGGGCAACAGAGCCAGACTCTGTCTCAAAAAAAATAATAATAATAATAATAGGCTATTTTAAGCTGACAACAACTTCATTTTGATCACTTGCACAAACTCCACACTTTTACTCCCCCTCCAATTTGTTTTTGATGACTCACTTGGTATCTTTTATATTTTGTGTCTCTTAACAAATTATTGTTTCTATATTTGTTTTTAATAGTTTTGTCTTTTAACCTGTATACTAGAGATATAATTGATTTTCACACACCATTATAGTATAGGAGTGTTCTGAGTTTTACTTTATACTCACTTTTACCAATGAGTTTTATATTTTCATATATTTTTTCGTTGCTATTTAGTAACATTTTCCTTCAGTTTGAAGGATTCCTTTCAGCATTTTTTGTAAGGCAGTTCTAGTGGTGATAAATTCCTTCAGCTTTTATTTGTCTTCAAAAGTTTTTATCTCCCCTTCATTTTTGAAGGACAAGATTGCTAGGCATAGTATTATTGGTTAACAGGTTTTTTTTTTTCTTTCTCCTTTTTTAACGTATCATATCACTCCCTTTTGGCCTGCAGGGTTTCTGTTTTTAAAAATCAACTGAAAGTCTTATGGAGATCTCCTTGTATGTAACAAGTCACTTTTTCCTTGCAGTTTTCAATATTCTCTCTTTGTCTTTTAAGTTTTGACAATTTGATTATAATGTGTCTTGATATAAGGTCTCCTTGGATTCATCCTATTTGGTATTTGTTGAGCTTTCTGAATCTGGATTTCTAATCCCTTCCCCAGACTTGGGGAGTTTTTTGACATTATTTCTTTAAATATGTTTTCTGTTCCTTCCCCTCTCTCTTCTTCTTCTGGTATTTGACAATGTATACATTATTCTGCTTGATGATGTCCCATAAGTCCCTTAGGCTACCTTCACTCTTTTTTTTTCTTTTCTTTTTACTCTTCAGATTG
>NW_012140725.1:0-875 GCF_000956105.1 Propithecus coquereli | reverse complement strand
ATAATATGATGTTAGATGTGGGCTTTTCATATATGGCCTTTATTGTGTTGCTATTTTATATCTATTTGTTGAGAGTTTTTATCATGAATAGATGTGGAATTTTGTCAAATGTTGTTTTGGATCTATTGAGATGATCATATGGTTTTTGTCCTTCATTTTGTTAATGTGGTCTATCACATTTATTGGTTTACATGTGTTGTACCATGCTTGCAGCCCTAGTATAAATCCCACTTGATCATGGTGAATGATCTTTTTATTATGCTGTTGAATTGGGTTTGCTAGTATTTTGTTGAGGATTTTTGCATCTATGTTCATCCGGGATATTGGCCTGTAGTTTTCTTTTCATGTAGTGTCCTTTCCTGGCTTGGGTAATGCTAACCTCATAAAATAAGTTTAGAAGTATTCTCTCCTCTTCAATTTTTTGGAAGACTTTGAGAAGAATTAGTATTAATTCTTCTTTAAATTCAGCAGCAAAGCCATCAGGTCCCATCAGGTTCTTTGATGGGAGACTTTCTATTACTGATTTAATCTCCTTAATCATTATTGGTCTGTTCTAAATGTCTGCTTCTTCCTGATTCACTCTTGGTAGGTTGCATGTTTCTAAGAAGAATTCATCCATTTCTTCTAGATTATCCAATTTTTTGGTCTATAGTTGTTCATATTAGTCTCTTATGATCCTTTGTATTTCTGTGATATCAGTAGTAATGTCTCCTCTTTCATTTCTGATTTTGAGTCTTTGATCTTTTTTCTTTGTTCTAGCTAAAAGTTTGTCGATTATGTTTATCTTTTTTAAAAACCAACTTTTAATTTTATTGATCTTTTCTATTGTTTTTCTAGTCTCTATTTTGTTTATTTCTGCTCTGATCTTTGTTATT
>NW_012140724.1:3062-3554 GCF_000956105.1 Propithecus coquereli | reverse complement strand
TGTCATGCCCTTTTTCTTATTCTCTCCATTTTCTGGCTTGTTTGAGGGTACCGAGAATATAGAACTAAGCCGATAAAAAGCCCAAGAGAAAAGGCATGACTAAATTAAAGCAGAAAAAAACTAGCAAGCCAAATCACCTGCCCATTTGGCAATAGCCAACAAAATAAAAAATACAAGGACAAAAGAGAGAGGGAGAGAGAGAGAAAGAGATAGTATGAAACAGAGAGATAGAGGAAAAAAAGGTTTGCATAAGATTAATATGTGTTTTCTGAAAGCTGAGTCGTCAAAAGAGACTCCTTGCATGTGTTGCATTTGCTCTGAAGCATTGCACCCCAAGCCAATTTGTCAGCCAATCAGGAAATCTTTACGTTTTAGCTGGGTCTTTAGCACAAAGATCCAGGTGGTCACAGGTTGCTTTCTTGTAGGATAATGTTTAATGTACTGTATAGCACATCCTTGAAAACTGGCCAAGACTGACATGGACTTGGCAGA
>NW_012140724.1:0-1376 GCF_000956105.1 Propithecus coquereli | reverse complement strand
CTGAATGTCCATTACTGAAATTGTTAAAATCAATGCGTAACCATATCTTTCAAGTTAAAAATATTAATGATGTAATATGGGAACTCTTTTAGTCACTAAAATCTTTCACATAATTTAATGGTGCCATGTCTCAAATGAATAGTTACAGACTGGAATATGAAAAATATAGTAGCTACCATTACTTTTCCACCAATGAAAACAAATTAACTCATAAGCTCCCATTTCCAAGATGTTATTAGTTCAAGGTAGCTTAATTACAGATGGTTTGACTTCATATTTTTTTTATTTTACAATGATGAGAAAATCATATGCATTCCACAGAAGCCATACTTTAAATTTTGAATTGTGATCTTTTCCTGAGCTAACAATGTATGGTACAATGACTCTTTTGCGATACTTGACAATATCAGCAAGCCGAAGCTCCCAGTTAGTCATGAGATCACCACGGTGAACAGCTGAAACTCCACAGTGTACTGTGTTGCCAGATGGTTTTGCCTAGGTTAATGTAATTGTTCTGAGAACATTTAGGGTAGGCTAGGCTAAGCTATGATATTCAGTAGGTTAGGTGTATTAAATGCATTTTTGACTTATGATATTTTCAACTTATGATGGGTTTATTGGGACATAACCACATTGTAAGTCAAGGAACATCTGTTCTAGACCCATCTCCCAGGTGGTCTGTGTTTAGGAGCCAGGACAGAATGTTATAGGTCATCCTGTCATAAGGAAATGGAATGGTGTCTGTATTTGTTGCCAAAATATCTGTGCATTCTGTCACAATCTTAGGTCACCATGATCCTCAGACTCTGAGGCCTCCTTGTCCCAGTTTCAGGTTCTCTCAACATTTCTGTTCCTATTTGGTGGTATATAGAAAACTTCATCTGTTTTTCCCTAACTATCCAGGACTCTGAAGCTAATGTCAGGCTCTCATTTCATCCTGGACAGGACATGGATAAAGGCTTATATTCATCCCGTGCTACATGCACAGAAGGCAGGTGAAGCCTATACCCAGAGATTCCTCCTTTACTATCAGGGTCTTTGTTCTGAACATTTCCCAACCTACCCCGTGAATTGGCCTCTAAATGGGGCATGTGCTCCTTTAAAAACATCTATTTTTAAATCATCCCTATTAAATCTTTTTTAACCTGGACAAGTGTTTCTCAAGTATTAGTATACATCAGAATCACCTGGAGGACCTCTTAAATCATAGATTGCAGAGCTCCACGCCCAGTATTTCTGATTCGGTAAGTCCCAGATGGAGCCTGGTAGCTTAAATTTCTAACAAGTTTTTAGGTGATGTTGATGCTTGTGGTCCAGGGACCATTGACCCAGATGAATCTTTATTTCCGTTTGAACTGGAAAATCATCATGCTACA
>NW_012140723.1:8931-9376 GCF_000956105.1 Propithecus coquereli | reverse complement strand
TAGATTCCTGATCTATATCAACAGAAGCATCAAGCAAGGATAAGACAGACTCAGGGTCCGTGGAGTTTGAAATTATTTATATTTATGTTATGTCATATACTCATTATTGAAACTTTGAAAATACAGAAAAGCAAAGAGAACAAAAACTATCCATAATCCCTCAATACAGAGATATAAACAAATGTTAATTATGAGAGTTTCCCCCTTCTAACCTTTTTTCTGTTATAAATAATGCATATTTTAACATTATTGAAATCATATCTATATGTATTATTATATTCTGCTTTTTGTCATATTAGTCATATTATTTTTATTATGAAATATTTCAAATGTACAACTAGAAATAATATGGTTTATAAATGTTGGTTCTCTTCTATTGGCTAAGATTCTGAAACTTAATCCAAATCAAATAGCATTACTACCTAAAAATTGTGTTTTTATATTT
>NW_012140723.1:0-1491 GCF_000956105.1 Propithecus coquereli | reverse complement strand
CCCAACCCAGATTAAGTGTATATAACATTTAATCAAAATTTTTAAAAAATTGTAAATATACAATTGAGCATAAGTCATTGGAAAGAAAGCCAAGATAAATTTTTCAGACTTCCAGAACTATAATTGCAGTATGAGGGAAGAAGTTTGGAAAAGCTGTTTATAAAACAGGGGGATGGGGCAGGGGTTATGGAATTTAAACTTTATTTTGTATATAGCCATAGGTATTTAATGACTTGTCCAATTTCATATAGATTCAACAAAGTTCCCTCTAGTAGAGCAGTGATTAATTAATTTCCTATTTTGATATTCAGTGATCACTCGTAAGAAAACAAAAGAATAAAAGGTACTTTGATTAGAAGGGAGTTCTTTCAAAAATTTTAAAACTTTATACGAACATATTACTTACGTGTACTCGTGGTTTAACGCTGCTGAGATCCTTGGGATCCACAATCGTCTTCCAGTTCCTGTGCTTCCTGAAGTTTGGATGCCAACTTTGCCTCTTTCCCCACCCCCAGCCTCTCCTTGGTGCCTGTGTTTGGGTATCTTTACAACTCCCACCCGCCATGCCCTGCCAGTGCATACACACACCCTTGTTGCTGGAGAATATGTGAGAATGCAAATAATTCAGTTTGGTCCTGGGATCCTGTCACACACAAACATGCTGGTCCTTTTTTTTTTTTTGAGACAAAGGGTCTCACTCTTGCCCAGGCTGGAGTACCATGGCATCAGCCTAGCTCACAGCAACCTCAAACTCCTGGGCTCAGGTGATCCTCCTGCCTCAGCCTCCTGAGTAGCTGGGACTACAGGCACGTGCCATTGCATCCCGCTAATTTTTCTATTTTTAGTAGAGATGGAGTCTTGCTCTTGCTCAGGCTAGTCTCGAACTCCTGGCCTCAAGCAATCCTCCCACCTTGGCCACCCAGAATGCTGGGAATTCAGGTGAACACCGCCATGCCCAGATAGTTAAAAAATTTTTTTGTAGAAATGGGGTCTTGTTATATTGTCCAGGCTGGTCTTGAACTCCCAAGCTCAAGCGATCCTCCTACCTTGGCCTCCCAAAGTGCTGGGATTATAGGCGTGAGCCACCACATCCAGCCTCCCCTTCATTCTTGCAGGATAGTTTTGTAGTTCATAGAATTGTGGAAGATAGTACTTTTTTTCAGCACTTGAAAAATATTGTGCCAGTGTCTTCTGGCATCCATGACTTGAGATAAGAAATCTGCTGTCATTAGAATTCCCCAATAAGTATACTTATATCCCTTGTAAGTAATGAGTTGTTGGCTACTTTTCAAGATTTTTCTTTTCTTTTTCACAAGTTTACTTATGGTGTATCTAGATATGAATTTCTTTGAGTTTATCCTATTTGAGGGTTCACTCAGCTTCTTGGATCCATAGATGTGTGTCTTCACTCAAATTTGAGCCATTATTTTGTCAAGTAATCTTTCAGCCTCCCTTCTAGGACCCTGGTGATATGAATGTTGGATTTTTTCT
>NW_012140722.1:2680-3103 GCF_000956105.1 Propithecus coquereli | reverse complement strand
TGTGAAAATCAGTTGGCCATAAATAGAAAAGTGTACTTCTGGACTCACAATTCTATTCCATTAATCTATATCTTTATGCCAGTACCACACTGTATTGATTACTGGAAATTTGTAGTAAGTGTTGAAATTAGAAGTGTGAATCCTCCAACTTTGACCTTCTTTTTAGAGATGTTTTGGCTATTCTGGGTCTCTTGCGTCTATGTAAATTTTAAGATCATCTTGCCAATTTCTAAAAAAGGCAGCTGTCACCTTGATAGGGAGTGCATTGACTCTGTAGATCAATTTGGGAAGCATTGCTATTTTAGCAATATTAAGTCTTTCAATCCATGATCATTGATTTATTTCTTCTTTACTTTTTTCAATGGTGCTTTGTAGTTTACAGTGTATAAACACTTTTTTTTGTTAAATTTATTCCTAAGTATT
>NW_012140722.1:0-1243 GCF_000956105.1 Propithecus coquereli | reverse complement strand
CATTCATAAATTTTTATGATGTTTTGTTTTTGCTTTCATTCATCCTAAAGTATTTCTAATTTTCCTTGAGATTTCTTCTTTAACTGTCCCCCTTTTTTATGAGGATGTATTTAATTTCTACATATTTAAAAATTTCCCAGACTTCCTTCTGTTATTGTTTTCTAATTTCATTCTATCATGGTTGAGGAGCATAGTAACATTTTATTCATCTTAAATTTATTGACGCTTTATTATGACCTAATGTACGGTATATAATGGAGAATTTCCTGTGCATACTTAATTAGAATGCATATTCTGCAATTGTTGGGTAATGTTCCATAAATTTCTGTTAGATGTAGTTATTTTATAATATTGTTCGATTCTCTGTTTCCTTGCTGATGCTCTACCTATTCATTCTAGCCATTATCGAAAGTGAAGTATTGAAGTCTTTTATTGTTTTGTTGAATTGTTCATGTCTCCATTCAATAGTGTTATTTTTTTGCTTTATATATTTTGGGTTTCTCTTATTATGTGCATATATGTTTATAATTGTTTTGTCTTCCTGATGAATTGCCTCTTTTATCATTATAACATGCCCTTCTTTGTCTCTAGTTTTGCTTTTTCTCTTAAAGTCTATTTTATTTCATCTTAGTATAGCCACCCCAGTTCTCTTTTGTTAACTAATATACTTTTCCATCCTTTACTTTTAATTTATTTGTCTTTGAATCTAATGTATATCTCTTGTAGATAGCATTTAGTTGGATCATTTTTCTTTTATTCATTTTGTCAGTCTCTGCCTTTTGATTTGAGTGTTTTATCTTTTTGCATTTAATGTCTTTACTAATAATGTTGGATTTATTTCTACTTTATTTGGCACTTTATTTTTATTTTTTGTTTCATAATATTACAGGGGTACAAATATTTTGGTTACATAGATTGCTTTTGTACTGCTTGAGTCAGAGTTATATGTGTGCCATCACCCAGGTAGTGTACATTGTACCTGCTAGGTATGATTTCACCCATCCCTTTCTCACCTCCTCCCACCTGCATGATTTCCGTTGAGTTTTACTTCCATCTGTGCACATGAGTGCTGATCAGTTAGTTCCAGTTTAAAAGTGGGACTGGAGACCATGTCTACCATCTTAATCTTGACTTTCTTGTGTCTTTTTTGATTTTTAATTCTTTCATTACTGCTTTTTTTTTAAATTGACATTTCCTAGTATATCACTTTAATTTCTTATTGTTTCTTTACTATATTTTTGGA
>NW_012140721.1:5936-6665 GCF_000956105.1 Propithecus coquereli | reverse complement strand
AATTTCACTCACCCAGTTCATCCTCTACACAGCAACCACAATGACCTTTTAAAAAAATGAATAAAATCTTATTCTTTTCAGCTTAAAACTCTTCAGTGACTTCCCATAGATTTGGAAGAAAGCCTAAACTCCTTTCCACACAGTCCTATGTGGTTCCTGCCTGCACCAATGACCTTATCTCCTCTTCTCTCTTCTTCCCTTTGCTCATTGTAAACAAGCAACATGGCCCTTGTTTTCTGCCCCTGAACAAACCCAGCCTGTTACTGTCCAGTGCTTTAAGCCATGCTTTTTCCAGATTTTTGCACAACTTGTTTCTTCCCAACATTGGGTTTCAACTTAAATGTTGCCTCCTTATCATTATAGCTAAAATAGTCCAATCTCCTGCCCCACAAATCTCTCTCTCTGTCTCTCATCCCATTACCTTGTTTTATTTTCTACTATGTTTTACTCTCTGAAAATTTTAAGAATGGGGCTGGAGTTGGGGAATATGTATCTACGTTTTTGTTGTCTGCCCCTCTCCCCATGCAGAATGCAAGCTCTATGAGGGCAGGGCTTGGACTGCCTTGTACTGTATTCTAGGGCCCAAGGAAATAAGTAAATCATGTGTTCCCCATAGAGACCCACTAGATATTCCAGAAACTGTCAGATTATATTATAGATAAATGTTACAGTTTTTTCTAACCGGAAGATTCTCAAAATCAGTTTCATTTTATAATTATGCTTTGTATG
>NW_012140721.1:0-361 GCF_000956105.1 Propithecus coquereli | reverse complement strand
TAGTTTTATCACCTCTGCTCTCCCCTGTTCCCTCTGACCACTGCTGTTCCCGTGACTTTGTGCACAATTGATTACACACATACACTCCACCCACACATGTGATCCTAGTTCCCTTGCTTCCCCTTCACATTAACCGTCTCTTATTTTATTCTACCTAAATTTAACAAATCTTCCCTTTTTCCTATAGGTGATTTAAATTGCCATTTACCATTTTGATGAGAAAAATAGCCTCTGGACAATCAAATTTAATATGCTAAAGTTAAACATTTTTTAAATATATACATACACACATAAATATTCATATGAACACATAGTAACGTATATATGTTTCTATTGCAGTACAATACTCGGTGTGTAATAG
>NW_012140720.1:7481-8480 GCF_000956105.1 Propithecus coquereli | reverse complement strand
AGTGAGACTCTGTCTCAAAAAACAAACAAACAAAAAACAACAACAAAAACATCCTGTAAGTCCCTCCCACACAGTAAAAGGCAGCTGTTGAACAACTAAGGATGCTGAACTGCCAGAAACCGTATGTGACAAAAGCAAGGTGGGGATCAGTGTGCACGAGATGTCAACCTGTTGTGGGGGACAAAAAAGAGACAGAGAGAAAAGAAACGATATATTCCTTTGCCATCTGTGCATAAAGAAACTCACCAGAAAATACTGCCACAATTTATCTGTGGTGGGGCGGGGACCCAGCGGGGAGTGGTAGGCAGAACAATGGGTCCCCCAAGATATCCAGGTGCTAATCCCTGGGGCCTACGAGAAGGGACTGTGCAGATGGGATTAAGGAAGTGGAGATGGGAGATGATCCTCCATCATCCTCGATGCAATCGCAGGGTCCTTGTGAGAGGAAGGCAAAAAGGTCAGAGGAGGAAGAAGGGGACATATGGGGGCCACAAGTCGAGGACCGCGGTGGCTTCTAGAAGCTGGGGAGGCAAGGACACGGGTTCTTCCCTGGAGCCTCCAGTAAGGAGCACGGCCCCCCCGCCCCCACACCCTGATTTCAGCCCTGACTTCAGACCTCTGACCTCCAGCACGGCGACAGAGTAAGCTGGTGGTGATACAGTTCACCTGCCTAAGGGGTGCTGTTCCAGCGACTTTGGCAGAGGACGTGATTCATTTTTTTAAATCGTGGTAAAATAGAGATAACGTAAAAGTTGCTATTTTAGCCATTTTACGTGTACAATTCAGTGGCATTAAATCTATTCACCACGTTGTGTAAAACTGGACAGCCACATGCAAAAGAGTGAAAGCCGGACCGTTAGCTTACACCCTGCACACCAGTTAACTCCAAACGGATCCCCGATGTCTTTTTATAACTTTTAATTTTTTTTTTTTTTTTTTGAGACAGAGTCTCGCTTTGTTGCCCTGGCTAGAGTGAGTGCCGTGGCGTCAGCCTAGCTC
>NW_012140720.1:0-804 GCF_000956105.1 Propithecus coquereli | reverse complement strand
GTCCCTGGGAAAAGGCATCCCACAGCTACCCCTGCCTGGGTTTGTCATAGGGGTGTATCCAGTTGGCTGAACAATGGTACCAGTGGTACAGATTGTGTTAACAGGAGAGTAAAGCTGGCCCCGTCGGTCCTTTCCTGAGAGCGCTCAGGGGAAGGATGGGAGTCAGGGAGCATTTGAGGTCTTCCCTTCACCAGGGGCCACACCCAGGCCTCTCTCTCAGAGCAAACCCTTCGACTCCTCTGTTCTCCCCACCCAGGGAGCTCCTCACCATTGAGCACGACAGCCAGTTCCCCCTGGCCGGTCCCTATGGCATTGGTGACATTGCAGATGAAAGTTGTGTTGATCAACTTGTCCACAGACTTGATCAGGAGCTGGGGACCCTGGGCCACAGCAGAGGGTGGTAGGGGACCAGTGGTCCTGGGAGAGACAGACAAGTGAGTAAGTTGTCCCTGTTGGAGGCCTAGAGTGGAAGTAGCTGAGCTCGCATTACGGGCCAGAAACCCTCACGCCCTCCATGACGTAAGTTGAGAGCAACTCTGGAGTCCCCGGACTCGTCTTCCTTTCATGCCCACATCCAGCTTATCGGCAAGTCCTGTCGGCCCCACCTTCAAGGTCTATCCCGAGACCCTCTGCTCCTCGGGGGTTCCACGGCCACCTCCTGGACATTGCACGAGGTGGGGGTGGGGCCCCTTGCTGGGCTCCGGTTCCACCCTGGTCCCCTTGTCTGTTCCCCATATGGCCACCAGAGGTCGCCTGTGAACCCTAAATCAGCTCACAAGCCGCTTCAGCTGAGAACCCCCCCCC
>NW_012140719.1:2120-2972 GCF_000956105.1 Propithecus coquereli | reverse complement strand
CCACATCTACAAGATTGAAACTGGATCCGTGCCTCTTACCACTCACAAAAATCAACTCCTGATGGATAACAGACTTAAACATAAGGCATGAAACCATAAGAATTCTGATATAATTTCTAACAGATGCACAAATCACACACACTATTTTGTTATTTGATGCCTGCTTTCAACTCTCGGAGTTTTGTTGGATATACTATACTGGCACGGCCAACATTCGGTTAATTGGTTCATATCAGCCCTGACTTCTGCTCTTTAATTTCCTATTCCTCCGTGATTAGTGCTCCCTCTCTATTAGTCTGCCATCTGGGAACCCAAAAGTGATCAGAGTAACAACAAAAATAAATAAATGGGACCTGATCAAATTAAAAAGCTTCTGCACAGCCAAAGAAATAATAATTAGAGCGAATAGACAACCTACAGAATGGGAGAAAATATTTACATGCTATATATCTGATAGAGGACTGATAAGTAGAATCTATAAAGAATCCAAGCAAATCAGCAAGAAAAAAATCAAACAACCACATTAAAAAATGGGCAAAAGACATGAACAGAAACTTTGCAAAAGAGGATAGACTAATGGCCAAGGAACGTATGAAAAAATGCTCAACATCTGTAATCATCAGGGAAATGCAAATCAAAACCACAACGAGATATCACTGAACTCCAGTTCGAATGGCTTATATCAAAAAGTCCCCCAACAACATGTTCTGGCGTGGACACAGAGAGATAGGAACACTCATACATTGGTGGTGGGACTGCAAACTAGTACAATGTCTACAGAAAGTAGTATGGAGATTCCTCAAATAACTAAAAGTAGACCTATCACTTGATCCAGCAATCCCACTACTGGGT
>NW_012140719.1:0-445 GCF_000956105.1 Propithecus coquereli | reverse complement strand
AATATTAAACTGTTCTGGGCTGTTGAAAGGTATCTCATAGCAGTGACTATTCATAGTCAAACATGCAGAATGTATTAATGTAGTCAGTGAAAAATGCAAAGTGGTCTCTTAAGAGGTGGAGATAAATGAGCCCATCAATTCACATTGCCTCCTCACCATAGCCAGTCACCAAAGATCTGTGTGAAAATATTTTATTCGGAGCATATTTGTAGTCTACAAATATCCATGATTCTTTCCTTCAAGTTTCATAATGTGATTATTTAGCACACTATAAGTAATCAATTAGAAGAATATTGGCTATGCATCATATTTTCCTTAGGGATAGAATTAATGAACATGGCATCTTATTTAATTCATCTTAGCTATCTCTCACATATGAGATAAATTGAAACCTACTTGGATATTGGGAAAACAGAGGAAGTATTTTCCAAGTACTAGTCAAAAA
>NW_012140718.1:686-2002 GCF_000956105.1 Propithecus coquereli | reverse complement strand
GGTTGAAGGGTATCGATATATGTGCATTTTTATATAAATCTTATTTTTTATAGATAATACTTATAAATTTGATTTATGTATGTACAGATATATTATACATAATGTTATTTTTAACTCCACTTTTGATATTTCTACTAAATTTGAACTCAGTATGATTGCAAGCACAATGACTTATGTGAAATCTGAATGTCTAGATTTTGGTTATATTTGTGTGCCTGAGAACTGATATTTTGATATTACCTGGTTTTCAGAGTATGTTTTTATTGGCTTTTTAGGGCACTAGTTCCTTTGGGCCAAAATAGTTCTCTGCAAGAAGCACATTCTGATTTCCTCATTCAATATGAAGGTGTAAACCATCAGAGTTTAAATGCAAGACAGTAAGGGAGGAAGTTTAAGGATGTTACTTTGTATTTTGCCTGGTTCATATAGTCACTCAGTGTGAGCCTGCAACTCAGATTTTGGTTGACTTACTTAAATGCAGTTCTTCCCCAAAAGAAACTAATGAAAAAGCAAAAGAGCTATTGATCACCTTCAGTGATATATACAGGAAAGCAGTCTAAGGAATCCTTAGATGTGCACAGATGCAGTCAGTTACAATTAGGCACAGGCTTTGGCCAAATTATAAATCAAAAATGACATTCAGATGTAGTGGGAAAAGGGGATTTGGAATCAGATAGATCTGGGTTTGATTCTCGCTAAAGACTGAGGGTGCCCCCTACCTTCAATTCATATGTTGAAATGCTAATCATGATTAGATCATAAGGGCTCACAAATGGGGTTGGTGCCCTTACGGAAGAGACTCCCAGAGAGCTTCCCTGCCCTTTCAACCACGTGAGGACATAGCAACAAGGCACAATCTCCGAACCATGAAACAAGCCCTTACCCAACATCAAATCTGCTGGTTCCTTGATTTTGGAGTTTCCAGCCTCCAGAACTATGAGAAATAAATTTCTGTTGTTTATGAGTCATCCAATCTATGGCATTTTTGTGATAGCAGCTCAATCAGACTAAAACAATTCTTAACTTCACCACTTGCTAGCTGGTGACCTCAGAGTTTTAGATTTCTGACTTTCTTCATTTGTACTTACAGAGCTTAATAATAGCTCCATAAGCCTCACTTTCCACGTGGGAGTGATTATACTTCCTTGCTGTTGAGTATTAAGTGAAATGCTGCCAGAGAAATCAGTCAATGTCAAACAACCAACTTAAATTTTTTATAGTGATTTTATATTAGTGATATAGATTCTCTTATTACTAAAACAGTATCAGAATTGTCAAAGCATAATCCAAATTTTGATGAGGTGAAAATAGCCTAG
>NW_012140718.1:0-636 GCF_000956105.1 Propithecus coquereli | reverse complement strand
TGATACTGACCTCTAAATCTCTGTCTTATTTCTCTTTTAGATCCCACCTCAAAATTTACATCTTCTAGGGATCTTGGCTGAGTTAGTGCTCCCTTCCTCTCTCCTACCACAATACTTCTTGTACCTAACATGCTATTTGCTGCATCACTTGAATGCTTAATATGGAACATTTTATATACCATATATATTTTTATTCCTGCTTTGAACCCTATGTGATAGGCATTATTATCTCCATTTTGCTGTTGAAGAAATCAGGCTTTAGAAAACTTAGGTAACTTAACCATGGCATATCTGCTTAGTAAGTGAAAAAGACAATGTTCAAAGCCAGGTGCTTCTGACCCCATGGAATGAAGTTTCAAATGCTACATTATAATAATACTTGACAATGTACAATTATAAATATATATGTGTATCTATTTTTCTACTTGTGTGATTTAATCAAAACAGGGACCTAGTTTTATTTATTTCTGTGTTATTACCAGGTAGTACTCTTGCCCCCAGATATCTGTTAGACAAACTATAGTATGGGTAAATAAATCTAAAATGAAGTATAGAACAACTGATTGTCCATTGACAGGCACTTAGAGCATGGTAAAGAAAGGAAGAAAGAAAAAAAGAAAGAAAGAAAGAAAGAAA
>NW_012140717.1:5858-6711 GCF_000956105.1 Propithecus coquereli | reverse complement strand
TACCCCTGTAATATGCTGAAATAAAAAATAAAATAAACACTAGCCAAACCCACAAAGCACAGAAATCAGCTTGTAATGGTGTAACTTAATGAATACATTTTCTACTTCATTGCTTGCCTGCCCCAAACATAAAGCAGACAAAAGTAGCCTATTGACTGAAGAATAAGAGTAAACACTCTTAATTTTATTAGTTACATTTTCAAAAAATGGTTTTGGATCAGAAGTCTGAGCATGTGGTAAAGAACTTCCATAAATACTCCAGTCGTGTACTCCTTCAGTATTTTTAAACCTTATGAATCCAACAGCTCATTGGCTACCCCTCTGTTGGATACTAATCAGACTGCCTATTCTGATGAGGCTGTCTTCTGGGTGTGTGGAACACAGGCTTTGGGACTATGTGTCACTGCTAAATCTTCCACAGCATAGAATCTTAGCTTTTGCTGTGGATTACTGAAAATTTCATTAACCTGTACTGCTTTTTTGCTTAGGTCATGCACCCATTTTATAAGCACTTTCAAATTTCATTCCAATACATTAGTGTTGCTGCACTGCAATGCCTCCGTACAAAGATTTTTGTACTTTAGAAAGTCAGTTTTCTTGACTTTTTCACCTTTCTCTTAACACTACACTAATGTAGCATTCAGCCATATAAGAATTTTTCTGAGGTGAATTCCTTTTCATTAGGGGAGTTGTATGTCCTTTGTACCTTTCTTCTACAATCAACCTGAAAGACCTTGGCCTTGTCTTATTAAATTGCTACATTAAACCCTAATCTGTACTATTCATGTCACAAGACTTCAAGTGCTGCTCTATTAAACACTCTTGATACATTGAAGATTAAATAGAGACAGTG
>NW_012140717.1:0-286 GCF_000956105.1 Propithecus coquereli | reverse complement strand
AGCTTAATTGAAAATGGAACGTAGTCTAACATGTAAACACAAAAACCATAAAATGTCTGGAAGAAAATGTAGGAGAAAACCTTTATTATCTTGAGGTAGGCAAAGATATATACACTCGCTCTCTTTCTCTCTCTCTCTCTCTGTCTCTCTCTCTCACACACACACACACGCACACGCACACACACACATTCACACATATGACACCAAAACAAATAAAAGAATGATCTATAAAAAAACAAATTATAAATTAGACTTCATCAAAACTAAAATGTATTTTCTTAAAATA
>NW_012140716.1:13109-15329 GCF_000956105.1 Propithecus coquereli | reverse complement strand
ACAACTGTTCAATAAATACTTATTTTTACAACTAAAAAAAATGTAAAATTTTTAAGCATGTAAACTTTATAGTTGTTTAATACAGGTACTAATCTACCTAAAGCCAAACTCTTCCCACTGAAATTAAATCCACATGACAGAGCGTTGTTGGGTTCCTTTTGGCAAAGGTGTCTACTGTGTCAATCAGTTATGGCCCAGGAAATACAGTCACAAAGCATAGATGTGACCACCGGGGCCCCCACTGCATATCAGGGAATATTCCCAGAGAAGGGAAATGGATTTGAATCGGGTTGCCTCTCTGGTGGTGTGTACTACAAAACCAGATGGGAACACATGGAGGGGGCAGAGTGGCAGTATTACAGGCTCAGAACATGTTAGAGGTGGAAGAGAGCTGAGATGAACATGCAGAATTTGTGGCAGAGCTGCATTTGTGCTCCAGTCTCCTGACTCGCATATGCGTCTGTGACGCATATGAGGTGCTTATCTAGAGATGGGAAAGTGCTGCAGAGGAGGTTGTGGTGGCCAGGTAGAGAGGTAACTCCCAGGCAGACATCAGTGCCCAGTGCATACAGGATGGCGCTCAACTGAAACGTTCCAGTCCACATATACTCGAAGGTCTCCGCTTTCTGTTTTCAGTAGGAGAACAGTAACGTCAAAATACAAATGTGTTTTACAGCTAGCTTTGGAAGCACTTTTTAGTCCATTCCACATGAGATACTTATTGACAACAATTACAGAATTTACGCTGATTGCAAGAAAAACTGTGGACTTCCTACTTTTCAACATTTCCCTGCTGAAAAAGGAGGACACTTCTGGAAATATACATTCAGAGAATGGCATGACTTGTGTGACTTGTGCAAAACTCCAAACTATTCTCTCTAGTATGTGTGGTATGCAGTAGGGAGAAGCTAGTACATTTCAGTAAAATTCCATGAAAAGACAATTTCAGCAGAACTGATTTTAAGGAGCAACAGAAATACACCACTTGAAAATGAATAGGATTCATTTAATGAGAAAGGCATGATAATAGTTCTTTGATTGCTGAAGAATAATGGGTAGTTCATATTACACATTTAATTTTGTTTTTATAATGTTCCAAACCATTCACCAAGTGGACAGGTTCTGTCATCCTACTGTAGCATGGAGCTGGAATATGCTTATTTGCTTAAGGAAATCATGCTTATGTGATTTTGTATTTGTATCAGAAAGGTATGCTTCTGTTTCCCAGTAATTACTTTGCCATTATATCATCATTACATAGTTATCTATAAGCTTTCATTGGGATTCTTGAAGCTTTTACGCAGGATCATTCCTCCTAAATCAGCTGACAGTGTAATTAAAACTTGGACTGGGCACTGTGGCTCGTATCTGTGATCCCAGCACTTTTCAAGGCCACTTTTCAAGGATTGCTTGAGGCCAGGAGTTCAAGACCAGCCTAGGCAACATAGTGAGACCCATCTCTACAAAAAAAAAAAAATTACCTGGGCTTGGTAGTGTGTATTTGTAGTCCTAGATACTCAGGAGGCTTGCTTGATTGCAGCCCTGCATTCTAGCCTGGCCAACAGAGCAAGACCTTATCTCTAAAACAAAGACAAAAACCTTGTTTATAAAAAATTTTCTTGAGACTAAAATGATGGAAGGCAACACATAATCTAGGATTTTCTTTTGCTAAAAGAACTTCATTAGGACAATTTGCAAAATCTGAATAAAATTATAGACTAGATGCTAGTATTGTATCAATTTTCTGATTTTGGTAATTGTCTTGTAGTTATGTAAGAGAATGTCCTTGTTTTTAAGATACACACACTGAGCTGTGTGTGGTGGTGTATACCTATAGTCCCAGCTGCTTGGGAGGCTGAGGCAGGAGGATTGCTTGAGCCCAGGAGTGCAAGGCTTTGGTGAACAATGATTGCACCACTCCACTCCAGCCTGGTGACAGTGTGAGGCTCCATCTCAATCAATCAATAATCAAACAAACAAATACATACTGAAGTATTAAAGAAAGATCATGTAGTGGAGAAAAATCATGACTGTAACTGACTCAAATGGTTCAGGAAGAAAATTCATTCTCACTTTCTCTACATACACATACACACACACACTCACACATGTGAGATTATTAATTTTTTTCTTGAACCAATTGAGAGTATGTTGCATGTATTCGGTCCCTTCACTTCTCATGGTTTTAAGTGTCTGATAGTTCCACAAGGCTTGTTAGGC
>NW_012140716.1:0-1593 GCF_000956105.1 Propithecus coquereli | reverse complement strand
TACAAAAGACCATTTAATGAAGCTTTTGAAGAAACACCAATGCTGGTTGCTGTGCTCACTTATGTGGGGTATGGTGTACTCACCCTCTTTGGATATCTTCGAGATTTCTTGAGGCATTGGAGAATTGAAAAGTGTCACCATGCAACAGAAAGAGAAGAACAAAAGGTAATTGTTAAAGAATCTTTGATGTCTCTGGGCAGGAGGACCTTGTTCACTTCACTGTATTTTCTCCATATAGGCCTTCGTGCCTCTGGAGTTTTATACTTTACGTATGTTTTACCTATTCTCAATAAATAAATAGAATTATGGTAAAGAATGCCTTATTTTACTAAAAATAAAACAAATCTGTTTGTTATTGGCATATGAAATGTGGAGAGGTTGTCCTCCAGCCTAGGGAATGCATCAGTTTAGAGAAGGACTTAATACATTAGATTTTTTTTTTGTTGTGCATCATACTTCTCACTTTTGTGGTACCCTAAATGAAAGAGGAAGGTGTGGAAGCAGCAAGGTCACCACTGAGAGAGGAGACGGTAAACACTGATTGTAGAAGAAACTTCAGGGAATGGGTTTTGGTCACGTGGTGGGAGGGGGAAGAGTGCTTCATGAAACGTGAGAGAGGGAAGGACCTTGTCAGCTACTAGGAAGACAAAACCAATTGGTGTATGTATGGATTGAAAAGTCTGGCTCCTAGGAGAACTCAGGATCAGGCATACTTCTCTCTCATCTGAACCATCTTGTACCCCCATCACAGCCCTAGCACCACAAGTTGGCCATCCTACTCATTGCTATGAAATGCCTCCAAGTTAATTTCATTAAGAAGGTATTTTTTTTTAATACCAGAACTCGGTACAGTAGGCCAATCTTATTTTCATTATTTGAAAGCCCGAACAAGTTTTTAAATTTTCTTTGATTCATCTTCTATTTTACCCTTGAGTGTGTCCATCCAGAGTGCATCCACAATATGTTGATTTTGTACATCCCTCAGTTATAGCTTTCTGTACACTTACTGTGTTGTACAGTATTGCAGTTACCTGTTCACAGGCCTGTCTCCTCCTACTAGACTGAGTTGATGGCTCAGTTGTGACTGATGGGAGCTAAAGTTTTATTTATATATTCAAACTAAAAACTCTTCATCTACAGAGACCTCTCATAATGTGGAAACATAGAAACTTAATAATTGACATGTAAAACTGGGGGTGGGGAAGTGCTGATTGTGCTGTAGACAAGAGCATTCCTGGCTGAGGGGATAGTGTAAGCAAAGGCACGAGAAATGTTGGGGAGAACCTGGAATGTGAATATTTGAGAAATTGTTTTGAAAGTCAAATGAAGAAGTTTGATAGATAGTGAGGAATCTGGGGCAGTTTTTTTTTTTTTTTGAGACAGAGCCTCACTGTGTTGCCCAGGCTAGAGTGAGTGCCGTGGCATCATCCTAGCTCACAGCAACCTCAAACTCCTGGCCTCAAGCCATCCTCCCGCCTCAGCCTCCCGAGTAACTGGGACTATAGGCATGCGCCACCATGCCCAGCTAATTTTTTCTGTATATTTTTAGTTGTCCAATTAATTTCTTTCAATTTTTAGTAGAGAAGGGGTCTC
>NW_012140715.1:7409-8514 GCF_000956105.1 Propithecus coquereli | reverse complement strand
AGCTAGGATTACAGGCGTGAGCCACCGTCTGGTCTTATTATTAATAGTTGTTTGATACTATAAGGCTCTAGATTTTCAGAGCAAACTCAATGCCTATATGTTTAACTAGCCCTCTTGTTGCACCTAAATATTGGCACCAACTCTAATGAGAGCAGACTTTAGTTTGATCAAGAATGTATATTTGAAAATTATTTATGATCACAAATGGAGAGGCTATCAAAAAACATAGCAAAACTTGGAAATAAGGTAAAAATAGTGGCACATCTTTTTAATACCTATGTGGGGATTATCTAAGAGAATGTATTTAGTTCACTTCATTATTTACTACTGGCTAAAAGTTATAGACTTAGATTGCCTTTTGACTAGATACAGCTCCAGTAAAGATGCAAACAAGGAAGGGTCACTGGAGAGAATGGCTTCAATAGCTGGAGAATCACCTTGTTTCACAGGTCTTCCTGTTCCTCACTCATTCTAGAAGTGGACAAAACCATTTCGGACTGATGGATGCTAACCTACACTCTAACAGAGCTGGCCTCTGGTCTCTAAGTTTTTCTGTTTCAAAGCCCAGAACGTTTAAATGACCTCTTCCTATTTCAAATAGGCTAAAATAAATAACATCCTTATTCGTGCTAATAAAACTTGTTTCAGAAGGGTAGAAAAAAATGCTATTAACTTAAAAGAATGACTTGCCAAATTTTTGTCATTTATGATGCACAATCTCAGAGATGGACAAAGTATATAGATAATAATTTCTAGGATGACAAGATACAAATACATACATGTACACACACACACACACACACACATTAGTACCAAGAGTATTTACTCTCCAGTAAAATCAAATCTACAGAATGTTAATGTACTTTATAGCGTAAGGTCATTTAGTAGCAAACATTTTAAAGTTCAATAGGGACAAATGAATGAAAATAAGCACAAGCAATGGAACATATTTGATAAAGTTCTAATAAAAATAGCACTTCGTACACTAACATATATTACCATTTGACCTTCCCCACAACAGTGAAGTCAGCCACATAGTAGGTATGTCCCTATTAACAAATGAGAAAATAACCTCAGAACATTTAGGAACCTTGTTTTTTTTTTT
>NW_012140715.1:0-1062 GCF_000956105.1 Propithecus coquereli | reverse complement strand
TAATTTCAGAACGAAAGGAAGGAACAAAAATCAGTTAGTGAGGATGAACTGTAAATACACTAATTTCCTCCTATCTTCTGACAAATATCCAAAATAATGTCAAAATTGGCAATTTTTAATCAACTTGCTTATTTTTAAAATATTAACAGATTCTAAATCTGTTTTCACAGGTAAACTATTTTCAATTATTCAGGGAATAATTAAATATTTATGTTGTAGAGTTCTCAAAAGCTCTATGAGTGACTACAGAGAAGTAGAAAGAGTTACATGGAATAAAATGAGATGACTGATTTGGGTAAAGCAGGAAAAGGAACTGTAACCGAACATATAGAATCGCCATATAAAATTACACCGTATAAATTTCAGAATGAACTTGTAAGTCAGGATTGCAGAGCTTGTACAACACAGAACTGTCGTTCCCTCTAGCTCAACAATTCCACTGCTACAGAGGAATTCCACTGCTGTCGCACAAAAAGACACCTGCACAAGCAAGGTCACTGCAACATTATTTGTAATAGTGAAAAAATAAAAATAACCTAAGTGTCCATGACAGAAAACCGGCTAAACAAATTGTGACAGAGCCACACAACACCTGCAATTGAATACACTGCAGTTGTTACAAGGCATTTGCAAAGACTGAGGTGCATCAATACATACTGACGTGGAAAGGCATCCATAAGATACAATGTGAAAAGAACAAGATGCAGAAATACATATACATGATCCCATTTATTTTTAAACTTTTAGAGCTATCTGTACATGTTTCCTATAACCAAAGGAAATAAACAAACACTGAATTATTAACAATGCTTAATCCCTAGAGATTGAGAATGAGGGTGGAGTGGGAGGAACAGAGAACTTAACTTTTAGTCACGTATGTCTGTACTTTTTGAATACGTTTATCCTGAGCATGTATTCTTTGAAATTAAATAACAGTAATAAAAAAAACCTTATTTAAAAAATATGTCGCCCTTTTGAATCATTCAGATGTTTCTATGCAAAGCAGTCAACATAAATACAAAATGTTGGAGCATTTGTTCACATAGACTCAAAACTTTTTAA
>NW_012140714.1:19193-19628 GCF_000956105.1 Propithecus coquereli | reverse complement strand
AACTAACATCCAAACACAATGATGTAATAGAAAGTTATGAAACATATTGTGACTCAAAACATCTGTACCTCATCAAGTTAGGATTATTGTACATTGCAGTAGAAAGACATTTTCAGTTACTCAAAGACCTAGATTGTATAGTACTTGCATCTTCACAAAAACAACCACAGCCACCACCATTGGAGCAAATGCAACACTCGTAGATTGTGTAAAGATAGATATAGAGGAAATGCAAATATAGACATAGATATAGAGATAGAACTAGATGTAGATGAAGATATATGTAACAGCTATCTGGGAGATGAAAAGCTTACTGTTAGCCAGCAATTCGTTGATACAATAGAAGACAGAAAGAACAGAAAGTGAAAATGAATGAAATACCAAAGCAGCATAAAACAATAACATAAGAAGAGTAAGACCAAATATATTCTTTTA
>NW_012140714.1:13547-13995 GCF_000956105.1 Propithecus coquereli | reverse complement strand
GCACTCTGGGAGGCTGAGCTGGGAGGATCACTTGAGGTCAGGAGTTCAAGAACACTCTGAGCAAGAGCGAGACCCTGTCTCTACCAAAAATAGAAAAAATTAGCTGGCATGGTGGCATGCACCCGTAGTCCCAGCTACTTGGGAGGCTGAGGCAGGAGGATCTCTTGAGTCCAGGAGTCTGAGGTTGGTTGTGGTGAGCTGTGATGATGCCACTGCACTCTAGCCCGGGAGACAGAGTAAGACTCTGTCTTCAAACAAACAAACACTCCAAACCATAATAATTGAAGAGACGTCAATATTCCATTTTCAATAATAGATAAAAAATATTTGGCAGAAAATTAAAAAAAAAAAGTAATACAAGACATGAATAACACTATAAACCAACAAGACCTAATAGACATCTATAAAACACTTCATGCAACAACAGCAGAATGCATTCTTCTCAAGT
>NW_012140714.1:12099-13497 GCF_000956105.1 Propithecus coquereli | reverse complement strand
CAATGTAATGACCAGACTAAATATTAGATTTGAGTTACCTGAAGAGAGTAGAAATGAATTTAACACAGCTCAATAAAATCACTAGCCTGTAGCATCGAAATTTAAAATAAAAGTGAAGAGCATAGGATATAAAAGGAAAATCTAACCTATAACTAATTGGATATTCAAAAGACAAAAATATAGTGAATGAAGGGGATATATAAAAGAGATAATGGCTAGGAATATTTCAAAAACTGAAAAACAAGGTGATTACTTAATTGAAGACATATGTCCACTGAACCATGAGCAGGAGGAATAATACGTACACTGAGCCATGGGCAGAAGGAATTATAAATAAATCTACACTTAGACAAACCATGATGTAACTGTAATGACCATAGGAAAACTCAATGCAACAATCATTGTTAGTAGCTGGGTGTGGTGGCTCACGCCTGTAATCCTAGCACTCTGGGAGGCTGAGCTGGGAGGATCACTTGAGGTCAGGAGTTCAAGAACACTCTGAACAAGAGTGAGACCCTGTCTCTACCAAAAATAGAAAAAATTAGCTGGCGTGGTGGCATGCACCTGTAGTCCCAGCTACTTGGAAGGCTGAGGCAGGAGGATCTCTTGAGCCCAGGAGTCTGAGGTTGGTTGTGGTGAGCTGTGATGATGCCACTGCACTCTAGCCCGGGAGACAGAGCAAGACTCTATCTTCAAACAAACAAACAAACAAACACTCTGAACCATAATAATTGTTAGAGACATCAATACTCCATTTTCAATAATAGATAAAAAATATTTGGCAGAAAATTAAAAAAAAAGGAATACAAGACATGAATAACACTATAAACCAACAAGACCTAATAGACATCTATAAAACACTTCATGCAACAACAGCAGAATGCATTCTTCTCAAGTGCCTTGAGTAAGGAATATTCTCCAAGATAGACCATATATTAGGGCATAAAATGCTTTGTGATCACAATGAAATGAAATTAAAAATCAATAACAGGCTAGGCATGGTGGCTAATACCTATAATCTCAGCACTTTGGGAGGCTGAGGAGAATTGCCTGAGGCTAGGAGTTCATGAGCAGCCTGGACAACATGAGACCCCCATCTCTACCAAAAACAATTTAAAAATTAGCTGACTGTAGTGACATGCACCTGTAGTCCTAGCTACTTGGGAGGCTGAGGCAGGAAGATCTCTTGAACTCTCAGGAGTTCAAGGCTGCAGTGAGCTATGATTGAGCCATTGAGCTCCAGCCTGGACAACAGAGTGAGACCCTGTCTTAAAAAAGAAAGGAAAGAAAGGAAGGAAGGAAGGAAGGAAGGAAGGAAGGAAGGAAGAAATTGATAACAGAATAAAATTTGGGAAATTGACAAATAAATGGAAATTAAACAAAACACCCCTAAATAAC
>NW_012140714.1:11665-12049 GCF_000956105.1 Propithecus coquereli | reverse complement strand
ATGCTTTGTGATCACAATGAAATGAAATTAAAAATCAATAACAGGCTAGGCATGGTGGCTAATACCTATAATCTCAGCACTTTGGGAGGCTGAGGCAGGAGAATTGCCTGAGGCTAGGAGTTCATGAGCAGCCTGGACAACATGAGACCCCCATCTCTACCAAAAACAATTTAAAAATTAGCTGAGTGTAGTGGCGCGCACCTGTAGTCCTAGCTACTTGGGAGGCTGAGGCAGGAAGATCTCTTGAACTCTCAGGAGTTCAAGGCTGCAATGAGCTATGACTGAGCCATTGAGCTCCAGCCTGGACAACAGAGTGAGACCCTGTCTTAAAAAAGAAAGGAAAGGAAGGAGGGAAAGAAGGAAGGAAGGAAGGAAGGAAGAAAT
>NW_012140714.1:7448-8736 GCF_000956105.1 Propithecus coquereli | reverse complement strand
GCTTTTTGTTTCGGCAGAGGAAGAAATAAATGCTCAGCATGTCCAAGTAACATTTTCATATATTAGAATAATTTAAAGGAGAAATCTAAACTAACACAATGAAGTCTTTTATTCTAAGTTGGGATTTTCATCAAATTGTTTCACTTTTAAACTCTCTTTTATCTCTGACTCCAAGTTTGTCCTAACGTACTAATTTATTTTACTGTATCTTTCTCCTGCTCAAACACATTCGATGGCTCTCTCGTTTTATTTAGCATTCAAGTCAAGGTTATCTACAGCCTGATCACAACTTTCATAGTGAAACTAATCTCCCATTAAGCGATTCCTGGCCTGCTTGTATCCCTAGATACTTTGCATGGTTTTGTCTTCCCAATTGCTATTCCCTAGGTTCCTTTACATTTTTCCCCTCCTACTACATGATTAAGAATAACATTGGACAAGAAATCTTTCAATTTTACTCTTACAATTTGCAGAATGAAATCGATATTTACCTTTCCAACGTGTTATTAAGATGAAATGATGCAATGTGTATGAAAGCTCTCTAGTAAAAATAAAGCACTCTTGAACTGTAAGTTATAATTAGTGGCTATTATTTGAATGCTAGTGCAAACTCTCCTTGTCTGAGTAGTTTTCCTTGTTCACTTTAGGTCATACTGATGACAAGAATGATTAATTCCTCTAGACCACTTACCACATGCCTGATACCATTCTAGCTGCTTTGCATATTTTTATGCTTTTAATCCTCACAAAAGTCCTTGGAGGTAGGTTGTATTATTATCCCCAGTTTACAGTTGGTGAAATTGAGTCACAAGGGGGCCAATAGCTTCCCTGAAGTCCTACATCTACTAAATGGTGGAAAAGCAATTTGAATCCTGGCCAGCTAACTAGAACGTAGCATTAGTGTGATCAGCGCAACTCACTTTTGCACTTTAACACATGATACAATTAAAAGAATGCTGCAGCTGTTATTGTTCATCTCCCTAGCATGTTTATAAATTCCTCGAGAAGAAAACCACATCTTACGATTCTTTTATATATCCCACGTGGCAGAGTAAATAGTATATGCTCATTGATTACTTCATAAATTCAACTAAATCAGGGAAAGATTCTATCTGAAGTTCAGTTTCCTGGGAAACAAGTTGTGAAACAGAAATTTGAGTGTGGGAAGATCTAGGGGACAACTTCAGTGAAGGAATGAAGGAAGGAGAAAGGGGCAGAAGGAGATTAACAGCAGTGTGGTCACAACAAAAACCTCTGCAAATGCTGAGGCGGACTCAGAGTTGCCCCA
>NW_012140714.1:5387-5913 GCF_000956105.1 Propithecus coquereli | reverse complement strand
TTGGGTTTCAGAATTCAGAGAAGTGGAGATATATGAGATGGGAATTTTAATTGGTCAGTAAAGTTCTGATGAAATGAACATTGACGTTAGGAAAATGAAGTTTCTTATCTTTCATACCAAATTTTGGGAACGTGTCAGTACTGGAGGTTCTGGAATATAAACATATTTAATTCAGTGCCTGGCAAAACAAATGATACTTAATCCAAATTAGTCTCTAATCTCTTTGCTATTGCTGTGATAAATTCTGGTTAACAAATCCTTAGGACTGAGTAGAACATTAACAAAAGTGACATCTAATCATTGTTCCCCAAATTGAAAATATTGCTTTCTTAATGTTGGAAATACAGCTTGTGGGAATTTGGTGATAAGAAGGGGCCAGGGAAGTCAAGCTCACGGAAATATAATTTTCTTTTTGATTCATTCAGGTTTACATTCTGTGATTACACAATTATTTTCTGTTAAATGTAGTTTTGACCTTAAGTTTTTGTTTTCTAATATTTGGTCTGAACTTGGATTTTGAAGATCC
>NW_012140714.1:1680-2834 GCF_000956105.1 Propithecus coquereli | reverse complement strand
AACTAGATTTTCAGAGGCCTTCCTCTGACATTAAAATCTTAGTACCTCTTTAGAGAAATACAGATTTAGAAAAGAGAAAAAAGAAGAAAGAAACAAAAGGCCAAGCTATCATTTACCTCTCTTTGAAGAGTCGACCTAATTAAATTCTCTGATCTCTAAAGTTAGTCACTGCATGGAACTAATGGAACTAGATTTTCAGAGGCCTTCCTCTGACATTAAAATCTTAGTACCTCTTTGGAGAAATACAGATTTAAAAAAGAGGAAAAAGAAGAAAGAAACAAAAGGCCAAGCTATCATTTACCTCTCTTCAAAGAGTCGATCTAATTAAATTCTCTGGAAGCAAAAGTATCAGATTTCTCCCATCAGAATCCTAATGTAACATGATTCTTATAAATTTTTAAAGTATAAATCAAATCCTGAATACTTCTTCTGGCTATGAAAGGTTGTCAAGAATTTTACTTTTCCTACACCTATAAATTAATAAAATTCAGGACACAATATGTGAAACCATAGTATATATTTAACAGAAAGAAACATAGACTGTTAGCATTGAGAAAAGGAAAATAATAATGTAAGTCCTGTGATTTCCTTGGTTTACTGCTTAGAGGCAATCTGAACTGCAGGCATAGGATGAGGATACTTAAACACTGCCCAGAAGCTTCACTCAATAACACAGAAGGAAATCAGGGTTTGGGGAAGCTGAGGTTGCTGTAAATCTTGACCGAAAGCTCCAAAGAGGAGTGAGATGCCCAGAGAAAATCTCAGGAACTTTACATAAGTTCCCTGGGAGAACGAGGCCACACATGCATAACATAAAACTGCACCAAGCCAGGCAAAGCACTCACAACAGAGTGAGGAAACATTTGAACTCCAAGCACCTGAAGTGGAAAGTACTTTGTGATCACTCAGTCCTTTGTGATAGGCCGGACCATACTTGGAATGAAGGCCACTCTAGACCTACCCTAGCAGAGCTTTTAAACACAGGCCTCAAAGGGATTAAACCAATTCAGAAGTAAATTAATTACCTGAAAAAACAAAGCTCAGCACTCTGGAAAAACAATGTAATATTCACAACATCTTAGATATAATTATTACTAGACACCCCAGGGAACGGGAAAGTATGACCCAAAGCTGGGAAAAAAAAAATTGATCAA
>NW_012140714.1:0-339 GCF_000956105.1 Propithecus coquereli | reverse complement strand
GAAGATAAAACGGGATGTAGAGGATACAGACACATTTTTAAGACTATTTTCAAATTGTAACAACTTTATTTTGACCGATAGGAGTAAGGACACTGATAATTCATCAAGACATTTGTTTGAGGATTATTCTTGATAACCAAAACAGTTGGATCAGGGTGATGGAGACTCTTAAATTACTAAAATACCATTTATGAAATTTTATTTGAATCACGACCAGGTTCAAGATACTAAATTTTTCATTTATGATTTATCTGATAGGACTAAGTGGAACTTGGGGAGCATAAAATACTTAAATATTCCTCATTGAAACAATAACCATTAAGTTTGAAGAAGAGTTTG
>NW_012140713.1:10664-11533 GCF_000956105.1 Propithecus coquereli | reverse complement strand
TTACAAAACCTGTTAAATTCTTTGCTCTTCCACTCACTGGTTGTGTGATCTATGGTAAGGTTCAACCTCTCTGAGTTTCAGCTGACACAAAATGGACATAAATGCAGGTAGATAGGCAAACAGAAAGAGAGCCAGATAGATAGAAAAAGAGAGCTTCCTGTGAACACCTGAGTTGACACAGAAGTGTCTGACATAAGGAGAAGCACATAGTAGGTGGATATTCAGTCACTATCAGCTCACCTCAGCACTACTTCTCTGGTGCTCTGACCTGTGCATTTAAGTATTAACATCTACTTCATCAGTTTTGGGCGATCCCAACAGTAATGTATTATGTGTGCATGTAAATTATGCTAAAAGCAAATGAAGTCTTTGAAATGCCCAGGCAAGGTCAAAACTCTTGAATTTTCATATAATTCTTTGACTATTTTGTCCCTCTAAAGATGACAAGGGATTACAGGTGTATGTTCACAAAAGTGAACAGTACTTTAAAACCCTTAAAATTCATTGTTTTCACAGGACATCTTCTCTGGTTTCAGTTCTAATACTGAATGATTATTTATCACTCATATAAAACAGGTGTGTTTTCTAATTTGGCTCTCTAACTGGCCTTGACATCTTGATGCTAAAACTAAATAATAAATTATTAGAAATAAAGGATAAGATCAGAACATTATTGTAAAAACCTAAGTATAATTTTAAGGACCAGATGCTCTTTATAAATTGGGAACACTTTACAATAGGTGTATTAAAAGAATCTTACATTTAAAAGAAAATAAGGAAAAATGGAAAATTTCTCCACGTACAACAGTAAACAATATATATATGGATTAATTTTAAGCAAATTAATAAATACGTAGATGGTCATAAAT
>NW_012140713.1:0-974 GCF_000956105.1 Propithecus coquereli | reverse complement strand
GTAAAGATGGACTTTTCAATAAATGCTGCAGGAAAAACTGGTTATGCAAATAAAATAAAATAGACTGTTATATCATATCTTAGAGAAAAATCAATGCTGTATTTTCTAAAAGTAAAGAGCAAAGCTATACAAATTTTAAAAGTAAAAAAAGGGGAATTTTTATGTTTTCAGCTAAAATAAAATCCCTTAAACACTACGCTGAAAGAGCAAACTGGTAAATAAAAAAAAAAGGATTATTAATGTGATCTGCTTAAAATTAAAAACATAGGTTCATGAAAAGATATCATAAAGAGTGAATATACAAGCCAGAAACTTACATATATATCATATATATGTGTGTATATATGTTTTATATATAAATTCCTTGAAATGAGCAAGTAAAAAATCTACAGCAAACATAATTATTAGTAAAATATCAAAATGATTTTTTCTGTAAGGTATAATTCAGGTATGCTTGCTTGGTTGATTACCACTTCTAGTCAACATTCTTCTAGAATTCCTAGCCTGTACAATAAGACAAGAAGAATGAAATTAAAAGTATTAATAATTCAGCCAAAATGTTTTAATTATTCAGTGTATAAAAACTTTTAATTATTCATAACATGCAGATAATTTGTCAGAATCAAAAAGTATTTAACAAGTTTGCTTACTAAATCAGCATACAAAATTCAATTCCATTTTTATATTCTGGCAGCACACAGGCAAAACGTAATCAAAGAGTTTTGATTTACATTAACCTCAAAATAAAAAGTACCTGGACAATATCTAATACCTATTTGCAAGATTTTTATTGATAAAGTTAAAAAAATTTCATTGAAAGACATTAAAGATGTTATAAATAAGTGAAGAGAAATATCATGTTAATGGGTTAGATAAATGATTATCATGGAGGTATCTATTCTATTCATATCGATCCATAGATTCATAGGAATTCTACTTAAATTTTCAATAATGTTACTTGGAACTTAACAAAA
>NW_012140712.1:3514-3778 GCF_000956105.1 Propithecus coquereli | reverse complement strand
ATTATACCCAGTTGACTTCAGTTCCTATTACCTCAGATGTGAATTCTAATGCTACATGTTGTTTTACTTTTGAAATAGTTATTTTTTTTCAAATGTTTTGATATTTTTTTCCTGTGAGTTCATTTTCTTCAGGAAATATTGGATACTATGGATAGCAGTATATATGTGGGAAGATTATACCCAGTTGACTTCAGTTCCTATTACCTCAGTAGTGGAGATGTGAATAAAATCTTGGGTGAAGAGCCTCAGATATCAAGAAACTGT
>NW_012140712.1:0-1119 GCF_000956105.1 Propithecus coquereli | reverse complement strand
ATTATTAACAAAGTGGCAAATTTAAAATGGAGAATGTAAAATATACAATGAAATATATCCATGCGCACATAAGGTTTAATTGATCTTTTCTTCATGTTTCCTCTAAAGTTATCTGGAAGTATTTTGGATGTGTATAGTGCCGAGAAGGGAATTTCACCAGCTAAGATGGGACTTACAAGTGCTTCCTGCCCAAGTAGTCTACCGATGAAAAGAGAAATTACAGGTAATGTTGCTTGTATAGTTTTACCCTTTTTTATTTTTATCAACTACATAAGAGTGACATGTATTATAATGCTAAACAGAACATTTAAAAATATTATTTAAAATAGTCAGTTAAAAAGGGAGACATTTAGAGAGTAATTTCATCATTTTTCCTATAACTAAGCAGCAGGATAATATAATTTACAGTTTAACTGAATTTATTCATTATTTTAGGAATTGAGCAAATATATACACATTATTTACGTACATGACAATTTCACTTAACATAGGATCATTTTGATATTGAATAGATGATATCTATTCACATGGTTACAAAATGATATATTAAATTAGGGAATTAGTTTATTCTTTGTTTTCAGAATTTGATACAAAACAAAATTTTCCGTTTAGATAGACTTTTCCTTATTTAGCCTGCTTTATGGATTTCATATTAGACATGTGTTTAACTTTCTCAACAGGCAAAAAGTCCTCAATTTGCAATACTTTATTTCAAAATTTGTACAACTCAAAGGAATTTTAGGACCATAGTTGAATTCTTCCAAAACATAGATGAGAAAATCCAGTTTCAGAGGAGTTATTTTCCCAAAGTTGTACAGCAGGTTAGAGGCAGAAATGGATCAACGTAAGTATTTCCTGACTTACTAGTCCATATTGGATACTATGGATAGCAGTATATATGTGAGAAGATTATACCCAGTTGACTTCAGTTCCTATTACCTCAGTAGTGGAGATGTGAATAAAATCTTGGGTGAAGAGCCTCAGATATCAAGAAACTGTCAGTAACTCCTCATCTCAAAGCAACTTCTCAGATGAGGATTTTACTTTTTTTTGCCAGGGAGAGTATTATCTTATAGAGAAGTATACTCTACCTTGTTGAATAGATTTTATAATAAATTC
>NW_012140711.1:2417-3137 GCF_000956105.1 Propithecus coquereli | reverse complement strand
ATTTTGGTAATCTGATTAGGAAAAATTCATTTTATTAGTCTCACTTGAGTATAAATAATACCATCACCTTTTCAAATATTTATTGGCCATCTCTATTTCTCCTTTAAACTTGCCTGTAAATATCTGTTATCCACATGCCTTTGACTTTTTTTTCTCTATTCTCTATTCTGTGCATAAGATTCTTATTTTAGACTGTGTCTTTTTTAGATAACTAAGTGGTAAACTTTTTTTGCCCAAAGTTGTTATAGTTTCTGGTAACATTTTGTAAGGTATCTTTTGCATAAGGAATTTCAAGATTTTCTATAACGATTGTGGTCATTGTTGTACCTGGGCACCTGGAGCTCTGCATGCACCTGAGGAGGGGCCATATTAGGAAGAGAAGTGGTCACTCCAAGGTGGGGACAGGGAAGAGCCATGCCATGTGTAGATGTCATTAGTCAACAAGGCACTGCAGACACCTACACTACTGGGCACAGGTCCCTCCAGGGAGAATTCTCTCTTTCTTCTTGTCTCTCTTTCAGTTGAGCAGAACGGCTAACATTCCTGACACTTGGTTTCCTGTCTGAACCTGACCACGTTTCTCATATTTCACAGGTATAGAAGGAAGATGAGGGCCGGGCGCGGAGGCTCACGCCTGTAATCCTAGCTCTCTGGGAGGCCGAGGTGGGTGGATCGCTCAAGGTCAGGAGTTCGAGACCAGCCTGAGCAAGAGCGAGACCC
>NW_012140711.1:0-487 GCF_000956105.1 Propithecus coquereli | reverse complement strand
AAACTGACATTATTGGCCCCTGTTACGTTGCAATGAAAAGGACCCTTCACCAACAGTGGATGGTGGTATCCCCACCAACAACGCATAATCTGAACTTAAATGTGAAATACATCAGACAAACTCCAAATGAACATCTTTCTCCAAAACAACCTGCCTATACCCTTGAAAAATATCAAGGATAAATCACAAGAGTTTTAAAAAGGTTATGATATCCTTCAAGATTAAAGAAGACTTTGGGGGGGTAAAAGTGGGGATGGTTAATGGGTATAAAAATATAGTTAGATAGACAGGGTGAACAATATTTGACAGTACAACGAAGTGACTATAGTCAACAATAAAAGTCATGGTATACTTTAAAATAATTAAAAGAGTGGAACTGGAATCTTTCTAACACAAAGAAATGATAAATGTTTGAGGCGATGGATACCTCAATTACACTAGATTGGATTAATACACATCGTATGCCTCTATCAAAACATCATATGTA
>NW_012140710.1:3257-3927 GCF_000956105.1 Propithecus coquereli | reverse complement strand
TATTTTATTATACATGTGTGCTACTCATTTTCTATGCACAAATTTGAAGGGAAAATAGGTTGTCTGTGATAGTCTAAGCCCTGTTCTTACAAGGTGACGTCCAAACTCTTTAACGTGGTATATAGACTTTCAGCATCTGGCCCTCAGGTACTGAACCATTCTGATCTATTGCCACCCACCTTTGAGCTCACGATACTCTTGTCATACGGAATTTTCCTTCGCTGTGCTGCCTGATCTGATGATGTTATCCTGCCTAAAGCGCCTCACTACTCACCTACTTGGTGAGCTCCTACTTCAGTGGTTCTCTCATACATTAGTGTACATTAAAATCATCTGGAGGATTTGTTAAAACTTAGATTCTTAACATCCCTAGCACCACGGTTTCTGATTCAGTAGATCTGGGACCCCCCCAAAGTTGCATTTTGAACCAGTTCTCACATCATTCTGCTACTGCTGTTCTGATACCACGCTTTAAGAAGCATTAGTCTACTTAATCTTGAAGACCCCAGCTAGGTTGATCTACAGATCTTTTTCTGACTACAGGCATATTTAATTACTCCTTCCTCTAAACTTTTGTGCTCTTATCTGTTATACCATATTATTTTAGGTAACTATTTGAGTGTCTTCCTCACTTAACTGTCTTCCTTAGTTACAAGGGACAAGAGTTGTT
>NW_012140710.1:0-637 GCF_000956105.1 Propithecus coquereli | reverse complement strand
CTGCTTGATGAAAAAGAAAGTGAAAAAGAGAATAATATTGTAGGAAAGGGTTAAACCAAGTTCACTAACATTGGCTTTACCTATAGCCCATTGTGTGAGCGTGATTAAGTAATTAACATTACCATTGACATTCTCATCCTTTGGTAGTGATAGGATACTGGCTACTTCACACAAAAAAGAGGTAAATATATGTGTTTGTAAAGCTGAAAACTATTGAGAGAGAGAGAGAGAGAGAGGGAAAAGGAAATACCCCACAAAATGTAATGGAATTCACCATAAGGCCACCCCAAATAGCACAAGAATTAAAAGTACTTTGTTGGCCATTATTCTGTCATCTTTTGAAAAGTTTCTGTTCATGTCCTTTGCCCACTTTTTGATAGGGTTGTTTGATTTTGTCTTGCTGATTTTCCTGAATTCTAAATAGATTCTAGTTATCAGCCCTTTATCGGATGTGTAGCATGCGAATATTTTCTCCCATTTTCTAGGTTGTCTGTTTGCTCTGGTGATAGTTTCTTTGGCTGTGCAGAAGCCTTTTTAATTTGATCAGGTCCCATTTATTTATTTATCTTTGTTGTTGCTGTGATTGCCTTTGGGGTCTTCTTCATAAATTCTTTGCCTAGGCCAATGTCTAGAACAT
>NW_012140709.1:4323-7257 GCF_000956105.1 Propithecus coquereli | reverse complement strand
TTGCGCCCAGGAGTTTGAGGTTGCAGTGAGCTATGATGATGCCACTGCACTCTAGCCCAGACAACAGAGAGAGACCTTACCTAAAAAAAAAAAAAAAGAAAGAAAGAAAGCAAAAGAAAGAAAGAAAGAAATTGTCAGACTAATTTTCAGAGTGGTGTGCCATTTTACATTCTCACCATCAATGCATAAGAGGTCTGGTAACTTCACATCCTTGTCAGCATTTGATATTATCTGTATTTTATATTTTAGTCATTCAAATAGGTATGTAACTGTAACTTGTTGTGGTTTTAATTTGCATTTCCCTAATGGCTAATAATGTGAACTTCTTTTCATGTGTTGATTTTTCATCCATATATCTTATTTGGTGAAGTGTCTGTTCATGTCATTTGCTCATTTTCCAATTGGATTGTTTGTTTTCTTACTGTTGAGTTTGGAGAGTTCTTTATTTGCTCTGGATGCAAGTCCTTTGTCAGATTTGTAAGTATTTTTCCCAGTTGATGGCTTGTCTATTTATCCTTTTAACAGGGTCTTTTACAAAGCAAAATTTTTAAAGTTTGATAAAGTTCAATTTATTCATTGTTTTTCTTTTGGCTCCTGCTTTTGGTGTTATGTCTAAGAACTCTGCCATCCCTGGTTCAGGACGATTTGCTTCTATGTTCTCTTCTGTAAGTTGTATAGTAACATGTTCTACATTTAGATCTGGGTCTCGCTCTTGCTCAGGCTGGTCTCGAACTCCTGAGCTCAAACAATCTGCCCTCCTCAGCCTCCCAGAGTGCTAGGATTACAGGCGTGAGCCACCGCGCCAGGCCTAAGTAAGTTTTTTTTAATTAATTGAAGTATAACATATGAATAGAAAAGTATACAAATCCTAAGTCTTCAGCTTGATGGATTTTCACAAAGTGAACATACTCAGGTAACCAACATCCACAATAGGAACTGGAATATCACCAACATTCTAGAATCCCTTCATGCCTCTTCCTACTGGTAAACTGACTTTTTGACTTCTATCACCATTTATTAGTTCTTTTTAAGTTTAGGTTTTACAGTTAGTTTGTATCAATGCATTTACCAGTCATTCATTTCCATTGCTGCATAGTATTCCATTGCTTTGAGAATTGAGGTTACCTGCATTAGCATAAACTTAACTGATGGAACTGAGAGCTAAGATGAACTGTGTCAATGTTACTGCTTTTATTCCCCAAGAAATTTTGCCAAGGAAGATATAATTGCAGATCAGTAAAGTACTTCATGGTTTTCATCAGGAAAATTTTGCAAACCAATCTCTACAAGCTGTTTGCTTATCTAGGTAAACAACTCACTTACCAAGACAACAGTTTGCTCTTCATAAAACTCATCTCCAGACTACCACCTTACTGTGTCCACCAATCCTAAACTATTGTGTCATGAACTTTACCCTGTCCCAATCAGTTCTCCACCTTGAAAGACCTGCCTTAGACCTCATGAGTTCAGAATCCCAAACACTATATATACTCTTCTCTAATTCTCCTTTTTAAGAAACTACAAAGACTCTGTAAACTTTGCTCGGTCAACGGATTGTCTATGAAGAGGTTGAGAATATGAATATATCACAATTTATCTACCATTCTAATTTTGATGGGCATTTGGGTATTTCCAGTTTGAAAGTATTATGAATAGCGCTGTTAAGAACATTATTGTATTTTGATGCACAGATGTATACATTTGGGACTGGAATTGCTTAGCCATTGGTAGGTATGTATTCAACTGTAATAGATTTGATAGTTTTCCAAAGTGATTGCACCAACTTATACTCCCACCAGCAACATATGAGAGTTTCAGTTGCTACACACTGTTAGTCTTTTTGTTATCAAAATTTTATTTGTTAGTCTTTTTGATATCAGCCATTCTGGTGAGCATGTAATGGTAGCACAGTGTGGTTTAATTTGTATTTCCTTGATGATTATAATTATTCCCATTTCAGATGCTTATTTTTAATTTTATTTTGAAATAATGGTAGACTTACAAGAAGTTGCAAGAACAGTACAGAGAGGATCCAAGTACCTATCATTCAGCTTTCCCCAATGCTGACATGTAACAATAGTGCATTATCAAAACCAGGAAATGATTGGCACAATACAATTAATCTAGACTACAGATCTTACTCATATTTTACCAGTTTGGACATGCACTCTTTTTTTTTTTTGGTATGTCAATGTGTATAATTCTAAGGCATTTTATTATACGTATAGGTTCATATAACCACCACCACAATCAAGATACAAAACTGATCCATTGCCACAAAGAACTCTCTTGTGTTTTCCTTTTATAGTCATAACCTCCCTCTGCTTCCCTAATCCTTGGCAACCATCTACCTGTTCTCCATCTCTATATTTTTTTTTAAGTATTAAGAATATCAAGAATATTATATAATGGAATCATATTGTATGTAACCTTTTGAGATTGGCTTTTTCACTTCGCATAATGCCCTCAAGATCCATCTATATTATTGCTTCCAATTCTGGACTATTATAAACAAAGCTGCTGTGAACATTCATGTACAGGTTTTTGTGTGAACATAAAAGTTTGTTTTCCTAAGATAATACTCGAGAGTATGATTGCTGGGTTATATAGTAAGTGTATGTTTAATTTTAAAAGAAATTGTGAGGCCAGTGGTGGTGGCTCACACCTGTAATCCTAGCACTTTGGGAGGCCGAGGCAGAAGGATCACTTGAGCCCAAGAGTTCAAGACCAGCCTGAGCAACATAGCAAGACTCCCGTCTCTGCAAAAAATTAAAAAATTAGCTGGGCATGTTGTTGGCACAAACCTGCAGTCCCAGCTAACTGGGAGGCTGAAGAATGAGAATTGCTTGCGCCCAGGAGTTTGAGGTTGCAGTGAGCTATGATGATGCCACTGCACTCTAGCCCAGACAACAGAGAGAGACCTTACCTAAAAAA
>NW_012140709.1:0-738 GCF_000956105.1 Propithecus coquereli | reverse complement strand
ACCTTTTAAAAATTTTCTCTAGAGAATAAACAAAGATAATTTAGTCATTTCTCTAGCATAGTTTTTTTAAAATTTGCTTTTTATTATTAATTCAGAATTTTTTATTACTTTCTGATAATCAAATTTTTTCTGATTACTCTCTGCTAATAGCATATAAATTTGGAATTATCAATTTATGGAAAGCTTCCCTTAAATTTTTCCATATTTGGAAGAATTTTCCACAGACTAAAATCTGTCTTGATATATTTCTCCTCCAAACCCACATCCTTTTGGCGCTGGGTGTCATTGAACATATTCAAATGGCAATGAGACCTTGATCTCTGCAACTTTAGTTACAACATTGGATAAATCAGCACACTGGGAGGGAGGATGATTCCTGGAAGCCATCCCTATGCTATAATACATAGCAATAACTTAACTCTAAACGAATGAATGTGAACCACACAAATGTATCTCACTAAACCAAAATTAAGCCCAAATCAGCTTACCCAAACCCTTAGCTGGATCCTGCGGCCACTCCAACTATCTGACAGAAGGGGGAGTGCAATGAAGGAGAGATTGGAGTATAAAGAGACAAGCGTCTTGATTGACTATGGTTAAAATATATTTTCAAATTTTACAGAAACATGTTACTATGAGAACAAGTTATTTTTTGTGTATAGTGTAAGTTAGAAATCAAGATTAATTTTTTTCCATATGGATTTCCAATTGACCCAGCACTGTTTATTGAAAAGACCA
>NW_012140708.1:11467-13017 GCF_000956105.1 Propithecus coquereli | reverse complement strand
GGAAATACAAAGTGAGCTCCAAAATATAAACTTTTATTGGGCACATGAAATAGAACATAAAATCTGATGGCAATTACCATTTAATCTATTCATGTTTGGAAACATATTGAAAAAGAAACTCATAACTCAGTTAATTGTTATGAATTATTGATGGCTCGTTGGAAGAGCAATGAGCAGAACTGCACTTGTTGAAAAACTTTCTTTCTCAGTGGCTTTAACCTTTGTGTCATTGGTTTTATGAGAACAAAAGGGAAAGAATGACAGCAAAATTCTAAATCATCCAAAACTAAGAAGTGACAAGACAGTGAACATCTCAGTGACTATATAAAGGTTAACTGAGATTGAAATGAAATAGTTATCCCTGGCTCCACTCCAGCATAGTTAAGTGTGATTCTCTGGGGGTGGGCCCCAGGCATCTGTATTTGACAAAACTCTGTAGGTGGTTATAATATGTAGCCAGGATCTAGTACTACGTATTTAGTAATTATACATTCTCAGAGTTACTCCAGCCATGAATTGACTCAGGATGTTCAGAACCCCAAGTGAGATGCAAGCTGGCCTCCAGTTTTCTCCTCCTAGTCAAGAATTTCAGGTACTAATGCCAAGAGCATTGCAGAGTGGGCAGCTGTACAAAGACATGTTCTTGAGCTGGTCAGTGATTTCTGGTGCAAAAAGGCTAAGATCAAGAATATATCTGGATTTAAAAATACCTGATTTGAATAGCCCCCTCTTTCTCAAAAATCAATGTTATGAGCTTCTTCTGCTGGATAACAAAGCAAACCTTCAAAAAGTGCGAGCTTTTTTTGTTAACTAAATCCAGGGATTTATTGTTTAGTGTCAGCAGCGTTACCGCTTTATAATTGATTTTTCTGAAGAGAACTGAAAACTTAAGCCACCTTAATTTCCTTTATCTTGACACACATGATTAGCATTGGTCTGAAATATATTTTACCAGGTTCCCAATTACCATTTTTTCAAATCAACTTCCTCATTGCATACTTGTCTTTATGAACTATTTCTAAGACTGGGAAAAAGCAAGTATGTATAAAGCACAAAATATGGCTGCATCGTTCTGGTTGATAGCTTTATCTTCTTTCGTCAAAAACTCCTGTTTATGTTCAGTTATGTTTTTAAAATTGAACTGAACTATTCAAATACATTAACACTTGTACATTTTTAAAATCTTGGTATAAAGAAGAATATTATGGCTAATGACAGAATTTTAAAGATAACAAAACAAAATATAATATTTTCAACTTAGGCTGATGTCCCTAAATTCTTATAGAATCAACTAACAGTACAGGTCTGTTATTGTTGCACACTCGAATAGTTAGTACTGAAAAATATTGAGGCCTCACTTAGTCTCAATTTGCTCATGTAAAATGGAGATAAGAATTGGACCCGCTCCATTCTCTGTGAGAATTAAATAATACAATGAATCAAAATGTTTAACCCAGTTTCTGTCACAGAGTAAGGGCACACAGTAAGATAATAAAACTGTAAGTGATGTGGTACCTGCCCGCAAAGTGTCATTGAAAATGGTGGGGACT
>NW_012140708.1:0-557 GCF_000956105.1 Propithecus coquereli | reverse complement strand
TGCTCGAACCCAGCTCTCTTCCCTTCCAGCCCACACCAACATAGATCCATTGTTCACGTGCTGGGCAAAGAGCCCCGTGCTGTGGCAACTCAGTGGTGTGCCTTGTAGGGAAGCCAGGGCAAGAAGTGAGGTGGAAAGAGGAAGACTTTTGAACATCAGATACTTACACAATGACTTTTAGAAGCAATAAAAAGTCATTATTCACAGTGTTTTCCAGTTGCCTAGTGAACCTGAATGTTGGGTACTGGAAACGGGAAGGGATGCGTCTTTTCTAAAGCAGCAGGCTTGTCTTCAACAGCTGTGTTAATGCTTGTGAAAAGTCATAAATACCTGGCTCATTTTGAGGGCCCTGTGTTTTCAGACAGGCAGGGCAGTTACAAAGTGAGTCTACTCTGCAGCTCTGTGGTGAGTTGGAAAGTCACTGCTGTTGCATGCAACCATTTTTGTGAAAGGAGGTGACAGCATTGGATAGCATGGCAAGAACAATACGTGGACGAGCCTTTATTGTGGTAGCGACTTTCATGATGTCATGTCAGTGCTACATGGTCAGGCTCCCT
>NW_012140707.1:15547-16036 GCF_000956105.1 Propithecus coquereli | reverse complement strand
TTTCCTAATATTGAACCATACTTTTGTTCCTGGTATAAACCATTAAAATTGATTTTCCAATGTTTTATGTGTCTTTTGTCATTATATTTCTAAAACAAGATTGGTCCACAGCCTCTTTGTATGTGTATGGGCCAATCTTTATTTATTTTGTATTATGACGTCAGCATTAGCTTCCATATTAAACTTGTATTCACTTATTGTCAATTTCTCCTGCTTGAAATAGATTGAAATTTCTTCAATATTCCTTTATGTAAATTTTAAAAGATAATTCCGTTGTCTTTTTTCCAAATAAAAGAGCTTTTTGCTCTATGGTAATCTATTGATTATAAACAGAAAATATTTTTATTTTGAAAAATTCAAGCAACAAAGAAAAATGTCAAGAAAGTAAAAATCACCCTAGATTCTGTCAACATTTTGGTATTTTTCCAGCTTTGTTTTACATTAAGTCATTTTTATACATTTCAAAATGTGCTGCAGCACATTCTCTAA
>NW_012140707.1:0-967 GCF_000956105.1 Propithecus coquereli | reverse complement strand
AATATCCCCAGGGCCCAGCCCAGGGCTTGGGACCCAGAAGACATTAGTGTTTGTCTATTGGGAGATTAGTTGGTTAAGGGTCTGGCAAGGTTTTGCTCCTCCATGCTCCTCAGCTCAGATAATAATCACAAAGAAACCACTCACTGCCCAAGAAGTTTGCTCAACATGTAAATTTGGGTTTCTGGAGTTCCTTGAACGGTGTCAGAGAAAGTGGCTCCAGAGCCCCTCCGAGCAGCATGTCGTCGGATAGAACTGACCTATGCTCCTCCTGAAACATACTTCCTGGCCCCCAGGACGGTAAGTCTCTCAAGGCCAGGCAGAGAAACAAAGGAGCCATCATAATCTCTTTGAACATTCATTGACAAATACATTTGCAGAATATGTCTATAATTCTGTGGACACTTAAAGGAGAAAAGTCAAGGAAAATCTCGTGGTCCTTGCCTTCAATCAAGCATTCAAGCAATCACTTTTTTTTTTTTTTTTTGAGATGGAGTCCCACTCTGTCACCTGGGCTAGGTGCTGTGGCATCAGCCTAGCTCACAGCAACCACAAACTGCTAAGCCCAAGTGATTCTCCTGCATCAGCCTCCTGAGTAGCTGGGACTATAGGCGTGCGCCACCATGCCCAGCTAATTTTTTCTATTTTTAATAGAGACAGGGGTCTCACTCTTGCTCAGGCTGGTCTCGAACTCCTGACCTCAAGTGATCCTCCTGCCTTGGCCTCCCAGAATGCTAGGATTATAGGCATGAGCCACTGTGCCCAGCCAGCCATTAAGATTTTACTTCCGGTTAGAAACCCCAAGAGGCCACCATAGCTTCAGCTATGGCTTATAATTTTTCAAGTCTTGTTTTTATTTGCCATACCTAGGTATTCCCATGTCTTTCTTTTAGGTTTTGCTCTGTGTATTACTTATTTTACATTTATAATGTCTCTAGAATTGTTACGTGTTTTAATAAAAATTTAACAC
>NW_012140706.1:1902-2798 GCF_000956105.1 Propithecus coquereli | reverse complement strand
CCATTCAGATGTCATTAAGGCAAACTGCAACAACCTACCATTGCATCCACTTGTTTTTATCCATGAAGGAAAATAAAGTTTTTTTAATGAAAGGTGTCAGAGAGTATAATCGAACACCAACAGCACAGAGCATAAACTTTTTCCTAAACATTCCCGAGTTATAACGTCTAAACATAATCAGATCAGAGTAATAAAAGGATCAACCTCACAAAGCTGCAAATCCTAGATGGTATCCCTAGGGAAGCCTGGTTTTCTTTGATTTTGGTCTCCATTACAATGCTACTTTATTAAACTGTTCGAGAAGCAGAAACACAGAAGTGCCTCCCCAAATTTGAGTTCCTATGCTAAATTTTAATGTATGTGACTTTGCTTCTGTGCTTTTTCAGCAACCATAAAAAATTCTAGTTTCAATAAATGTGAGTCATTACTGTTGGGGACAATTATAAAAAGAGGCGATGTGTTGGGTATAGAAAAGAGAAGTA
Source organism: Propithecus coquereli (assembly GCF_000956105.1). Taxonomy (NCBI): domain Eukaryota; kingdom Metazoa; phylum Chordata; class Mammalia; order Primates; family Indriidae; genus Propithecus; species Propithecus coquereli. The sequence goes on along the minus strand of NW_012140706.1, from coordinate 2,316 downwards.
AAAGGATAGCTTAGCTAGAAGAGAAGGGTTTTTAAAAACTTAAAGGAAATAAACACAGATGTTACACAACCCTACATCTGTTAGAAAAGAGGGAGCTGGAAGTATATGTAAGAGGTTAACAGTTTGTCCTTTGGGACTGCGCCTCAAGGAAAAACACAGTGAAATCCAAGGGCAAGATTAACAAACCCAAATCGTAAAATCTGAAAACCACTGAATAATTTGTATGGCAAGCCAGGCAATGGAAACAAAATACATCTTAATTTGATTATCTACAACAAAGCAAAACAAATTTTTAAGGATTTCAATCAAACTACCAGGAAGAATGATCCTAGAACCTTTCCAGTTATCTAGGGATAGTAAATGGAAAATAATCATATATGGAATTATTACTAAATTGAGACGTATAAAAATATC
>NW_012140706.1:0-257 GCF_000956105.1 Propithecus coquereli | reverse complement strand
GCTAATGGAGAAGATGCAGCAAGTTATCCAGCTGATCTAGTTAAGATAATCAATGAAAGTGCCTAGATGAAAGAACAGATTTTCAATGTAGATGAAACAGCTTTATATTGAAAGAAGATACTACCTAGGACTTTCATAGTTAAGAAGGAAAATTCAATGCCTGGTTTCAAAACTTCAAAAGATAGGCCAACTGTCTTTCTTGTTAGGGGCTAATACAGCTGGTGACATTAAGTTGAAACCAATGCTTATTCACTATT
>NW_012140705.1:3059-3618 GCF_000956105.1 Propithecus coquereli | reverse complement strand
AAACTAAAACAAACTGCCAACAGAGATGAAATTTAACCAAAAAAGATAAACTACAGGAAGGAACTTAACAGGAAATGTGCGAGATACATATGAGCAAATGGGATGACATACCTGATCTTGGAATAGACTACTCAGCATGCTAAGTTAATTTGTAAATTAAAATCAGTCCCAATAAAAATATCAATAGGCCTTTTTTAAAACTAGATAAATTAATTGTAAAATTGACATTTAAGAGGGGAGAGATCAAGCAGGAAAATTCTGAAAAAGCAAAGTAGTGAAGATTCCATTTATCAGATATTAAAATAGATGATAAAGTGACCATAATTAAAACAGTGTGGTAGTGGTGCATGAATGGAAAAATAAGTGAAAAATGAGAAAATCCAGATACAATCACAGACATCTATGGGACTTTAGTATAATAGTTGCAATGGTTGCCTCTCAAATACATGGGGAAGGAGGATGGATTATCTGTTTAATGAAGATTGAGACTACTGTGCAGTAATCTAGAGGCAAAAAAAAGTTCTCATGCCTCATTGCAGGAAAAATTTGAAAAAGATCA
>NW_012140705.1:0-1211 GCF_000956105.1 Propithecus coquereli | reverse complement strand
GCTCTTGCTCAGGCTGGTCTCGAACTCCTGAATTCAAATGATCCGCCCTCCTCGGCTTCCCAGAATGCTAGGATTACAGGCATGAGCCACCGCGCCTAGCCTGATTTGTAATTTTCAACCAAGATAATCTCTGTTAGAGAAATGGCTTTTAAATTTAGAAAGCTTAAACTATAGTTTTGCAGCAATTTACTGTTCAGGTTATTCATTCTTCATTCATGAAATCTGTTTTTTAAAGTAATTGGGAAAAAGTATACTTGTTGAAAGTAACATCTACTACAGTATAAACTAAAACAAACTGCCAACAGAGATGAAATTTAAAATTCATTGAATAAATATAGCTATATATTGTTTAAATTTTTTAAACTTTAAATTATTCTATCTTGCATTCACATAATTTGTTTTACTTTCCCAACCAGCCTTGTTTAGTTAGTTCACAAATGCCATTGTTCTTGTGGTCTTAGAGTCTAGAAATAGTCCATTTCTACTAAATGAATAAAACTAAGTTATTCAGTAGGTAGTTTGCTCAACATTTTATGAGGGTGTAAATTCTGTCCGTTTTATAGATGTGATTCTGTGTAATGATTCACTTTAGTTATAACTTGGAGGGAAAATACAAAACCTCAATTTTAAGTTAATCCTTAATAATTTGATGAATTAAAATTATAATTAATATGAGAAATAACAAGGCGTTAAGTGATAACTAGGTTAATAATTTTACCGGAAGTGTTTGAAAGATGATTGGATTAATCATGGAGGAATTTATGTCATCTTTCTTAGTTATAAAAGTGGTACACGTTTCCATTATATTGTAAAAATTGGTAATTATGAGGAAAGGTAGATAATAAGGAAGAGACTGTATCATGCATGTGAAATGCAAATGGAAAAGAGTGACTAGATTTGGTCATAAATCAGTGTATATTGAAAAACTACCATATATAGAAATTATAGATTATATAATCTATGTCTTAACAAAATTAGTCTGGGGTCGGGGTGGAGATGGGATGAGGTAGGGAGATAGCATATTAGAAAAAAATGTATTAGTTTATAGAAACCCATATAAATTAGTACAGATAAAGTCTGTAGTATAACTACTAATCAGAAATACTGGCATGAATAGAGTGATACTCAGACTCAATTAGGAAATCCTTAAAAGTTAGTCGTTCCAGAATTTTAAGTTCTGATGATACTATTTGACAAGAATGAAAAAATTT
>NW_012140704.1:4314-5703 GCF_000956105.1 Propithecus coquereli | reverse complement strand
ATAGATATAGATAGATGATCTACTTACAGATAAGATAGATATAGATTTCTAAAGAGAGAGAAGTGAGAGAAACAGCTAAGAGTTTTGGCCTTCCAGATGGCTCAAAAATGTGAACAGAAAATTTTATGGAATGCTGATTTAACAAACATAATTTATGCCTGGGTGTACTACATCCAGGGTTCGTTTGCAATAAGGTAACTATTTTTTTAACTTTCCTCATACTTTGTATTTTTTTTTCTTTTATTTCAGCATATTATGGGGGTACAGATGTTTAGGTTATGTATGTTAATTCACTTGTGTGTCATGTAAGGACAGAATACATAGATGAACATGCCCAGGCTTGTTCCAGTGAGGTACCCACTGTATTAACTGCCTTGGGTGGTAAATTCCTAGAGTAGGGACAGGGATTTGGGCATCAAAAAAGCTTTACAAAGTGCCTGTTACAAATTAAGATGAACAAACAAGTTCTGGTACAAACCTGAGTTCCTTTAAAGTAGTATATCTCTAAGGGCTGTCATCTGGCTTCCTGCAACACAATTACTGGCAGCATTTGGGGAAATTGCTGCCTCCAAGGTCCCAGACTCAATACCACTCAATTAAACCTTCTGCAAGAAGTAGGGAAATATCCATTTGAAGTAAACATCCAGTTATGCTGTGTGAACCGAAGTTTATATAGCAAACATTTGCAAATCAAATCTTCTTTTTACATTGACCCACCTTAAGATAGCAGGGCTTATTTATCTCCATTTTTATTGATGTTCCTGGATCATTGTTAATAATCCTTAGGTTTCAGCTGTTGAGGTCATCCTGGGGACCTGCCGTGAAACTTCTCTTGGTGAAGTCCTCATTTTTGTTTTGTGCTCATCTAAACTGGGACACGAAAGTTCCTGAGATGATGTCATTTACAGGAACTCCACAAGGATGCTATCTGCACTGATAATTGCTAACCCCTCATTTCTCGATTTATTCAATTTTTAGTTTTTAAGTTTGATCTTTAAAAATATCAGCTTTCTTGAAGGAAAGTATGCCAGTAGCCTCAAATTTTTCAATCAAGTTCCCTTTGGGATTAATTAAATCCAGTCCAAGTAAATCGGGGGCAGGGGGAAAGCAGAATTATTGCAGCAATGAATTACTCATTCTATGAAGTCCTTGGTCCATTACGACAGTATTTCTAAATAGTTGCTTTACAAAATGTGGGACAAGAAAGATAGAGATACTTCTAACAGTTGGATGACTTGATGGAAACAAGCCAAAGAAGAGACTTCCCTGGTGTGACATATTCTATCCCATTTTAATGCGTATATATTGTTATGGGCTGAATTGTGTCCCCCCACCCAAAAAAAATAATTCAAATGTTGAATCCCTAACCCCTGGAACGTCAAATGTAAC
>NW_012140704.1:0-469 GCF_000956105.1 Propithecus coquereli | reverse complement strand
AATGGTGGGAGTAAATTCTCTGAAACAGGAGGTTCAAATGACCTTGATTAGGGCACTTCGCATTTCTCACAGAATTGTTTTGGACACTGAGAGTGCTGTCGCTAAAGGGTTTGATACTGGTTTTTACTTTGACAAACATACTCCAGACCCTTCACGTAATAGAGGCAGTTTTAGTTTGGACTAATTACCTGGTAACAGGGGAGGGGGTCAGCAATGACTGAGTTACCTTCTGCAGAGAGATGGAACTTAGGAGGCAAGACCCTCAGTGGCAAAGCAATTTACTCCTTCCATGGATTTTGTTTGGGAGGTTACATAAAGGCTCAGTCCCACTGGGTAGTCTCTCCAGGGCCATGTCCTCCCTTCTTTAACCACCAGAGTAGTTAGACGTCACCTCCTAGGGCCTTTTATGAATATAACTGAGGAGTCTGTCTCAGTGCATCCCTCCCCCTTCTCATGTTGAAGGTAAGTG
>NW_012140703.1:33764-34079 GCF_000956105.1 Propithecus coquereli | reverse complement strand
AAATATTTCTTAAATGTTTTAAAAAAACCATCATCCCATATAGGAAAAGATACATAAATTGAACTATGTGAAATTTAAAGAATTTTGTTTATCAAAAGACATGATGAAGAGAGTGAAAAGGCAAGCCATACAGTAGAGGTGGTTTCCCACACATCAAAGCAACAAAGTGCTTGTATCCAGAATCAATCACTAAGAAAAAGACAACTCAACAGAAAAATGGAAAAATGGAAAAATGGAAAAACTGTTCCGAAAGGGGGGAGGGATTTCCAAATATTCAACACACATATAAAATGGTGCTTAATTTCATTGGTTTTC
>NW_012140703.1:31179-31658 GCF_000956105.1 Propithecus coquereli | reverse complement strand
CTATGAGAAGCTGTAGCAATTTGAAATATGTAGATGTTTGTCCAAGTTGAGAAAGGACTTCACATTCATTATCTCAGTTAATCCATGTCATTGTCTTAAAACAACTTCAACATCCTTAGATCATTCAAAATGGTTCCATTGCTCTTAGAATAAATAGCAAAATACAAAACTTGGCCTATGAATAGTTGTACGGCCAGGTTCCTGACTGTCCCTCCATGCTCAGTTCACACTGACCCGTCAATTGCTCTTGCCCTCTGCTTTGCATGTGGTAAAGATTTGGTCCTCACAGTAACTCTAGTTGAAATGGGTAATATTGGCACCCCCATTTTACACATGAAGTAACACTTGTGCACAATGTCACCCTGAGTGTTAAATATTGCACTGTAATGGTCTTTTGTGTGTTTCTTTGGTATCTCATAATATCGCTCAATTCTCCAATCATTTAAAGATTAAGCTTGGATATAAAGAGCCTCCTATAA
>NW_012140703.1:30174-31019 GCF_000956105.1 Propithecus coquereli | reverse complement strand
ATCAGTCTTCTGCATTCCAGTAAGCCTGCTCAGTCTTTTGCTCACCTCCTCACACTTAATCTTAAGTACTGGAAGATTGTTCACACATCTGCGTATCCTCTTTCTGTCCTTCCAACCTGCATGTTCTCTGCCACCCACTTTCTGTGTCTGGAACACAAAGCAGTATTTCAAAGTTCAATGCGAGCCTCATTTCCTTTGGAAGCCTTCCCTTGCTCTTTCTCCAGTCCAGACAAATTTTACTACTTCTCACTCTGGCCTGCACTCCGTTACAGGTGAAATTCACCTCTTCCACTTTGCCTGATGCTTTTCGGGGGCAGTGCAGTAGGTGGTAAGAGCATGGACTTTTTACTCCAGCTGCCTGGATTGGAATACTGACTCTGCCACTTCCTAGGTGGCATTTTAGGCAGATTAGTTCCTTCTTCTATGTCTCAATCTGCTCATCTGAAAGCGGGCATTGTGATACTCTCAGAGGATTATTGTGAGAATCAATTGAGTTAATTTACATGAAGAGTTTGGGAAAATGCCTGCCACATAATTTATACTATGTAAGTGTTAGCGATTGCTTTTCTACTTCTTTTTTTAAAAATTATACTTAAGGTTTCACCTGTCTGCTCTGTGAAGACGGGAAGTATTTGTTTCTTATCTACCATTTAATCTTCAGGACCTAGCACAGTGCTTGATGCATATAAATTAGGTGTTCTATGGTTGCTTGGAGGATGACTAAATGAACGGTCATTTACGAGGTCCCACGCCAGCTGTCTTTCCTTCTGCAACCATGGAACATACTTATTTGAAATGGTATCTGTGATTAAATATTAAATAATGCAAGAGCAAAAGGTCCCATT
>NW_012140703.1:29073-29785 GCF_000956105.1 Propithecus coquereli | reverse complement strand
TTTTATTATCATTGTTATCTTACCAAAGGACATTTTTACCAAAATAGACATTGGTGAGAATTTATGAAGGAGGTGGTGAAGAATGAAAACTTAAATGAAGATGTGTTAAATAGTTCATGCACCTTAGGAACCTTCCATTTGGTTGGAGACTTGCATTTTGACTCTACTTTTTCTGTTGTCACACTCTACCAAATCTCTGCCTAGATATACTACGAAACATTGTAAATATGGCACCACTATAGGTACTGGACAGAAAGAGAAAAATGTTGTGGTTCTAGCTTTTGTTTTTTTCAAATGTGAGACTTAGAGCCTAACATCCTTTAAACTTTGCAAAAGAAAGATCAGTTAATGGATACGGGCCATTTTACTTTCTGCATGAATAGTAATAGAAATGCTTTTAAGGATCGATGGCCATACGCCTTCAGCCCCAAAAAAGGAAAATTTTATGAAGAGACAGGAAAGTCAGCAAGGACAGAAAAATTGATTTCTCCTATTTGGCTAAATGAAAGCATACAATTTCTTCTTAATTGAAACTTTTCTCTTTTTGGCAAAGACAAAATATGCTTTAACTAGGGAAACTGGTAGTTGCAAGTATTTTTAAAAGCAGAACAAAATGTGAGATATAATAATGCAGGAAATTTTAAAACATACTTTTGTTAAAAAGTGAGGAACATAGAAGAAAAAATGTATGGCTATATAAAGCAGAGTGCAT
>NW_012140703.1:26880-27868 GCF_000956105.1 Propithecus coquereli | reverse complement strand
CAGGAGTCTAGATTCACAAAATGCACATTGTCAAAACTTTTTGCCTCCTTAAAATTATATTAATTCCCAAAGATCAGATTGTTGGCAAAGTTGGATTTTAAAATATGTATGTCATAATAATATTATATTCTCAGAGGCATAGAGTATAGATTCCCCAAAAACACTCACATGCAAACTGGAGCTTCGCCTTCCGACTTAGAATTGTCCCCAGAAGATTGGTGGCCAGGCACTGGTATGTGCCAGTATCTTGATCTGTGTGGGGGCTACTGATTGCCAAACTGCCTCCATCCAACCTGTAGTGATAACTCATCGTAAAATCAATATCTGTGCCATTTTGCTTCCACCTTCAAGGGAAAAAGAATCAAATTACACTTATAATATACAGAATCAATTACTCTTTGTCTTATACATCATGCAGTTTTAATTCCTACAAGTATTAAAAAAAAAAGACATGGTTACGTGTAGAGATAATCCCACCGATTTCACCAAAGATAACTGTCTTGATGAGCTCAGTGATATCGATAATTAGATTATTTGAAAGATCTACTGTTTACATGTTACAAATATTCATGCAAATGTATAGAACGAGGCAACAGAACTCTTGAAATGAGAAATAAAAATTAGATATTCAGTCAGTAACCTCGGCCATTCTATTCCTTTAGCACCTTTTGAAATAGCACATACCGTACCTGAACACCCACAACTGATACCTCAAAATTGAATGCCACAAGTGATTTAAAGATAGAAATACAAGAAGGGTATATCACAAATGGCACAAAGAATGCCAACAAAAATTTTACGATGCCAATTCGAGGCTGAAAACAAAACAATAATAACCTGACTACTTTAGAACATGATTGTCTCTGTTAGTCTGTTACTCGGAAAATTAATCATGTTGAAAATATTTCAACAGTACTTGGAAATGCCAAACTAAAATTATCCTTTAGCAAAACAAATGCTGTTTGAAAGGTTTTTATTTTAGGAAGCA
>NW_012140703.1:25314-26075 GCF_000956105.1 Propithecus coquereli | reverse complement strand
GCATCCACAAATCTCTACATTCTCCTTTTATTTCCACAGATACAAATACATTCAGATACAATTAGCAATGTATTTGTGTGTGTGTGTGTGTGTGTATGTATATGTATTTTTGTAAACCAGAAACAAGACCATCCCAAAATGGTCAACATATGGGGAGCTGTGTGTGTGTACACCAAAGGGTCTCTGGTGTAGCATAACCCTTGGAACACAAGGCTTGCAATGAGAACCAGATCTAATTATTAATTCATATATCTGCTGGTGACTAACATAATTTCACAAGATGAGCTTTGGGCATATAATTATTAATAAAATTTCAGAAAAATTACTTTTTCAAAGTAACAGACAGCATAGAGATTTCCACGAGCCCTGCAGGTATAGGTGCTAACTTTTTGGCTCCCTGACAGATCCTCTGGGGCACAGGAGGCAGTGCAGAGGGAGAAAAGCAAGCCTTCTACTTTATCCACATCAGCAGATATAATTACTCTCAAACAAGGATTTTGCTGAATCCAACATGAAACATTTCAGTCCTTGGAAACACTATATACAAAGGATATTAGAGGCAGTATGTCTATTGTTCATCTGCTAATGTCCCCATTCAAGAATGCCAGGGTGATAGGAGAAGACTTTGGTGACTAGACATCTGCTGAATTTGCTTTAGGGTTGAGTTTGGGTGGGGGAAAGAAAGAGGAACTTAAATTAGAATCTACCTGAGTATTTGGACAGAATCCTATTCTGAAGAGCTGAAAGGGACTTTCGTAATC
>NW_012140703.1:24953-25264 GCF_000956105.1 Propithecus coquereli | reverse complement strand
TGTTCATCTGCTAATGTCCCCAAATGTCACCAAGGTAATTACTTGGATGACATTTATGTGATGCAGCTGGACATTGTTACAGTTAATATAAAGCCCGCCTTTGGCAACCACTTTATTTCCACCTACATCAAACTGTGGGTGCGGGATCGCTTTTCTTGGGAGAACACCCACCTCCCCCAAATGACATCTCCGACCCCAATTTTTTCTTCCTGGGCTATGCACAGTAATAGCCAATGCAAAAGGAAAAAAAAAAATAGCACTATGTCATATGTCTTTATCTTAATATTTATATCTGGAATTTTTAGAGATGA
>NW_012140703.1:11182-12088 GCF_000956105.1 Propithecus coquereli | reverse complement strand
CAATCTCAAAATTATAGAAAATGTTGCAAAAATGGTCCAAAGAATTTTTTTTTCTGAACCATGTAGAGTAATCCTGCAAACTGATACCCAATCACTCCAAATAAATTAGTTTATATTTCCTACAATTATAAAGCATTCTTCTATATAACCATAATAAAACCAATGGTATTAGGAAATTAACATTGATTCAGTACTAGCATCTAATCCTCAGGCCCCATTTCACCATTTTACCCAATAAAATCCTTTATATCAAAGGGATCGAGCTGAGAATCACGAGTTTCACTTAATTGTTATGTCTTTTTAGTCTCCTTCAATCTGGAACAATTCCCCAGTCTTTCCTTCATTTCCCTGACTTTGACACCTTTGAAAATTACAAAACAGTTATTTGGTACAGTTTCACTTAATTTGGGCTCATCTGAGCAGTCAGGTACCAAGGGCAGGGTACAGGTTCTTTCCTGTAGGGGTAGGAGCTGCACATTGAAAATGCAGGCAATAGGAGGGTAGAAAAATATTAATAAAACCAGTGAATTGGCTTTTTAAAAAATTATTATTATAAAGAAGGCTCCTCCCAGCCCGCGAACACGCAGATCCCAGTGTCTTGCCCCCTGTCCCCCTTCCCTTCTTCTTAGAAGAGAGAACGAAACACTCTTTCATTATGATTAGACTCAGGCATAGGATGTTCTTTGTATCGCATCCTGTCAGGTGGCGGCTCAAGACTATCGTCCCTTTACTGCTGAAGTTAAATGATCATTTGATTAAGGTGGTGCCTGCCACACTTCTCCACTATAGAGTCATTCTTTGTATTTTTATTTTTTTGTAATTAGTACTTTGTGGTTTGGGACTTCAGACAATACAAATATACCATTGCTCAAACATTTAAAAATTTTATTCATATATTTCTATCAG
>NW_012140703.1:0-450 GCF_000956105.1 Propithecus coquereli | reverse complement strand
TTGTTGCTTTGCACTATCAGAAAGCAAAGACAATATTGGTTTTCTGTAAACGAACAGCTGAAAACATGTGACAATATGATATCAAAACCTGAAATCAAGATACGTTTTCAAGGACTTTTGCTTTAAGAATGTATTTGAGGATACAAAGGGTGTTAGTTTTTTGAGCTACTGTAACAGTAAGTATTAAATAATTGTATTGAAGACATTACTGTACAATAGCTATAATTACAATGCTACTCTGTAGAAAATGTTGTATTTGGCAATAAGCAAGAACTGTGCAATAGGTGAACACTGAAAAATAAATGCTTTTAAGTGATAATTAAATCATACAGTCATACAATCATAAAATCACACGATGTTATTGAAAACACACAGAGTTCTGCTTTCTTCTTTCATTATCTTCTATAGAATTAAAAACAACTAATTCTATGATCTGACTGCAATATTGGA
>NW_012140702.1:19031-19335 GCF_000956105.1 Propithecus coquereli | reverse complement strand
TAAAATATTACATTAAAAATAAGCACTTAATACAAAAGATGTCAATAAAGAAATAATAGAGGAACAAAAAGACATGAGGCATATAGAAAACAAAAGGCAAAATAGGTAAATGCAACCATTTTTATAGTAAAATTCATTGTAAATGGATTGAATAATCCAGTGAAAACACAAAGATTGTCCGAGTGGGTGGACAAATTAGGATCAACTTTATTCTCTCTACTAGAAATACACTTTATTTTCAAGGAAACAAATAGGTTAAAATAAAAGGATAAAAAATCATGCAAAAATTATGATAAGCTGGAAT
>NW_012140702.1:0-1406 GCF_000956105.1 Propithecus coquereli | reverse complement strand
CTAATAAGCCAATATCACCTTGACACCAAAGCCAGGAAAGGACACAACAAAAAAAGAAAACTGCAGACCAATATCCCTCATGAATATAGATGCAAAAATCCTCAACAAAATTTTAGCAAATAGAATTCAGCAGCACATCAAAAAAATAATTTGCCATGACCAGGTGGGCTTTATTCCAGCAATGCAAGGCTGTTCAACATTTTCAAATTCATTAATGCAATTCACCTCATAAATAAAAGCAAGAACAAAGACCATATGATTCTCTCAATGGATGCAGAAAAAGCATTTGTCAAAGTCCAACACACGTTTATGATAAAAACTCTCAACAAAATAGGCATAGATGGCTCATTCCTTAAAATTATTAAGTCCATTTATGACAAACTGATGACCAATATCATACCGAATGGGGAATAATTGAAACCATTCCCACTTAGAACTGGAACTAGACAAGTTTGCCCAGTATCTCCTCTTCTATTCAACATAGTGTTCGAAATCCTTGCTACAGCAATCAGACAAGAGAGGGGTATTAAGGGCGTCAAAATGGGGGCAGATGAGATCAAACTCTTGCTCTTTGCTGATGATATGATATTATATCTAGAAAACCCCAAGGATTCATCCAAGAGACACCTAGAATTAATAAATGAATTCAGTAAAGTGTCAGGATACAAAACCAATAGACACAAATCAGAGGCATCCACATACGCCAATAACACTCAAGCCAAAATTTAAATAAAAAAGGCAATACCTTTAACAATAGCCTCAAAAAATTAAATATCTAGGAATACATTTAACAAAAGATGTGGGAGACATATACAGGGAGAACTATGAAAAAGTAAGAAAAGAAATTGTAGAAGCTGTAACATATGGAAAAATCAACCTTGCAAATGGATCGGTAGAATCAATATCATTAAAATGTCCATACTACCCAAAGTGATCTACAGAATTAATGCAATCACTATCAAAGTACTATCATCATTCTTTACAGATCTAGAAAAAATAATTCTATGCTTTGTATGGAACCAGAGAAGACCTCATATAGCCAAAGCAATCTTAAGCAAAAAACAAATTGGGAGGTATCAGTCTACCAGACTCCAAGCTGTACTACAAGGCTATAGTAACTAAAACAGCATGGTACTGGCACAAGAACAGAGACATAGACCTGTGGAACAGGACTGAGAATCCAGAGATAAAACCATCCACATATGGTAATCTAATCTTTGACAAAGCAGACAAAAATATACATTGAGGAAAAGAATATCTTTTCAATAAATGGTGCTGGGAAAACTGGATAACTACATGCAGAAGAATGGAACTGGATCCCCATCTCTCACCTCTCACAAAAATCAATTCAAGATGGATAACAGACTTAAACCTAAGGCATGAAACCTTAAGAATTCTAGAAGAAG
>NW_012140701.1:2971-3622 GCF_000956105.1 Propithecus coquereli | reverse complement strand
TCAGTCACATTAATGGCAGCTTTACAAGTAGAAGATTCAGGCACTTCAGCTGTTCCACATTCTGGTATCTCCTTGGTTTCTTTCCTTTTCAGATTATTGATGCCCCATTTTTATTCCAGCAGACAATTGGTCATCCTTCCAAATATTTTCCTCCTTTTTTTCATATAACCAGGGTCAGATTTTATCATTCAAAATAAAATAACATAAACAGATATAGATATTTCATACTATAACAGACTACCTGAGTTCTCTGAACATAAGAATCCTTTTTACTTACTCATCATTATATTACCAGTGCTTCAAAGTCCTATGAGTTTCACAAACAGTAAAAAGCTAAATATGCCCCTAAGTTCACCCAAGAGGTAACAGAATACCTGAATAGACCAATTTCAAGTTCAGAAATCGGAGGAGCAATTAAAAATCTCCCAAAACGTAAAAGCTCCGGACCAGATGGCTACACTCCAGAGTTTTACCAAACATTCAAAGATGAGCTCACACCTCTACTACAGAAATTATTCCACAATATTGAGAAAGATGGCATCCTTCCTAACTCATTCTACGAAGCCAATATCACCTTGATACCAAAGCCAGGAAAGGAGATAACCAAAAAAGAAAACTACAGACCAATATCCCTCATGAATATAGATGCAA
>NW_012140701.1:0-1189 GCF_000956105.1 Propithecus coquereli | reverse complement strand
AAAGTGGGGCACCACAAGAGCAGAAGAACGGGATCCATTTGTACTCACCATCAAATTGGTATTAACTAATCAACACATAAATGCACATATAAGAAGAACATTTATTGGATGTTGGGCGAGGGGGAAGGGGGGAGGAGGGAGGAGGGGACGGGTATTTGTATACACAAGGAGTGCAATGCGCACCACCCGAAGGATGGACACATTTGAAACTCGGACTTGGCGGGGGGACCAAGGGCAATATATGTAACCTCAATATCTGTACCTCCATAATATGTTAGAATAAAAGAAAAAAAAAAGCTAAATACGTAAATGAAAGAGGAAATAAAAGATACGTGAACTAAATACAAAGTTTTGCTTTTTTACTTTTTCTTAAACTTCACTTGGGAGAGGAAAGATGCATAGTTTTTAGTTGATTCTAAAATGATTCTCTGTCCCCCAAAATTTGGCAAGTACTCACATAGAGAGTAGTCAGAAGGCCAGGGAATCAAGTATCACAAAATCATTTTCTAATAACCTCAGATACAGTAAATATCTATGAATCTAGCCCTACCTTGCTCTAGCACTGAAAGCTAGTATAAAGCTTTGAGTAAATCCAAACATGGCACTAAGAACTCTGGCTTTTTGTAAAATCTTTTCTTCACAATTATTTGTCCTTTCAAATGGCCAATGAAATGAGCTGTCACTTGGCATTATTTTAAAAGGGCAGTCTTAACAATCACCTATGAGAGGACTCAATAAAATGACTGTTTTGCTGTCTCAATTTAAAACCAACTGAGATAGAGTTAGAAATAAAGTCAAGGGAAATGAAAGCACTTTCTCTGCTACTGTTAGAAGCTATATAGGTGGATGTGTTTAATTGTATGGGAGCAGTAAGTTTCCTAAAAGCCTGCTCAGAATTAGGCAGACCTGCCCAAACAATCACTAGCAGCTTTTGCCCCCAGGGGAGGTCTTTACAACTAGACTTACTGCAGGGCCTCTGGCACACCAGACCACACATTCTCTGGGATGAGAAGATTCCTAAAGGGCCGGAAACAAGATAAACTGAAGCAAACCTGCTCCCAGTTCCTTCCATAAGTCACCAACAATGAGGACAAAATGTGGAAACTGGGGACAGAACAGGAAGGTCACACTAATAGGTTTCCCTCCACCTGGAAACAAGAAGCATGAGAAAGGAAGTTCCTCATTAAAA
>NW_012140700.1:8078-8583 GCF_000956105.1 Propithecus coquereli | reverse complement strand
TTTCGGCTACCCTGCCCTTCCCTTTGTTTCCAAAGAACAAAGAAACAACGGCAGCACCATGTAGTTTTCTATATTTGTGTTTTTAATAAGTCTCATCTAAGTTCATAAGGATCCAGTGTACATTTTACTGCCTTTGATGCAAAGGTCATATGGGCAACTCAAATACAGACTCTACTGGCAGAAGGCACTTTGGAATGAATGCAGGAGTATGTTGGAGTTAAAACCATTTCAGGAGAAACATATTTCTGAAAGTGTGATAAAAGTCAATGGAAAACATGATCTGATACAAATACATCCGGTTTACAACTTATCAGAAAATGTGTAGTGGGAATGAAGTTGTAATAATGTTTTAGAACTAGAAAGAAACAATACACCTTTTTAGCTGTTTAGTGTCTTCATGAATTATTGCTCTCAGAAATTTTGAAAATATTCACTTTTTTTTATAAATACACTGAATTACCTCTTGTCTCAATAGACGTTCTGCCTGATTTCTGGTAATATTTCT
>NW_012140700.1:0-2987 GCF_000956105.1 Propithecus coquereli | reverse complement strand
TACTCGGGAGGCTGAGGCAGGAGGATCGCTTGAGCCCAGGAGTTTGAGGTTGCCGTGAGCTAGGATGATGCCACAGCACTCTAGCCCGGGCAACAGAGTGACGCTCTGTCTCAAAAAAAAAAAAAAGAATAGGGCCATAGCGTGTGTGCCTGCTGCTCACTTCTCTCTCCAGCTACGCCAAGGCAGAAGCCGGGTGGGATCAACTGACTCAGCTTTCGGATCCAGCAACACATCCTCCCCATTCTGTAAATTTCTCAGATCACGAGTTCTCTTGTCAGCATTGCATTAGATTTTTTCTTTTTTGTTTTTTTCTGAGACAGGGTCTCACTCTGTCACCAGGCTAGAAGGCAGTGGTGCAATCATAGCTCGCTGCAGCCTCAAACTCCTGGGCTCAAGGAATCCTCCCACCTGAGCCTCTAGAGTAGCTGGGACTGCATGCATGTGCCACCTCACTCAGCTAATTTTTTGTTTTTTTCCCAGAGACAGGGGTCTCACTATGTTGCCCAGGCTGGTCTCGAACTCCTGGCCTCAAGCAACCCTCCCCACTCGGGCTCCCAAATCGCTTCCCTCTGATTACAGGTGTGAGCCCCGCCCAGCCTGGATTTATTCATGTCACAATTTTTTTCAAAAGATGATTTACTCTTCAGTAGTTTTAAAGACTTTTCTCTCTTAGAAGAAGAAAAATGCCCATTTTCTTTCATGTGCCACAAGCATGTGTTTGGGTTTACCACACTTCCCAAGAATGCTGTTTCTCCCGACACTGAACTGAAAATTAATCCCGACTTCAAAAAGGCAGCAGCCTGAATACATTTTCTCCCCATTCATTGTTTATTTTCAAGTTCTGCCTTGAGCGGAGCAGAAGCTATTTTAACTGGTCCTTTTTTTTCTTTTACTTCTTTCTAGAACATTCATTCACTGTTTATTAAACACTTATTTTGTGCCAAGCATGACACTAGGTTCTGGGCATGGCAACAAACAGTATCTCATGGAGTATAGACCCTAAAAAGACCACCTCTCCCTTCTCCCCCGTGGACTTGATACTCACTTGCTTCCTACTTGACAATTCGCTGAGCCGTGGCCTGTGACGCTGAGTGTATTGTTCTGAAAGTCCTTCATCTTGGCTCAGGCTTATCTGTGTTCTCACTTGCCTTGCATTGAAAGGCAATCATGTTACAATGAGCATTTGCACTGCAGGTATAAACCCACTGGGATTCACAGAACCAACGAAAAATCTGGGTATCTTCCCAACTGCCTTTTTATTGAGAAGGCTTCCTAACCCCGTCTCCCTGGGCAAATGACTAGCTCTCAGAACTTCAGTTTTCTTATCCAGGAACTAGAGATGCTCACAGCATGTAGAATTGTTGTGAAATAAAATTGAGAAAACATGTCACGTACCCAGGACAGAGTCTGGTACATGTTAGAGACATAAAATTATAATCGTGATAATGAAAAACTGTGTCTGCCACAGCCCTTGTCATTCTATATGCTTGTTGAATAGCATCTATTGTTATAAATAGACATGGTATAGTGATTAGGACATGAGTTCGAATCCCAGCTCCACCATGTCACAGTGTGGCCTTAGGTAGGCAAAGTAACCAACCTCTCTAAACTTCAATTTCCTCATCTGTAAAATGGGGATTGTAAAAGAAAAAACAAAAAATCCATGGGTGGTTTTGAGAGTTATGTGAGCTAATGAATGTATAGTGTCTGATATTTAGGACACTCCTATTAAACACTAGCTGTGACTATTAACATGGTGCTTTGGGTTTAATTCTTACACTGTCATTTGCTGAGCACCAAAATATAAGATACACTGATTGTTTTGGGAAGATACTCAGACAAAACTAAGATAGGATTCTTGTCCTGAAAAGGCAAAAAATACAGAGTGAAACTCCAACATATAAATAGCAAACATGACATGAATGTTAAGTAGAGAACCAGGCTGCACGGTGTGGGAATACGATGGAAGGAGCAACTGAATTTAAAAGGATCGAGAAAGGATGATCTGATATTTAAGCTGCGCCTTTAAATGAATGGGCATTCAACAGGGAGGACATGGGAGAAGGGGACCAGGCAGAGAGAATGGCAGATACAGAGGGACACGGAGACTCAAGAGATAATAAAGACACTGTGAATTTGTTAATTTCCAAGAAGTTGCCCTCGGAAGCAGACTCACCGCTTCTGCACTGAACAGCAGCAACAGCAACAGAAGATGGACTGGATGGTGTTATCTGAAAAGCAGATCATTCTCAACTGTTAGAAAGCCATGCGTCCCGGGCACTGGCTAGGTGAGGCTGGTGGTTCTATTCCAAAAGAGGAAGTCCCCAAGGGCAGGGGTGATAGGAATTGTTACAAAGGACGTGAAAGTCTTGACCGTGCCCCTCCTTCACTAGTGGAAGACAAAAAACTGTCACGAAGGCAAAACGTAAGTTTACTGGCACCCTGGCCACTGTGGTTTCCCTTCTCAGGCTCTTCTGCCTGGTCTGGTTTACGCATTTCCTCAGTCTGCAAATGACAAGTGACCGGTATATTCCGCTCCCCCTTTGTCAGGGCTGATGTTAGCTGACAACTGTGCACAAGATTAGAATTCCAGAAAGCAATGTTCTCCTAGGAAATCTATTAGCAAAAGATTTAAACATAAAGAAATAAGCTCTCGACTTTTCTACGGATTGGGTACAAATATAAACTGAACGTTTAAGGAAAGAACTATCTAGTAAATCTGGGCCATGCTGACACTTTCATTGTCAAACTGAATCTTTATTTTATTTAAGTTAGATGATTTGCCTTTTTAAAGAACACAAATAAATGTTGAATTTCAAAAGAATATTTTATTTTCGTAGAACCTGCATTCCTCAGTCAGCTCCTACTCACGGTGACACCTAAAAATAAAGTGTTATTGACTCTGCCGCAGAGTCCATTGGAGACGAGCATCAGCTCTGAGGTGAGACAGACCTGGGTTTTAATTTTAGCCGCATGCCTGACTACAT
>NW_012140699.1:2624-3407 GCF_000956105.1 Propithecus coquereli | reverse complement strand
AATAGAAGGTCTTTGCAGATGGAATGAGTTAAGGATCTCAAGATGATATCATACTGGATTTAGAGTGGATCTTAAATCCAATGAATGGTGTCTGTATAAGAGGAGGACATGAGACACAGACACAGACACAGATACAGAGCGATGAAGGCCATGAAGGTGGAGGCAGCACTTGGAGTGATGCAGCTGTGAGACAAGTAAGGCCAGTGATTACTGGGAGCCATCAGAAGCTAGGAAGAGGCAAGCGTTTTTCCTTAGAGCCTTCACAGGGAGCATGGCCCTGACAAAATCTTGATTTTAGACTTAAGCACCCAGAACTGTAAGAGAATAAATTACTGTTGGTATAAGCCATCAACCCACAGATCCATGAAGCTCAAAGAACAAAGAAGAATTCTGGGCAGAATAATGTTTCAGTATTGCCCCCTGGTGAAGTCTTTCCCCTGGAGAGTAGCTTTTGTTATGAGCTGGTGAGGGTGGAGCATGGTGGGGAGGGAGGCTGCAGACAGGGAGAGGGAGAGAAGGACTCATAACCTAAGTGCCTGCAGAGGAGAACTGGACGGGATGGCTGCTCAGGAAAGAAAGTCAGCAAGGGCTACTGGCTTGTCTCAACTCCAGAAATGGGCAAATGTGGTAGAACCAGAAAAGAGAAATTTAAAAAGGGAGGGTCACCAAAGTTGACAAACATTACCTACTGTCTTCAAAGCCTTTCATTTGCCATGCTGCTGCCCCCTCGGGGGAATACGTGGGAATTATATGGCATAACTCCTTTATAAAATAACTTTCATT
>NW_012140699.1:0-404 GCF_000956105.1 Propithecus coquereli | reverse complement strand
TACTGAGAGAAAGATCTGGTGTCTCTTCCTCTTCTTTTAAGGGCACTAGTCCTATAGGATGAGAGTTCCACTCTATAGGTCTTATTTTACCTTAATTACCTCCTTAAAGACCTTGACTCAAAATCCATTACAGTTTAGGACTTCGACGTACAAATCTTGGGGGAGCATAATTCAGTCAATAACTCCAGAAGAGCTGGAGTGTGAACCTGTGTCTGCCTGACTTTGAAACTCACACTTGTTCTATGATACCTGCTGCTTCTTAGTGTATGAAATGGCAATAGTGGTATGTTCCCCTATCAAATTAATGGATTTTTTTGTACCATAGTTCAGAATTAACTCTATTGCACTCTCCCTCCCACCCCCTTCCCATGGTAGGTAGGAATGGCTGAAAATCCTAACTAAAT
>NW_012140698.1:2074-3061 GCF_000956105.1 Propithecus coquereli | reverse complement strand
GTGAGTGTGTGTGTGTGTGTGTGTGTGTGTGTGTGTGTGTGTGTGTGTGTGTTATGTGTGTGCACTCGCGACCTCTTTTGAATACTTTAGACTATAGCCAAGTGAGAACTGAGCTCGGTTCTTAAGTGCTGGTTTTAAGTTGCTGTCAGTGAATTACTTTCAGGGCATTTGGACAAATATTAGAATCACAGCTTGGAAAAGTTTAGAGAAGTGTTTCTTGCTATAAATATTTTACAAGTAAAAATGACAAACTTTTTTAAATAGGAGACATAAATAGCATTTGATTTGGATAATTTAGCTATCAATAAATAGTTGTGATACCCACTTAAAGTCAATCTCATTTGTCAAGAAACAAAGTGAGTTAGTAAAGGTCACCCTCTTCTAAGAACATAAAATTATTTTTCATGTTAGATTATTTTACCTGTTAGAATTTATACATTTTATGCTCTGGTACTTTGGAAATGTGAAGTAATTAGGTTTTAAAAGTACATGAGAAACAATCCTCTAACAAACACATTAAAAGGACACTAGATCTGGTTTTGCAGAGCAAAACAGTTTGATTAAAAATCTCTGCCAGCAGCTGTCAATGTGTGCTATAAACTGATTAGCTGCCTGACGGAATTATTTGTTTCTGCTTTTCTAATCAGCCATATAGTGTAACTGGCCAGTTTACAGAGTCTTTTGCCCTTATCTATAGCAGAAGCACTGAATAACAGTGGTGTGAACAGTGAGGAAATATCTTTTGTAGTCTCATAGTTATTGAGAAGAGGGGAAAACAGTGCTTGCACTCCAGTTAGCAACAAATAGTGTCACACGCTGTTTCTGCTGGCATGAAATTCCATCACACTGCATTGCATTGGCACCTCACCTGAGGACAGTATCTGGGGATCTCTGGTGGCTTTAACTAATCTAAACAGATCATTTGTTTTTCAACAAAGTAATTGCAAAATTTGTATTTTGCTGACTTAATGTTTATTTATAGAATTA
>NW_012140698.1:0-301 GCF_000956105.1 Propithecus coquereli | reverse complement strand
GATATAGACTCCGAAGCTTGTTAAAACACTATCTAGATCATTGGATAATGCAATTGACCTAAAAACTTTTTCTGTTTTATACTAACATTTACTAGGGAAGCGTAGTGTAGTCAAAGTGATTTGATGTTATTGTGGGCTGATTCTTCCAAGTGCTGTGGATATCAGGCCACCTTTTCTGGTTTATTTCCTTATCTACTCATTTTTTAAAAAAGTTGCAGATTACTATTTATTGCCCGCCACTTTGTAAACATCTTTTCCTACAGGCAGTTTGTAAGCATTCTCTTTGCAAAATTAATGTGAC
>NW_012140697.1:1688-3424 GCF_000956105.1 Propithecus coquereli | reverse complement strand
TATTCCTTGGCTTGGAAGTTCCTGGATAATATCAGTATTGAACATCTGAACCCCAAACCCATTTGAGAGCTGATCTATGATTTTAAATTCCAGAGGAAGATTTCCATTTTTCCCTGTAAGAGTCCATATTGAGATGGACACAGTACCCCTGTTTTTGGGGAGCTAGTGTGGGGATTTTTTTCCAGGTCCTTTTGCTAAGGTATGTAGCTCTTCAAGGGTCCTTAGCAAGAAAAAAATTAAACTTGGAATCGAGATTTAAGAAGGGAAAATGAGGGGAAAAAGAAATCACTGAACAGGTGGATAAATCTAAATATTATGACTATATGAGACAATGTTATTGTCCAAATTTTAGGGGCAAAAAAAGCAAGAGGAAAATAAATTAATGCACTTCAGTGACACATAAAACAGATGTAGGTTTTTCAGAGTTAAATTACTCTAAAGTTCCTGTAGTCTTTGGAAGAAGTGGACATGTCAATTAGTTTAGGACAAATACACTTTAAGTCAAAAATTACTATTACGGATAAAGAGGGTCGCTACACAATGAAAAAAAGATACATGTTAACCCAAAAATACACACATTCTAAACTCTTATGATAAAGTAAGGACATTATCTTAAGTATATGAAAAGAAGCATTTACAGAGTTACAAGGAGAAACTAACAAATTCACAGTGGAAGATCTTAATACACCACTCTTGGTAAACAGAACATTTACAAAAATTGACCAAGAAATAAGTCTCAGAAAATTTGTTAGTTTTACTTTGACCACATTCTTCAACTATGATGTAATAAAATTAGAAATCAATAACAAACATATAACAAAAAGTCCCTGTACACTTGGAAATTGAAAAGCACATTTATAACCAACCTATGGATCAAAGAAGAAATTATTTAATCTTTTATGCTGTATTTTTATTGTACCTTTTTATGTTTAGATATGTTTAGATGCACAAATACTTGTCATTGTGTTACAGTTGCCTACAGTATTCAGTACAGTAGCATGCTATACAGATTTGTAACCTAGGAACAATAGGCTATATCACATAGCCCAGGCGTGTTATACCATCTAGTTTGTGTAAGCATACTCTGTGATGTTCACACAATGACAAAATCCCCAATGACACATTTCTTAGATCGTATCCTTGTTGTTAAGTGACACATGACTGTATATGTATATAATATAGTCTTTTCAAATAACTAAATTTGGGTTTATTGATTTTTTTCTATCATATGTTTCCTATTTCTTTTTTACTCTTTCTTTATAAGTTCTTCCTAATTTTGGAGAGTTTATTATAACATCTTAACTGGAGTGCTTAGCTTTTTAAATTTAGGTAGGCATATAAATTGGTACAGTCACCTTGGTGGGTAATGTGGCAGTATCTAGTAAAGTCAAAGACGTTCATGTTCTATGACCTGGTAGTTCCAATCCTACCTAAACACAGTTTGTACTTTTGCACAAGTACACAAGATGTTTTTTTTTATTTCAGGGTATTATGAGGGTACAAACATTTTGGTTACACTTTATATCTTTGCCTCACCCAAGCGAGGGTTAAAGGCCTGCCCTTCCCCCCTACAATGCTCCCCGTATCCTTTAGTTGCATAAAGATACATACAGGACAATACCATCTATATGAAGTTTAAAATCATGCAAAACAGTACTGCATATGTTTACAGGATACATGTCTATGTAGTAAAAAATATAATGATGTGCGTGGGAATGATAAGGAATTCAGAATAA
>NW_012140697.1:0-1638 GCF_000956105.1 Propithecus coquereli | reverse complement strand
ATTCTTCATGAGAATGGCTTTTTATATAACTGACAGGAAAAATGAATTACTGCTTTCCCTTCTGTGTAATTTAGCTATTTGAGTTAATTTTTTTACCAATTTTCTGAATGATAAAATCTTATTTAAGCTGGGGAAAAATTCACCCATAGTTCTTAAATCTTTCTGTTTTGAATCAATTTAGCAATGATTTTTATAATAAGCAGTCCAGAATCATATTCATAACAATTTTGTTATGGTCTTAACACTTTCATTCTAAAGATGTGTATGTGAGGGATTTATGTATCACATCCTTCTCATATCATACGATAAGCAACCAGCTGCTTCTTATTCTGTTGGTCCTATGTCCTGGAAATACATGAGCTCTGCTCTATGGGAACCACATTTCTTCATTAATAATCTTTAAATGAGTGATTTCCAGTTGTCAGCTTCATTGGTTCATATATGAGAGATAGGAAGCTGAATATGCTACACTCAAGCAAGAGAGAAAGCAAAAGTTTGCAGTACACTGGTAAGTGCTACCAGGGAATATGTGCAAAGGGTCAAGTCAGCTCAGCTGACAGAAACGTTAACACTAGGCAGTTCGAGGGAGGCATCTGTGAGGAGTTGACCGATTGAAGCTGGATGTTGAATGATGAGTATGGTTTTCTATGCCACTCTTCCAGGGTCAGACACTAATCAACTCACATTAAACATTTCATGTCCCAACTATCTAAGTCCTAGATCTAATGTTCTGCTCTTCAAGATCAGTGCAGACCCAACTATTTTATTAGATCAATAATACATTAAAAACTGGGATCGCAGTATCACGAGCTTTCTCAATGTGCCTTAAGTGGTCAAATAAGGGCTTCTCTTTGCCAGTTTATCTGCTGAGAAAATTACTATGGAAACGAACATGTTCTTTCTAATTAGTGATTATTAATTCTGCTTAGTAATAGCAAACACAGACATCATTTACTATGTTCTAAACCAGGGGCAGCAAAATTTTGCCTGTGGGCCAAATCTGACTCACTGCCTATTTTTGGATGGCCCACGAGCTAAGGATGTTTTTTCCATTTTTAAATCTTGAGAAAGGAATAAGAATATTTATTCACATTTGGAAATTATACACAATTCAAATTTCAGTGTTCTTAAATAAATGTTTATTGGAACATAACTATGCTCATTCATTTACATATTGGCTGTGGCTACTATCATGCTAAAATGACAGAACCGGGTAGTTTGAGCAAAGACTGCATGGCCTACAAAGTCTAAATTTTTAATATCTGATCCTTTATAGAAAAGACTTGCCAGCCCCACATAGTAAGAAATCTTCTTGAGATCTAGGTTGAAAGCATTTCTCTCTAAACATGTTTTGTGTGTACTCTCAGTACTACTACCAATGGGAAACCACCTTTTATTATTTATTTCTTGGGCTGGGATTTCCAAGGATGTTTCTTCTTTGCATCCGGGGGCATTAGTAATAAGGAACTACTTTTAATTATTCATTTATTCCTTGGCTTGGAAGTTCCTGGATAATATCAGTATTGAACATCTGAACCCCAAACCCATTTGAGAGCTGATCTATGATTTTAAATTCCAGAGAAAGATTTCCATTTTTCCCTGTAAGAGTCCATATTGAGATGGACACAGTACCCCTGT
>NW_012140696.1:3964-4351 GCF_000956105.1 Propithecus coquereli | reverse complement strand
CATATACATGCATACACACACACATATATATGTATAGTTATATGTAGGGCTTTAAAAAACAATATGATCATACTATGCAAATTATTCAGTCCTTTGCGTATTAAATATAAAAACATATCCTGATTTCTCTGATTCTCTTTACTTGGTGAATAATATTCTATGGTTTAGATACATCATAATTTATACATTTCCCTGTTAATGGACTTATAATGACTTCTGTTTTTTATAATCACAAATAATGTGGCATTAAGCATCTTCATAATTATGCTCTTGCACACTTACATATTTCTGTTAGTTAAATTTCTAGAAGTGAAATTACCAAATCAAAGTTTTATACTTTATTTTTACAGATACTGACAAGTTGCCTCCAAAACATCTAAAATTTTA
>NW_012140696.1:0-674 GCF_000956105.1 Propithecus coquereli | reverse complement strand
CTGAAAGTCTCTAATGCCCACCACTGGGTCTCAGAAAGAGAAGACTTTGGAGAGAATCATGCTTCCCACAGCACTGGATGCAGCGCTCTCCTCCCTAGCCCTGTCGTTTGCTCTCACGTTCAACGACCTCATTTTCGCATGATACTCAATTCACAGAGCCCATCAAGTGCCTGTCATATATTATTTCATCAGATAGATGGGTGTGTTATTTACGGCGGGCCTCACCAATTTATATCGTATCTTCACAGCTTTTATCTCATACTTGTTTATCTTTTACTGTTTCTTTAGTCCCCTCTAAATAGCCCAGGCCCGTGTCCCTACTTAGCTGGTCAGAAGTTAAGTGATCCAATTCAGTGGTCATATTACAAATGAGAGAAATTAGTGGAAGCAGCAGAATTAAGAGTTTCTTTGAATGCCCCGTGGATTCTTTTTTTCTTCTTCATTATGATCGTTTTGACTGATTATAAAACATAACACCAGGCACTATAAAAAAATGTTTACACAAGTCAAAATTGTGTCAAGTACAAAGTGAATTTCCTTCACCAATAACTCCCCTCTTCCAGAGACCATTATATACAAATATATTTTTATGTATATAAATATAAATGTAGATGTAAATATGAACATATCCATGTAAGTGCAATAATACTGAACATCCAGTCCTGTAATTTTCT
>NW_012140695.1:1786-2338 GCF_000956105.1 Propithecus coquereli | reverse complement strand
ATATATTTACATACTGTGTCACAAATATATTACTTTTATATTAGTCTATTTGGAAATATGTTTGAAAGTAGTAGATTGTTCCATTTACGGATCAGACAGTGAGCTTTGGGATCCCACAGATGTGTTCAAATTTGACTCAATTACTTCCAGCTATGTAATCCAGCACAAGTTATATAATTGGGGACAATAATGAGGGACATTTGTAGTTATTAATTTTATTGCTTATCCATCCCAGATAGCAAAAACATAATAGAGAATAATTGAAATAATTGTGATTATCTTAAGATTCATTGCATTAGGCTGCTGTAACAAAATACCACATAACTACAGAAATTTATTTTCTTAAAGTTCTGGTGTCTGGGTGTATGTGTGTGTTATAACATTATGGTTATGATTTCTAGGGACAGAAGCAAGAATGAGCCACATATTTTTCCAATATAAAAGGACCAAGGTCCATCATGGTGGCACCTTATTGCATCCTTAGGAATTTAAATAGTATATTTGTCCCCGATTCCTGCTGTGGGTAGAGGGATGAAGAGAAGTATTTCTACA
>NW_012140695.1:0-461 GCF_000956105.1 Propithecus coquereli | reverse complement strand
TTTCTCATATATTTAATTCATTCATCAATCTGCTAGCAAGGTACTAGTAGTCTCGCTTTACATATAAAAGATGTAAGAGTCAGAAGCCTAAGATAACGTAGCTCATATGTAGTAAGGCTAGCACGTGAAGCTGTGTTTTCTGATTGTCTTCATTGTTTCCAAAAGTCACATATATTTTAAAAATATATTTACATACTGTGTCACAAATATATTACTTTTATATTAGTCTATTTGGAAATATGTTTGAAAGTAGTAGATTGTTCCATTTATGGATCAGACAGTGAGCTCTGGGATCCCATAGATGTGTTCAAATTTGACTCAATTACCTCCAGCTATGTAATCCAGCACAAGTTATATAATTGGGGACAATAATGAGGTACATTTGTAGTTATTAATTTTATTGCTTATCCATCCCAGATAGCAAAAACATAATAGAGAATAATTGAAATAATTGTGATTAT
>NW_012140694.1:12687-13997 GCF_000956105.1 Propithecus coquereli | reverse complement strand
AAACTTACATATATTGCTCAGTATACAAAAATATACAACTCTTATGGCCATAGACATCTTACAATTATTGGCTCTACATTGTCTATTTGATGGCAACTGAAATCAGAGACTTGACAAAAGGAGGCAGTACGGTATAACAATGAATTGGTGCAGCCACTGTATTTGAGTGATAGCCACAACCTGGCTTTTGAAATATTTTTTTATGATATGGATTTTCATAGAAACGCCATCCAGCAGTGGATTAAACAAATTAGCTTCTGTTCTTTTTATCATATAACAAACAGAAGTAGTGATGATAATAGCTATAGCAGCTCAATAATTTTCACTGCTATATCTGCAATTCTCTTGTCCTCTGCCCAAGATCCTAAGATGACTGCCATAGATCTGGTTATAATATCTATATTTAAGGCAGGAAGAAGGGAAGGGATGGCTCAAGCTATATACCTGTCCCTTTTATAAGAAAACAAAATTTTTTTCATGAACACCCCTTGCAGATTTTCATATATGTATTTATTGTTATTATCCAGAACTGCATCATGTGATCCTCTCTAAGGGCAATGGAGGCTGGGAGAGTGAAACTTAACTTTCCTACTTTCTAAAGTTAGTAGATGGAAGAGGCAGAACATTCTGGGGAATGGAAATTTGATTAGCCAACCACTGGGATCTTCCAAAGACCTCAAAAACATTATTCCATCATTTAGTATATAATTATTAATGTCAAATATTGTTCTGTTGAAATAACATATACCCATATGTTAAATAGAGTACTTACCATGTACATTTTTATAAATACAAAACATTTAAAACAATTTAGAAAAGGAGGTGTACCACTTCAAAAATAAGATCAGAATACAAGTTTGTGTTGTGCATTTTGAAAATGTACCTTCCGTAACTGCACCTGGACATTCTGGAAAATGTTATGAAAATAGGTATTGCATTTTAAATAGTGCTACACTAGAAATCAAAAGTAAAGATTTATAGAAAGCTTATAAATCTAAGGATGTTTCTGTGAGAAGATAAGGGAATGAATAAACCTATCACGCAAATGACAGCTTAACAATACACTACTGGTCATCATACCTTTTGTAGACTTGCCGATCCTTTGCTATTGTTATTCAATATCTTTTTCTTACTAAGGCTATAGCATAGGCTTATCTTAGGGCATATGATGATGATGCATCTTGCTCTGTGAGAAAATACAGGGCAATGAAAGAAGAAAATTAAAGAGAATAATTGTTTGTGATCTTACTTATAAGATCCTGAAAGAAATTTAAAAAATTATGATTAGGAATAGTATTATCTTATAATAA
>NW_012140694.1:0-967 GCF_000956105.1 Propithecus coquereli | reverse complement strand
ATATGTTGTAAATTGTAGGTATGGGAATGATTATGAGAACTTTCTCCTTGGAATATGTATCAAATATATACATTCTATTAATATGTGGTAGTGATTTATTTTTGTTTTCCTCCTTGATTTTAAGACTTTAATGTTGAGACTGAAAGATTCTGCTAGACATTAGAGAAGTAAAAGATTTTCCCATTTACAAATAAAAAGAACTAAACAAATTTAATTCCTATATGATGATCTTCACAAAAAAATTAAAAATTCTTAATGATAACTTCCATGCTGGTTTTAGCAACATATTTCTTATATTAAAAAAGCATCTCCTAAATAAAACAATATGTGTTACTTCTCATTTACTTAGCACCAGTTCTAAAGTCTGTTTTACATCTACATTTGTAGAGTGCTCAGAACTTTTCTCCTGATACCTGGAAAGGTAGAGGAATTAATGTTAACTATTTTTTTCTGTCTCTCTTGAATTCGATGAATGAAGTTATATATTTAGCTAATATAATTGTAAAAATGTACTTAAAATGAGAGGAAAGAAAGAAAAAGAATAACATACGGCCATTAATTCAAAGGATCCTTAGAAAACGTGTATAATAATGATTTATGAGAATATACTGACTGGGGCACGCCCAAACTCTGTTGATATGTAAAATAAATAGCCTGATCTACTGTATTACGAATTTCTGCCAGATCTCAGTGTGGGTTAGAGCTCTGTTTTGACTATTAAACAGCAAATAGTAACATCTGGAAATGTGAAGGTCAAAGGCCATTTTACTCATAAAACTGCACCAGCATGATTCATAATAACCTGTATCTAACCTTTGAATGAATTGAAGACTGCTGATGATATTGCTCTATAAATAAATAAAAAATCCATTCTTCATTCTGTTATGATTTTATTTTGGTAACTTGTGTTACTTAAGCAACTGAAGTATAGAATTCAAAATTTCCAAATGCTGCATCCTTATGTTTA
>NW_012140693.1:3520-4911 GCF_000956105.1 Propithecus coquereli | reverse complement strand
GTAGGGGAAGGAAAAGGTCTTATAGAAGATGTATATAAACAAGAAAATATCCCTAACTTTGAGTTGATTGCAAGCTTTTAGAGATAATAGACATTTTGTTCATTTGCCTAATACACAAGAAGTAGACAATTGTGCAGCATTGACTGTTTATATTGTTGGTCAAGCACAGAGACATCTTCAATGTCTTTGCTCAGCCTTTACAATGTCCACATTCCTCAAATGCCCCAATCCTTTCAGTTAATTGTAAAATCTAAGCCAATGGTCAGATAAATACATTAATAACATATACATACAATAATAACATACATAAATACATTATTATGCCATGTGCCATGATGAGAAGCCCACATGTTGATTCTTCCAAGTTAATGCATTGCTTTAATGTAATTGAGATGGAAACATACCTCAACAGTCTTTTGCCCAAAAATTTATCTAGAAGAGTAATAAAGTGTGAAAGAGAAAGGTGACGATAGGGAGGTGATAATAGATGACTTTGCCATAATTTAAGGTAATGCTTGAGAACTAATGGTCAAATAAAATTTTCACACTAAATTGTGCACATATAATAACCATTATGGTAAAAAAATTAAACTGTACAGTGGATGGGAAAGAAGACAAAGGTGAAAGGAGAATGTTGGGTAGCAGAGTGGCTGTGACTTTGGGGAGAGCTCACCCAAAACCAAGGCTCAAAACGAGAAGTCACCAGTCAGGGACAAAGTATAACATTTCATTTTTGTTAGAATTGTAAATCCTGAATTAACTTATTATGCTCACAAATATTTATTGTTTCCACTCTCTTTTATTAAAAGAATATATTTTAAGGGCAATTTTTATGCTCCAGTTTTGTTTCAAGAGCTTCTTACAAAGCTTTGGAAACTTATTTATGGCTGCTCCTGCCCAGAATCAAGGCTTTATCATTGATGGGCCAAAATGACAGTCAGGTCCCTGTCATAGCCCAGTGTCCATTGACAGCAAAATGGACCAAACCAGGATCCTGGAACATGAAGACCAAGATTTGCAATCCTGAAGCAAGGACTGAGAGTGTGTACAGATGGCGGGCGATACGCAAAGGCACCTGGGAGCAGACAGAGAGCGCCCTGTCACGTGGACCAGAACTGAACCATGGCCCCTGCAAGGGTCCAGTTAGGGCAGCGAGGATGTGTGAGGCGGGGAGGGGCAAGGCTGCCTCGAGTCCGGAAAGTCCATATTACCGAGCAGGACACTAGACATGCTCATCTGCTGCAGATGAAAGGGTAAACTGGTTAAAACTCATTAGAAGGTATTTGTCATTAAGTATTTAAAAGCCTTCAAATGTTCATGCTTTTTAACAAGAAATTTACCTCCTAAAAATGTAAAGATATAATCTAGAAATATCATTAAAGAGCCATCAC
>NW_012140693.1:0-360 GCF_000956105.1 Propithecus coquereli | reverse complement strand
GGTGAAAATGTCTTAATACATATTTTTGTCTCTGTTGAAATATAACATAATCAATATTCCAAGCAGGGTCCCAACATTTCTAAACTAAAAAAATACATTAAGTGAAAGTCCAATAAACACAGACATGGTCATAAAATTAGATGATATGTACGTGTTTGTGTATGTGTGCATGTGTCTGTTTAAGAATTATAAATAAGTATAATAAACATTAAAAGCACAATGAACTCAGAGAGCAGTTCTATAAATTTCCTCAAGATTGTCTTCATGACTGCTAATCTCATTGTAGTGAGGATTTGCTGACTAATGGAATTTTTTGTTTGCTCAAGAGATTTTTCTATAATGCTAATTTAATAATCTGGA
>NW_012140692.1:22020-23049 GCF_000956105.1 Propithecus coquereli | reverse complement strand
TTGCGTAAAAACTCAATAGCAAGAAAATAAGTAACCTGATGAAAAACTGGACCAAGGATCTAAACAGACATTTCTAGAAAAAAGACATACAAATGGCCAATGGATACATAAAAAAATGAACATCTTTAATCATGAGGGAAATGCAAACTAAACCACAATGTGATATCACCTCATACCTGTTAGAATGGCTACTATCAAAAAGATGAATGATAACGACTGTTGGTGAGGATGTGGAAAAAAGGGAACCTTTGTATACTGTTGGTGGGAAGGTGAATTAGTATAGCTGTTTTGGAAAACAGTAGAGGTTCCCTAAAAAAATAAAAATAGAATTACTATATGATCCAGCAACCCCACTACTAGGTATATACCCAAAGGAATTGAAATCAGTATGTCAAAGAGATGTCTGAACTTCCACGTACATTTCAGCATTATTCCTAATAGCCAAAATAAGGAATTGACTTAAGTGTTCATCAAATGATGAATAAATAAAGACAATGTGACATATACACACAATGGGATACTATACACCCTTAAAAAGAAAATAAATTCTGTCATTTGTAACAACATGGATGGAGCTGGAGGACATTATGCTGAGTGTAATAAGCCAGGTGCAGAAAGACAAGTACTGTATGATCTCACTTTTATGTGGAATCTAAAAAGTCAGTCTCATAGAAATGGAGAGTAGAAAGGCCATTACCAGAAACTGGCGGGAGAGGGAGGGATGGGGAAAGTGAAAATGTTAATCAAATGGCACAAAGTTTCAGTTTGATGATAGGAATAAGGTTTAGTGATCTATTGCACTGCATAGTGACCACAGTTAATAATAGTGTATTTTATATTTCAAAATTTTTAACATTTTCACCACACAAAAAAATTATAAATTGGTGAGGTGATGGATATGTTAATTAGCTTGACTGGATTTTTCTATAGGTTTCTTCAGCCCTATCTCCTTTAACCTTATTATCAATAATATCAAAAGCCATCAACTGTTGTCAGGATGAAGGCATGAAACATACATAGCACATACTG
>NW_012140692.1:20217-20465 GCF_000956105.1 Propithecus coquereli | reverse complement strand
TTTTTTCATTTGCAGCAATATGGATAGAACTGGAGGTCATTATGTTAAGTAAAATAAATTCAGCACAGAAAGACAAATACCGCATGTTCTCATTTATATGTGGGAGTTAAAAAGTACATCTCAGGGAGATAGAGAATAGAATGGTAGTTACCAAAGCCTGGGAAGGGAAAGGGGTGGGGGGATAAGAAGTTGGTTAAGCAGTACAAAATAATAGTTAGATAGAAGGATAAGTTCTAGTATTCAATAGT
>NW_012140692.1:17397-17787 GCF_000956105.1 Propithecus coquereli | reverse complement strand
AATGAAAATTACTAACCATCAGAGAAATACAAATTAAAACTACAATCAGATATCACTTCACACCTGTTAGAATGGCTGCTATCAAAAATGACTATAGTTAACAATAATTTATTTTATATCTCAAAATAACTAAAAGAGTAGAACTGGAATAACACAAATGATAAATGCTTGAGGTGATAGGTGCCCCAATTACCCTGATTTGATCATTACACGTCTATGCCTGTATCAAAACATCATTCATACTCCATAAATATGTACAACTATTATGTATCCATAATAATTAAATTTTTTAAAAAAATGATAACAAGGGTTGGCAAAAATATGAAGGAAAGAGAATCCTTGCACTCTGTTGGTGGGAATGTAAATTAGCACAGCCATTATGAAAACAGT
>NW_012140692.1:13175-14880 GCF_000956105.1 Propithecus coquereli | reverse complement strand
ATTGAGATATTTATTAGAGAAGTGTACATCAAACTAACAGTAGTTATTTCTACTGGAAAGGGATAGAACTGTGGTACTCTGTCATAATGATTGTTATTTTCCTAAAAATACTTCAGTATCACTATTGTGATGTTGTATGTGTGCTGATTAGCATTGATTCTGAGATATTCAGCAACATCTTTTCAAGAATGCATAGTACGGAGGTGTCAGCTAACAGTATATCAGAAGAGGCCTCTCTCCAGATGTGGCTACTCTAAGCCCTTCTGCTATCCATATCTAGATTGATAACTGAAACTTTGCTAAGTAGCACGTTACGTCAAATTAGTCAGCTCCATTATGTAAAGCTAATGACTATTTATTTGCATTATGCATCCTAGAAAATTTCTCCCATTTGTGCGATTACAGATGTTCAAAGAATGTAGATTGTGTAGAGTTATTAAAGATCTGTCCATCCTTGTATGCACAAGGAAATTGAGTAATCTGTCCCCTTAGGGGATGGAAACTAATTGTTAATACATCCTGTATTCAGCAATTGATTTGATCAAATGAGACTGAACAGATGAAACAGAAACAAGCCGGTGTACATTCTGACACCTGAAAGGACGGATTGCTGAGATTTCATCGAGCCTACATGTCAAGATTGTGAATAGTTTCATGCCTGCTTGCTAGTGAATTCTTGTTGAATATATATATGGCAGACTTCAGTCTGAGACACGTATTCATTATAACCTGGAAGCGAGGTTGTGGAGAAGCAGCTAACTAACCATTGCTACTTCAAAGATCTTTTGTGGTGACTGTTACCTGCCGCACACACAAAAAAGGAGTTTTATATGACGAACATGATTTAAGTTGGCTCAAACAGGGTCTTTTTCCTTTTACTCATCTTTTTCAGAAATTATTGACATTTTTTAAATTGATTAAGTGTTATTTTGTAAACAGAAAAGCAGTTAGAAGAAGCCAGTATCTCAGATCACCTACAGAGTGCAAGTAATAGCTGTGCACTCAGAGGTCCTGTGTTATCTCTTTCTAGCTCAGCCTGGTATCAGACATTGTGTACAAGGTGATAGTCCATGTTGCCTTGTCAGTCCTCACTGTTGGTAGTTGTTGCTTGCAACTTTTTTTTCACCTGGTAATTTGTTGTTGTAAATATACTGCCAAAGCTTTGTAGTGACATACAGAAGTATAAACCTTCCATCTGAGATATCAACCCAAATCAGCAGGAAGAAGCTCGATGACTACATGTCACCCCTCCTCCCATAGATATGGAAGGGAAATATCGAGAGTGGGGAATATGTAACAGACGGAATGGCCTGAAAAAAACAGCAAAAATATTTTATATCCCTTTAACACATCCTGCACTCCTTTTTGAGAACTAAAGCCTGCATCCCTGCCTCAGGCCAGTGGTTGAGAGGGGCAGGGTAAGTCTTTTGTTGTTTGTGCAACGAAAGATGGCCCAGTCCAGACCTGGTAAAGGGAGGTCCTGGTTAAAGGTCAAGAGATTGTCTTCAGCAGATGGGACAATCAGAATCATCAACTGTAATTGAACAGTAATTGCCTGAAGCTGAGAACTCATCCTTTAAAAGCTCTGTATTTCTGCTTATTATGAGGACGATGGCATTTCAGACAGGAGTCTCCATCTGTCTCCTTTGCTGGCAAAGTAATAAAATGTCTCTTTCCTTCCTCCTCAAAAAAAAAAAAAAAAAAG
>NW_012140692.1:11353-11735 GCF_000956105.1 Propithecus coquereli | reverse complement strand
CCCTATCTCTCACCATATACAAAAATTAATCCAAGATAGATTAAAGACTACAAACTATAAAAATACTAGAAGAAACCTAGGAAAAAGTTTTCTGGACATTGGCCTAGGCAGGGAATTGAAGACCTCAAAAGCACAAGCAACAAAACCAGAAATAGACAAATGGGATTTAATGAAACTCAAAATCTTCTTCACAGCAAAAAAAAAAAAGAAAAGAAAAGAAAAATCAACAGAGTGAACAGACCACCTGTAGAATGGGAGAAAATATTTGTAAACTATGTATCCAACAAAAGACTAATATCCAGAATTTACAAGTAATTCAAACAACTCAACAACAACAACAAAAAACAAATAACCCCATTAAAAAGTGGGCAAAAGACACAAA
>NW_012140692.1:9552-9831 GCF_000956105.1 Propithecus coquereli | reverse complement strand
AAGTTTAAATACCTGTATATAGTGGGTAACCCAATTGTGTTAAAGTCTAGATGAAAACTACTGCTTTTATCATGCTTCTCACATCAAAACACCTGTATTAAATTGTTTTTGAGTACTATCCTACGATTCTTTTAGTTTTATGCTCTAGCCAAGCCAAGTGTAAATCCAATAGTTGTCTGACTCTCTGCAGTTTTTTAAGTAAAGAGAATATTATTTATCATTTTTATGTTGCAAGTGACACAATAACTATCAAACCAAACAAAATATTTTGAGATTTTT
>NW_012140692.1:4142-5846 GCF_000956105.1 Propithecus coquereli | reverse complement strand
ATATTTAAAATACCAAAGAATAAAATAAGTTTCAACAAAATAACCCTCCCAGATTGACCAGCATGATTAGAACATTAGTAAGCCATAAGGGCTAAATTGAAGGCTGCTGCACTCATGATTTTGTTCTAACTTCCCCTGCATGACTGGCACCACTACCGCACAAGGCTGGTTGGTGAGAGTTTATGGGGGTCAAGTCATGCCAGTATGTAATCAGCTTTTGACAATGGTGTGTTCTGTTTTTGTTTGAAGTGAAATTTGTGAATAGTTGCACAGCTCAACAGTATTTTTTTAATTCTGTCCACTTAACAGGCCATCATGTCCAGGAAGACCAAGAGAACGCTTAAGGAAGAAAACAGAGTTTTTAATGAGGATTGAGAACTGCAAAATTATCTTGTTTCTGCTAAAGGTAAAATGATTTGCTTGCTTTGTGATATTGCAAATCAATGTTAAAGAAATTCAGTGTTCATCAGCATTATGACACTCACAAGGACCACAAATATTTTAAATTGAAGAGGCATGAAAGGTTGTATTGCAGAAATTAAAGGATGAAAAGCAAAAGAAAAGATAATTTTTTCAAGCCAGCAATAATACCTGGAAATAATACCACTGAAGCAACTGAAAAAGTAGCTTATATACTCAGGAAAAAAGGGAAGCCATTCAGTGATGTAGAAATTGTAAAAGAATGTATTGTCAAAGGTGTAGGATGCTGAGACCCCTGAGAACATTTAAAGTACAAACAACTGCCTCTTTCAAGAAGAACCATAACTGATTGGCAGCATGAATTAGCCTTCAACTTAACAGAACAACTTTATGCAATACTTCAAAAGGAAAATATATATTATTTAATCACTTTGGATGAATCAACTGATACAACTGACTCAGCACAGGTTTTATACTTCATTCGGGTCATAACAGAAGATTTTCTTTGCTATGAAGAGTTACTCACTTTGGGCACTCTTGCAAATAGAACACGGTGAATAGATATCTTCGAGATAAATGTCGAGATAAATGTCATGAAGTTGGACTGAATTTGGTAAATTTAGTGTGTATATGTATAGACAGTGCACCTTCCATGACAGGAAAACATGAAGGGTTTATTGCACAGATAAAAAAACATATTAACAGATGCAGATGTTCTCATTTCTTTTCATTGTATTCTTGCATCAGCAAAATCTCTGTGCTAAAGCTACTATTTTAAGTGACACTTTGCAACAAGTTATAAGTATTGTTAACAATATTTCTGCAAATGCAACAGGACATTGTTAGTTTTGTAACATGCTAAAGTTGAACCATGAGTACAAAAAGTACTCAGTGTGGATTTGCCATATCATTGTAAAGTGTGTTGGCTGTTGCAGGGGCAGGTTAAAATTTTATCTCTGTGAGAACAGATAGTTAAATTTTATGAAGAAGAGAATCACCAATGTGAATTATTGAAAGAAGATTTCTATAGGAATGCAGCATTTCTGTGTGATGTCAAATCAAAATCTCTGCAAGGTGAAAGTTAAGTCTATATATGGTATGTAGCAAAAAATCCAAGCATTT
This sequence comes from Propithecus coquereli, assembly GCF_000956105.1. Taxonomy (NCBI): domain Eukaryota; kingdom Metazoa; phylum Chordata; class Mammalia; order Primates; family Indriidae; genus Propithecus; species Propithecus coquereli. The sequence goes on along the minus strand of NW_012140692.1, from coordinate 4,304 downwards.
CAAAAAAAAGCTATCTTTTTTCAAAACACTTCTTCAAATGGAAATTTTAGATGAACATTTTCCCTAGTGAGCAAAGGTCATTGATGAACAGGATGATATATGCAAATCATTTGAAGAATATGCAGCTGTTATAGACCTATTAGTTGGAGAATACATTGAGAG
>NW_012140692.1:3550-4092 GCF_000956105.1 Propithecus coquereli | reverse complement strand
AACAGCAAGACCACTTCTCTACAAAAATTTTAAAAGTTAGCCAGATGTGGTGACATTCACCCGTACTCCCAGCTACTCTAGAGGCTGAGGTGGAGAAACGCTTGAGCCCAGGAGTTTGAGGTTGTAGTGAACTATGATCATGCCACTGCACTCCAGCCCAGGCAACAAAGTAAGACCCTTTCTAAAGCACACACACGCACACACACACACACACACACACATTAACTATAGAAATATACAATATGGATGAGTCTTAGCAATATGGTATTAAGTTAAATATTTAATCAAAAGATTATATACACATCATGACACCTTATTTAGAAATAGATATAGATGAAATAAAACTATATTAAAAGAAAAGAGAGAAAGCAAGAGAAAGAAAAACATGAGATTAAGGGTGATGTTTCCCCAGGAAGACAAAGGCAGGGGTGGGGTGGTACAGGAGAAGGGTACCATTTAATTCAATGTAAGTTATTATCGAGAATTTAGTTCTTATTTTTGATGATGGGTTTATGAATGATTATATTATATTAATAATGGTA
>NW_012140692.1:0-442 GCF_000956105.1 Propithecus coquereli | reverse complement strand
GGACCTCCATGCTGCAACCAAATATTCAAACACTTTCCAACAAAAAGCAGACAAAACAAATTCATTAAAAGGTGATTAACTTTAAAATTAACAGATAGTTTTCATTTTTTGAAATTATTAAGTACATAGTAGTCAGATTTTTACAAAAATAATGTACATTTTTAAGTATATCTAATTGAAGCTTCTTGAATGTGGCCTTATTTGATTACAGCTAAATTAATGCGGCCTTCCAACATGAAAAGGATTCCCACTCCTGGCCCCAGAATCTAATACCTCTGATGAGTTCTGGGTCATTCTTGACTCTGAGTATGAGAAGATAATGTACTAGTGAGTTATTTTGACAATCTTAATGCTAATCACTCAGGGGAGGTTGCGCAAATGTCTCTCTCCACCTGCTTTTAGTAGAGCAATGCAACTGAAGCTAAAACAAAACCGAATCCCT
>NW_012140691.1:12867-13859 GCF_000956105.1 Propithecus coquereli | reverse complement strand
CAAGGAAAGCCCACCTGTAAACACTGCCCAGGCCAAAAGAACTTCACATGCCACTCTGGAAGCCCTGCATGTGTCCCTTTCCTGTCTCGATTCCCTCCTCCCCACGAAGCAACCATTACCCTGACTTTTATAGCTATCACTCCTTGTTCTTCTTTACAGTTTTATCACCCGGTGTCAATCCCTATCATCCCTAGACACTTTAGTCTCACTCATTACTTTTTTTTTTGGTATTTTTTAAGGTCTCTTTTACCTATAGGTTTTCCCTCCATTCCTCTTCCCCCTTGCAATTCATGTTTTGGAACCTGGGGCATATGACAATTTCTCCTGTGATACGGACTTGGCTGATTGTACATTCACAGCGCAGGTCAACATGTTGCTTGGTCCTCTGTATGTTCTACAAGGTGGCATCTAGATCCAGAAGTTTGATCAGACCATGTTTGGTTCCTTCAATGAGACTACAGGAGTGTTAGCAACTCCTAGTCTATTGATAATTGATTAATTATCAATACCTAGATCCATTAATTTACTGAGTGTTGCAAAATGGTGGCATTCTATCACTTATTTTCTTTTATTGGAATATTTTTACAAAGAAACAATTCTCTTATCTACTACTTGGTTACCCAATTCATATATGATACAGTTCACATAACACAGGATATATGCTTGCTTCTTTCACTTCATTTACAAATTTTCAAGATAATAAATTTGCTCTATGATCTTCCAAAGGCAACCAATTAGGGTTTTTTTTTTAATATTATTAGGAACTCATATATTTAAATATATTTATTGTATTTCAATCAATTGCAATTATTACCCCTTTTAAAGTTGAAATTGTCTTGTCTTTGGTCAGTGGGAACATCTTCAAGTTGGCTCCTGAATCTTTTTGAGCCCCAGTAATCTCTGATAGCTTGCTTGGCCTTTGGTATGGCAACATGGTCCAGACTCATCTATACATTTCCTGTCCTAAACCTGGTATCAGACATTTCTCTAAG
>NW_012140691.1:0-902 GCF_000956105.1 Propithecus coquereli | reverse complement strand
CTAACGTCAGGGCATTCACTCTAGCCAGAGCAACAGAGTGAGACTGTCTCAAAAAAAAAAAAGATAACAAGTGCTGGCAAGAATGTAGAGAAAAGGAAACCCTTGCACATTGTTGGTAGGAAAGTAAATTATTACAGTCATTATGGAAAACAGTATGGAGGTTCCTCAGAAAATTAAAAATAGAATTACCATATGATCCAGCAATTCCACCACTGGGTATATATCCAATGGAAATAAAATTATTATGTTGAAGAGATACCTGTACTTCCAAGTTCACTGCACCATTATTCACAATAGCTAGATATGAAATTAACCTAAGTGTCCATCAATGGATGAATGGATAAAGTGTGGTATACATACACTATGGAATACTATTCAACCTTAAAAAGAAGGAAATCCTGTTATTTGTGACAACATGGATGAACCTGGTGGACATTATATTAAGTGAAATAAGCTAGGCACAGAAAGATAGATACTGTATGATCTCACATGAGAAATCTAAAAAAATCAAACTCATAGAGGTAGCAAGTAGAATGGTAGTTACCAGGGCCTAGGGGAAGGAAGGTGGGAGGAGTGGGGGAGATATTGGGTCAAAGAATACAAAATTTCAGTTAGGAGGAATAAGTTCGAGAGATCTAACGTACAACGTGGGGACTATAGTTAACAACAATGTATTGAATACTTGAGAGTAGATTTTTAAGTATTCTCACCACAAATAAATCGTAAGTATGTGAGATAATGCATATATTAGCTTGATTTAGCCATTCTACCCACAATATATACATATTTCAAAACATCATCTTATATGCCATAAATATATACAATTTTTGTCAATTAACACATTGACTGCCACACCAAAAAAAAATTTTTTTTCCTTGGGGCCACAGTGTTTTATTATGAAA
>NW_012140690.1:11360-11705 GCF_000956105.1 Propithecus coquereli | reverse complement strand
ACAAACAATTATGAACACATTTGAATTAAATAAAAAAATAGGAAGCCTCAGTAAAGTAAGTCTCAGCAAAGAATTAGAAGATATAAAAAACCAATGGAAATTTTAACACTGAAAAATACAGTAATTGAAATAAAAAGCTCAGTAGATGGGTTCAAAAACAGAATGGAGGGGACAGATAAAAAAATCAGTGAATTGGTAATACAACAATAGAAATTACCCATTCTAAACAATAGAGAGAAAATAGACTAGAAAAACAATGAACAGAACCTCTAGGACCTGTGATGCTATAATGAAAGATTCAACATTCATGCCACTGGAGTCCTGGGAGGAAAAGAAAATGATATA
>NW_012140690.1:0-655 GCF_000956105.1 Propithecus coquereli | reverse complement strand
CTATCTGTGATTTTACTTTCTGAGGTTAAAGTTATCTGTAGTCAACCATGATCTGAAAATATTAAATGGAAAATTCCAGAAATTAAAACATGAATTGTTAAACTGCACATCATTCTCAGTAGTGTGATGAAATCTTGTGCCGACCTGCTTTGTCCTGCTGTGAATGTGAACCATCCGTTTGTCTAGCATATCCAGGCTGCATAAGCTACTCACCCGCTAGTCACTTAGTAGCTGTCTCGGTTATCAGATCAACTGTTGCTGTATGGCAGTGCTTGTGTTCAAGTAATTCTTATTTTACTTAATAATGGCCCCAAGTACAAGAGTAGCGATTCTGGCAATTCAGATATGCCAAAGAGAAGCCAGAAAGTGCTTCCTTTAAGTGAAAAAGTAGAAATTCTCAACTTAATAAAGAAAGAAAAAAACATATGCTGAGGTTGCTAAGATGTACAGTAAGAATGAATCTTCCATCCATGAAATTGTGAAGAAGGAAAAAGAAATTCATGTTAGTTTTGCTGTCACACCTCAAACTGCAAAAGTTAAGGAAAAAACATAGCTATATATAGGGTTCAATACTATCCACGGTTTCAGGCATCCCCTGGGGGTCTTGGAAAGTATCTCCCACAGATAAGGGGAAAAGTACTGTCTCTAGGTTATT
>NW_012140689.1:2641-4106 GCF_000956105.1 Propithecus coquereli | reverse complement strand
TACATATACACACACACATGCATGCTATTATATTTTCTCACCTGTAATTTGCACATAAGACAGCTGCTGCTTCTAATACATTAGCATTGTAAGACTCTTTATTGAATTCTTATGGTTTCTAATGGTTTTTCAAGTGGATTCTCTGGGGTGCTCTAGGCATCTAATCACATTATATGCAAACAAAGACAACTGCTACTTCCTTTCAAATTTTTATACTCTTTTTTAAAAATTTGCACTGGCTAAGATTTCCAGAATGATATTAAACATTAGTAGTGATAGTGAATTCTTGTGTTATTCCTAACTTTACTGGAAATGCAATACTCATAGTTGCTAAACTGATTCTGTCTTAGGCAGTAGTTCATTGACAGGAAAATAATATGTAGAGAATATTCTTCAAATTGATTTTATACTTAAATAATAGAGATTAGCATAGTCTTGGTTAATTTAGAAGTTACTTTAATTATAAAAACATGTCCAACTTATTTTATCTTATCACATACACAAAAAAAGGGTATACCAACCTCTCCTGCTGACAACTTCTCTCTCACATTTTTCCAATAAATGTCTTTATTATCAGTGTTAGTGAAAAAAAGTAACCACTCTGCAAAGTCGTCTTTTCTCATGAAACTCAAACCTTTAGAAAACTGGAAGAATTCCATCTCTTGAATCTCTGTTTGTAAATTTTCCATAAATCTAAATGTTAAAATACAAAATTGGTATAAGTAACTAGTGGCATTCAACCTTAATACTGTAAAGGGGACTGCAAAGTGTCTTCGCTGTTACCTCCTCAGTGGCTGGGCTCTTGATGTGGTGAGCAGGGCGAAGCGTGAGTGCTGTGCCGAGGGGGAAGGGAGGGGGAGGATGCCGAGAAGCTGATAAAGTCCAATGCTTGCTTCGATCTGTGATGCTCTATACTCAGTTTGTATAAATTATACCTGGCAACCTACATTTTGATAAACTTAAAGACTTAAAAATTATGTAAACTGTTGCTTTGATACATTTGCAGAAAATAAAATTCCATGGAAAACAATTTTTTCAATATAGGAAAATTATCAGGAATCAGAGAAATTTAAAATTTAGGTGGGATACTGCTTTTAGGATGTTAACATAATGAATAGTTTCTAGTATTTTCCAGATACCAACGTTGATTGATGTAATCAATGGTTTTGCATCAAAAGCTTAGATCTACCTAAAAATATTTATAATCTTTTGGATGATAACCTATGTCTATATGACTCAACATTCCTTTCTTATAAAAACAACATGGTACTTTGATCTGTCATCAATAGCTTCCTGAGAAAGGTGCAAGTTGAAAGGATATCAGGTTAAAATATATTTTCTTTGAACAAGAACCCAGAAATACTACACTTGATTTATTTATAACCTAAATCATGTGAAAAGTATTATGACCCCGGCCGGGCGCGGTGGCTCACGCCTGTAATCCTAGCACTCTGAGAGGCCGAGG
>NW_012140689.1:0-526 GCF_000956105.1 Propithecus coquereli | reverse complement strand
AGGGCCCATTATTTATAGAAAAGTTAATTTAAAAAAAGTTTAAAGTAAGACTTCTAAAATAAAATCATTCCCATTAAAGAAAATTAAAGTTAGGAGCAACCTTAAAAATTAACTAGTTAGGGAATCTAAAAGAGAAGTGAGGTGATGTATCTGTGGGAATATAGTTTGAAAAAGTACCATTAATATGATAATGACTTTGCCTTGTTTTAAATCATAATCCTTTATTTGGAAACTTCAAGAAACATTGAGAGAGTGATATTTTGAGTATATAAGAAGAGGTATGGCTTAAAATTTTGTAGAGAAAAATTGTTCTAGAGAGGTTGAATGACTCGCCCAAGTTTTGCTATCAGGTAACAGCAAGGGAGATTAGGATGTAATTCAGAAATTTGGATCTTCATGGATTCTTCCTAATTTCTCAAATCTAATCAATCTAAGCTCTACGATTTTATTTCCTAATTGTGTCTGGAAATCTCTCCCACCTCAAAATCCTTATTGCCACTACACTAGCTCAAGGCTCTTATCATTT
>NW_012140688.1:5068-6269 GCF_000956105.1 Propithecus coquereli | reverse complement strand
CAGGCTGGTTTCGAACTCCTGAGCTCAAACAATCCACCCGCCTCGGCCTCCCAGTGCTAGGATTACAGGCGTGAGCCACCGCGCCCGGCCACAAATACATTTCTAAAACAGCTTTTTGGCTATATTCACACTTAATACCACTAATTAGTAAAATCTATACATAAAGGGCAGTAAAAAAAAAAATTACATTTGTTGAACACCTACCAGCAGGCATTGAGCTACATGATTTATTTATATTTTTTCATTTAATCCTTATCAGGAAATAGGGATTATTTTCCCAGCATTGAGAGTAGAAAAAGTGATGCTCAGAGACTTCAGAGGCACTAGTAATCGGCAGAGTTGCCATTCTAAGCCAGGTTTGTTCAACGGCGAGGCCCAGGTGCTTTCCCTGAAACTTCCCACTTGGAACTATCAGTTTTTTGCTAATTGAATCTTAATATTGAAGAGTCTGATATCTTTATTCAATCAGATCAGCAGCGACTTTGGTGTCAAAGAACTTTTTAAAAATTTAGTCGTAAGATATTTTATCAATAAAACAGCTGGAGCTAAAACAGTTCTGCTAAAAATGGGGTATAGGTGACTATGAAAATTATTTACTTGTGTAATTTACCATATATCTTACAACTATAATTAAATACAAAATAATGATCTCACTTGATATTTAAAACCACCCTATGGGGTAAGGCCCTTCAGAGGAGGAAGCTCAGGCAGAGAGATTAAGCAACTTGCCAAAGGTCCCGCAGCCACGTGTGGCAGAGCACTTGCAAGCAGGCAGTTCAACTCCAAAGCCTAGCACCCACTTGCACAGCACGGCCCTCTCAAATGGAGCCTAAACCTAACACAGCCCCTTGACATTAGTCTTATTTTAACATTCTACATACTCTTGAGGTCAGGAGTTTTTAATTCCTTCAAATCCTAAATATACATAAATACATATACAAATTGTTTATGTATCAAAATATATACAAATAAAATTGTTCCTGATGTTTGTAAATCAGGAAAAAATAAATAAAAACAAGTCTCTAGTTTTAAAGCACAGATGAAATCTAATTTCTGGGTCTTAAACTAATATTAAACATGAACTGACCTATGAATAAGGAACACACTGAGGAAATTTACTATTTTAATTCTTCTTAATTTATCTAAATGCACAATTAGGATTTGAATATGGGGGGGTGGTAAAAATAAGGACTTGAATATT
>NW_012140688.1:0-1544 GCF_000956105.1 Propithecus coquereli | reverse complement strand
TAATCTATGCATTCAATATAGAAAAATTAAAAACAAAACACAAAGATACAATCAGTTCTCCCCCAAATAGCCCATTCTATAGATTGATTCTTTATTATCTTAAATACCTAAATAAAAAGATTAAAAATTTAGAAAATGCTGAATTCTAAGCCTTCTTCAAATGAGAAATATCGAGTAATCGCAGATAGAGTATTTTGACATTCCAAAATGGTCTATAAAATGAAATTGGTCCCAACCCAACCAAACTCGCACTTAATAGGAGAGAACAGTAACAACAAAAGTGCAGCTATCACTTATTGAGCACCAGCTACATGTCAGCCAGTGCATTTATTGCCTTTTTTTTTTTTCCATTTAATCCTCACAATATCACTTGTCCAAGTTAACTGGCTACTTAGTGATTAACTTTTCAAACTATCACTAGCTTTGGGGCCAGAACTCAGGTCCAGCTGACTCAGTCATCTAAGCAGTTAAGCACTGCAGGACTCAGGCTATATCTGCCCTTTTAGTTAATTCTCTAGGCAAGCAATGAGCTCATTGTCCTTTCTTCCTCACACCCACTAGAAAACCCCACATCCTAAAGTATTTCCTGACGTCAGAAATAATATGCACCATATTCTATAAATGCACAAAAATGTAAAAAAAAATAAATTAATTATGAATCATCTATTTTAAAGAAAAAAAAAATACACAAAATTTAAGACTAATACCTGGAATAAAAACATAGTGTTATAAGAAGAGAAACATTTCTGTATAATTTTCTTATTTATCAGAAATACCCAATTCCACGTAAGAGAATATTAAGGAATGAAATTTTTTTAATGGCAAAGGAATATGCAGATGTTAACATTTAAGGATACTGGTGCCCATAAAAGTAGCCAATATCTTACTTAGCATAGCAAAAACCTTTTTTTAACAATATGTGATGCTATTAAATGAAATTAATACCAACATAACAAGTTAGTATATAGACAGTGGTGAGGAGGTAATAAGAGACCACTGGTTAAAAATTATAGATAGCAGTTGAGAAACTCATTCACTAAAATGGGAAACAACAAAAAAATTAATGTGAAATTTGAGAAGAAACCATACCCTTATGTGTTGATCTTTTCATTTTTAAAGGGGATTAACAGAGTAAAGATAATTTTCAACTTAATTTAATTAAATGCCATGATATATGTTTGTTTCTGTAGATTTAGTTGAAAGAATCCTAAAATATTTTCTCCTCTGCTTGAGGTTAATTTATTGGTATCATTACTTAACATAATCATCTATAATAATAGCAGCAAATTAATAAAAATGAAAAAAATCACAACACTGAGTCTTAGAAAAGGAATCATATGATAGACAAAATGAATGTGGAAGTAAAACTTCAATAATATAAAGTACATAAACTACTAAGAAATTCTAGAGTACTATTTTATTTTATTTATTTATTTTAAAGAGACAGGATATCACTACATTGCCCAGGCTGAATTTGAACTCCTGGACTCAAGCAATTCGAGTAGCTGGCACTACAGGTGTTCCATTTGGCCTGGGTCCCTACT
>NW_012140687.1:1415-2078 GCF_000956105.1 Propithecus coquereli | reverse complement strand
TATATATACACAGTGAAATATTATACAGGTATAAAAACGAATGAAATCCTACCATTGTAGCAACATGGATGGAACTGGAGAAGATTACGTGAAATAAGTCAAACACAGAAAGAGAAATCTTACGTGTTCTCACTCATATGTGGGGGCTATATGTTAAAGACAATTGACCCCAGGCTGGGCACAGTGGCTCACACCTATAATCCTAGCATTCTGGGAAGCTGAAGTGGGAGCATCACTTGAGATCAGGAGTTCAAGACCAGCCTGAGCAAGACTCCATCTCCACTAAAAATAGAAAAAATTAGACAGGCAACTAAAAACAAAAACAAAAAATTAGCCTGGCGTGGTGGTGAGCACCTGTAGTCCCAGCTACTTGGGAGGCTGAGGCAGGAGGATTGCTTGAGCCTAGGAGTTCAAGGTTGCTCTGAGCTAGGCCGATGCCATAGCACTCTAGCCCAGGCAACAGAGTGAGACTCTGTCTCAAAAAAAAAAAAAAAAAATTGAACTCATAGAGACATAGAGTAAAATGATGGTTACGAAGGGCTGGGAAGGACAGTGGGGAAGAGAGGATAAAGTGGGGATTGTTAATGGGTACAAAAATATAGTTAGATAGAATGAACAGTATTTGATAGCACGACAAAGTGACTATCATCAATAATAAGTTAG
>NW_012140687.1:0-550 GCF_000956105.1 Propithecus coquereli | reverse complement strand
GTGGCATCAGCCTAGCTCACAACAACCTCAAACTCCTGGGCTCAAGAGATCCTCCTACCTCAGTCTCCCAGGTAGCTGGGACTACAGGCACACACAACTGTGCCTGGCTAATTTTTTCTATTTTTAGTTGTTTGGCTAATTTCTTTCTATTTATAGTAGAGACGTGGTCTTGCTCTTGCTCAGGCTGGTCTTGAACTCCTGACCTCAAGCAATCCTCCCGCCTTAGCCTCCCAGAGTGCTGGGATTACAGGCATGAGCCACCACACCCCGCCGAGTTTGGATTTTAGAGTAATGGGCAGCCATTGAAGGTTTTGAGGAGTAGAAAAATATGATCATCTGCGTGTTTGAGAAAGAGTGAATTTGTGTTATTACTTAGAGGAGGGTGAGGCTAGACACAAGACTTTTTGCTGTTGTTGTCATTTTAACCATGTTTAAATGTACAATTCATTGGTATTAATTACATTTACAATGTTGTGCAGCCATTACCACCATCCACTTCCAAAACCCTTACATCACCCCAAACAGAATCTCTAACTATTAAGTAATAACC
>NW_012140686.1:6259-6571 GCF_000956105.1 Propithecus coquereli | reverse complement strand
AAAAAGTTTAAAAAGTAAATAAATAAATAAATAAAGCAAGCTTATAGAATAAGGCTATAGAGAAAGAAAAATATACATATATATTTAGAGATGGGGTCTTAGGGTCTCACTCTGTCACCCAGGCTGGAGTACAGTGGCATGATCATAGCTCACTGCAGCCTTGAACTTTTCTTGGGCTCCAGCGATCCTCTAGCCTCAGCCTCCCAAGTAGCTGGGATTACAGGCACCCACCACCACCTCCAGCTAATTTTTTTCATTTTTTTTTAGAAATGAGATCTTGTTATGTTGCCCAGGCTGGTCTCAAACTCCTGG
>NW_012140686.1:0-1606 GCF_000956105.1 Propithecus coquereli | reverse complement strand
TGCCAGCAACACAGCAGAACCCTGAGTGCCTAACAACAGGGTCTCTCCCAAAAGGCAGCTAGAGTCACTCACTAGGGGAGGGGAGCCACGGGGCTCCAGTGCTGTCACTAGTGCCAGGACCTGTCCCCCTCCCAGACCTCAGTCCCAGCCTAACCCCACACAACTGGGCTTGGAAGAACATGAGAAAGTTGAGGATTGGAGGACAGCTAGAAAATTTCTAGAATGAATGTGCTTTTTAGAGCATCAGTATGGCCATATAAGTTGTTTTAAAATTATCTTTACATTTATCAACATATTGTGGGTCTCCTTAACTGAATAATGCTATGTCCAAAACAAATTCACTCTCTTCTAAAACATACATGATGGAAATTCTCCAGGCTTAGAAAGTTGAGTGCGGTTTCCTGGTTCCTTCCTTAAGTCCTCCTGCCTTGGGCCCAAATTCCCATACACTGGACAACACACGGCCCATAAAGGAGCTGGGATCTACTTCGACACCCCACACCTACCCTCTTTCTCACTCTGTGGCAAGAAGCTCTTTATCGTAAAAAGTGGACTGAGAACTATGAAATCCTAATAATTTATAGTTTTTAAGCATACTTATAAACACAATGTATCTATATTGATATTTGCCCCTGTCTAGACTTACTCTCTAAGAGGCAAACACTTGCCTCTTTCTGTTATGACAGTCGCTGTCCTGACTTGGCACATGGGTGCGTATTATGATAGTGCTCCTTGCATACTTCCGTGCGCAAACGAATTATCTGAAACCTTGTGAAATGCAGGTTCCATTTTGGTAGGTCTAGGATGGAGCTTTAAATTCTGTATTTCTAGCAATCTCCCAGGTGATGCCGAGGTTTCTGATATATGAACCCACTTTAAACGGAGAGAGTTTATAACATCTGTGCAAGGAGAGGTTTGGTGTAGAGACCAGAATATCGCTAAGACTACAGGTAGAAAAATCTCTCCCTTATTCCTTCCAACCACGAAGCATCTTGCTCCTCCACCGCTACTCAGCATCTCTCCCTGTGTACATCTGTGTGGAGCCCAGCATTTTCTGGGAGATGTAAAATGTTGTCAATTTCAGTGGCATTTCTCGGCTTGGCTTGACTTTGTAACTGTAACTTCCTTGTCATGAGTTAATCTCCCTGGAGAAGAGAGGGGACCAGTTCCCACCACAGTGGTGTCGATGCCCTGCCCCAGCGTCCTTTACCTTATGGAAAACCCTGCAGCCTGAGGCTGCTATAAGCAGATAATTCCCAAAGCTTCTTCCCAAAGCTATGGCATAGAACATCAGTGAAACCAAAGAGCTGCTTCTTTGAAAGGATCAGTAAAACTCATCCCGACCCCAGGAGAGACTCTGCTCCCCAGGATGCAGAAGCAGCCCCCCATGTGTGCACCATCCTTCCAGGGCTGAAAAACCAAAGAACGCGGGCCAGCATAGTGTTGGGTGGGGGCACTTTTCTAACAGTGTCCCTCCTCTCTCCTCCTACCAGATCCACGAGGGACCTCTCAATGCACAATGCAGCCTTTGATATCCCGGCTGCAGCAGGAGGCCCAGGCAGGGTGGGAGGGGCGGCCCAGCCCTCAGGCCCACAGCTCCTGCACT
>NW_012140685.1:2240-2948 GCF_000956105.1 Propithecus coquereli | reverse complement strand
TAATACAGTATAACAACTATGCACATAGCATTTACATTGTATTATGTATTATAAGTAATCTAGATATGGTTTAAAGTATACAGGATGATGTGTGTAGGTTGTATGCAAGTACTATGTCATTTTATATAAAGGACTTGAGCATCTGAATCTGAGGATTGTGATACCCATGGGGTGTCCTGGAACTAATCCTCCATGAATACAGAGGGATGGCTGTACATTAGCAGCAAACTTCACAGAGGAAAACAGAAGATGTCAAATTGAAGCTAGAACACATTCTACCATTAAATAAAAGAGCTATACACATCCGTATTTATCTCCTCCTCCCTGGGCCTTACTATTCTAGGGTTAGGTGACCTCTTCCTACAGAAGACTAGTCCCTGTCCTTTTACTCTATGTCACATCTCTTTCTGACTTCTCAGTTGTCACACAATATTAATTAACATTTGCTCTATATAATCTGTAACTTCTGTTCCTCTGTTGGGTTCTACAACCATCACACAAACAAAACAAATGTTTTCCCTTGACTCCATTTATTTATTCAACTAAAAATCCATATTTCCCCTCAGTTACCTTCTCAAAGGATTTCCTGTGTTTTCTGCTTTTATGTCTTTATATCTCACTCATTTTTAAGCTCACTTCATTCTGGCTTTGATTACTATAAAAACTCTCACTGTGTGACTATGTAATTTCCATGCTGTGAAATATCAA
>NW_012140685.1:0-255 GCF_000956105.1 Propithecus coquereli | reverse complement strand
TTCTGTGATTCTAGATGCACCCAGCTATTAACTTATTCATAGTGTACTTGGGCTTCTGTATTCCACTGAGTTGTGTGAGTTTTTTGCCACTTTAGGCTTGATCTTTTGTTTTAAGTAGACCTTAACATTGCTCAGAAAGCATTCCATTTTTGCTTAGTCAGTTTTTCATTACCTCCAACATTTATTTTAGAATTTCACAACGATTCTCATGTCCTCTACTTCATCTCCTCTCCAATTAAAGAGGGTTATGGAACT
>NW_012140684.1:5992-7955 GCF_000956105.1 Propithecus coquereli | reverse complement strand
TTCAATATTTCTAGGCTACACAGGTCTGCGAGTTTTTCAAATTGTTATAAATCTCCCAAATATTTTCCAATATATTTATTGAAAATATCCACTTATAAGTAAACCTGTGCAAGATCAGGGTGAAGTGTACTTAGAAAGGCCTTGTTCCTCACAGTTCAGAGGAAATATGAGATACGTCATCATCATTATAGCTAATGACATGGCATGAATAATGCTAATAGCTTACTTTTACTGAGCTATTCACAATGGGTCAGGAACAGGTTCATGTATAATCTATTGCATCTTCAAACAACCAAATGATATATAAACTATTATTACTGCAATTCTTTAGGAATAGACTGAGCGTAGTGGACTCAGTAGATGTTCGCCATCTACTCACATGTTTACCATTTGCTCTTCTCCTTGGGCACTCAAGTGTGGCCAAAAGTCTTGTCTCTGGAATGTGAGGGGAGGTAATGTGTGTGGAAGTGGGTGTATCACCTTCCCTTCTCTCATTGCCCTGCTACCAGCTGGAGGATGCCAGGGAAGCCTTAACACCTCATGCTGATGACAGAAGGCACCGAGCTCTGTGAATAACTGTGTGGTCCAGAGCCCCTCAATGACCCACAGGCCCCTAGTGTGAGAAAAATAATTTTCATATTGTGAGCCACCAAAATCTCGGAGTACACCTGATAGAGCAGCTAAATTTAATGTAGCCAAACTTACACACAAAGACACAAGATCACGCGGCTTCCCCAGGGTCACCTGGCTGTTTCACGTTCAAAGCTAGTTTTGAAGCCCAAGCAGTGGGGCCAAGAGCCTGGACTTATGCCACATCCTCCACACCTCCCCACGAGCAGTGAGGAGTGTGCGGGGGCTCAGCAGGGTGGGGGGCACAGAGACCGTAGGTTAAATGGCTCCGTGGATCCCAAACCCCCAGAGCGGCCACAACAAGAAGGTTCCCACAAAACTTAGAGGCAGTGTTCACCATTCCATCTGTCATCACCCCAACCTTCCCCGCTGCTGGCTCCTACCTGGACAGGAGTTTTGGGAGAGATCTTCCTCCACCGCCTGTAAGTCCTGGCCGTGCTCCAGCTGGTCGATCGGCTCTGGCTTAGACAAAGAACAACCTGTGTATGGAGAACAAAAGAGGACAAATGGTGTTTGGTTGAAGAAAGAAACCTCTCAGTCTAGCCTGGCACTTCAGGATGGGGAAGACCCTGAAATGAAGCTATTCTCATCCAAGTAAACAAAAGCCTCAACTACGACCTGGAAACCAACTGTGAAAAGCCATCACTGGGCCCCAAAGACAGTCGATAGTAGTGCTGCCTGTGTAGACAGCATCCATTCCCTTTGAACTCCTTACAGAATCTCAACACTGTTCAGACAGCTTTCCTGAAGGGATTTGATAATCAATACAAGTCACAGGGCCTTCGCCTCCCTGCGAATCAGCAACACCTGGGAACGCCTCGTTGCAACTGTAGCCCACCTAAAACAAAACTTGAGCGTGAGGCCTGCATGTCAGTAGATTTTAAACATTCCCCAGGTGACTACAGCCCCCGTGGCAGGTGGAAAAGCCTTGGTCTGCTTCATCTTGCAAATGGCATCCCTGATCACCAGGAGACCGAGGCTGACGGGTGACGTAAGCCAGCCACTCTGAGGAGAGATAAAGCCTTTATTCTAGGACGGGCTGAATGAGGGTTTCTGCCACTTCTGTTGTCATGCAGCATCCTGGGACTCCAGTGAGGGAAACTGCCTGGAGACCTGGACCAGGGAAGTGAAGAAACAGACAGCTGGTTGGCACCACCGACCTGGGAGCCGGCGTCACAAACGAGCTTCTTATCACGTGAGACGATATATTTCCTTCAGGGTGAAGACATTTCAGCTGGTCTGTCACATGCATATCAACGCTTATCAACATATAAGGATGCAGAAGACTCTGTAGAGAAGTTAATGGCACCAGCACGAGGACCTACAGACTCAT
>NW_012140684.1:0-2352 GCF_000956105.1 Propithecus coquereli | reverse complement strand
TTCTCTTCTTCTTCTCCCTACCGTAAAGTATGTCAGAGGGGCTTCATTACAAGTCACGTATTAAACACCAAGGATCCTACAGAAATAGAAATCTGAAATTTCCAGTTTGTTCAATGCCTTAAGGTGTCATGAAGGATCCAGGCATTTTCTAATCTGCTGCACTATCTTCAGAGCATCGGCTTTAATTTTCTGGTCACAAGATGGCAGGAAAAGCTATAGACTTCACATCATTGTTCAAATATCTCTAAATTCAGGAAGGAAGACTAAGAGGAATTTTCATTGTGCTGAGGGACTTTTTATCTTGGAGGAAAATTTTTCCAGAAACTCTATAGCAGATGTTCTGTCTAGTCACTTTGTGCAAGACTGTGACAATGTCCTCACCAAGATGTCTGGCCTTTTTAACCTCTACAAGGGGAAAGAGGCAGTTCTTCCAGGAGCAAGGAAGACAGAAAATGGCTCCTGGGTAGGCCATTAGCTGTGTAGGCCTCAGACAGGATGAGTGCTTCCCAATTCCCTAGTGTCGTCCATCACTCTGTCTTTTCTTACACCTGATGGGCTTCACTCATGTTCATTATCTCCCAGTCCCTGGAGGCATCTGACCTTCCTGTCCTGTCACAGACGATCACTACCTATATGATGCAAGGGTTCACCTCTCCTTCTAATGCCACCACATGTATAAAATGGAAATTTTAAAATACACGTTGTTCTTATAAGAAGCAATTCATTTGGTTTTTCAAAAATTAAAACCAGTAATCAATAGGACCTTCCATAAATAATTATATAGGCAGAAGAAGCCAATCTTCCTAAAGAAGAATTGTATCCCTGGTGGTCTAGTGGTTAAAATAAAAAAAAAAATTGCAAATAGTATATATTGATAGTCCCCAACCCCACTTCAGGTGGTGGAGCTTAATACCTTTCCCCTTGAGTTGGCTGGACTTAGTGACTACATAGAGAAAGAGAGAAAACAGTAACTTAATGGGAGAAACCTGCCAGGTAACACCCAAACCAAGTGATCAATGTTAGCATTATTAGTGATAAGTGATGTTGACATCAAGTGCCACTATGATAGAAGAAGGACACTTTTCCACTCAGATATTCTTCCCCTAAACCCACAATTCTAGTATAATCGTGAAAAAGTATCAGACAAGTGCAAATCTAGGGATATTGCATGATGAGTACTCCAGAAGTGTCTGGATCATGAAAAAAAAAAAACAAAAAACAAGAATAGACAGAGCAACTGTTACAGATGGGAGAAGACTAAGGAGATAGGATGATTGATTAAATGTGGTGTCCTGATTGTATCCTGCAACAGAGGACAGTAGGGGGGGAAAACTGTCAAATCCAATGTGTAGTTTAGTTAATAGCATTTTAGCAATTTTAACTTCTTAGCTTTGAGAAATATGCCATAGATTTGCAAGGTATCAACATGAGGTGAAGCTAGGTGGAGGTTATATGGGAACTCTATACTATCTTTGCCACTTTATGTTAAACCTAAAATCATTAAAACATTAATGAATTAATTAAAAGTTTGTTAGGCTAAAACAAAAGAGCAAGGAGAGGTTTCTGGCATGACAACACAAGGAGCTCTGCAGACTCGATCTCCAGCAAAACTGGTAAAAATTGTTTTTTAAAAAAAACGCTAAACAAACAAAACTATTTTAAAAACCCACATTTAATGTCTCTGGAAATGGTCCTAAAGATACATATCAAATGAAGACACATTTATTCAAGAGAAGCTGTCATTCTGTAGGAATCATGAGACTGTGGTATTTGAATAGGTATTATCTCTCTCCCTCAACCATCCCATTTTAGTAAGATGGAAATTAAGCTCCACAGTGGTGCAGACAACACAGGGCTCCCTCGCTCCCAGCTCCCAGAGGGCTATTTTCCCAGAAGGGGCAGGACGTCAGCATTTCTCATTCTGCCCTCAGATACTTGTTGCTCGGGCTAATTTCCTGGTGTGTACAGCCACTGAAGCAGGGGCTCCTTTCCTGCACCCACACGCAACTTGCAAGATGGAGATTTTTCCTTAAGCACCATGCTGTTGAGCATGTGGGGGACTCATACTTGCACCATATTAGAAGAGGGTTCTATATTAGAAGAGGGCAGCTGAAAAGACTTGAAGCTACTGCACACCCTTCTCCACTGAGTACTCTGCTGTCAAAGGAGGATGGCAGAGGTGGGCTGTTGTCCCTCCCTGCTCCTAGCTCCAGAGGCTAGGCCCAGGGGTATTGCCTGAGGGGAACAGCAGAGAACCTGGGAAGAGACAGCTCAAGGTAGGAAACGCAAGACCAGACCCGGAGTAGGTTACCCCTTTGAGGATAAAATGCACTCCTTTCAAAAGTAAGAGGC
>NW_012140683.1:10944-11994 GCF_000956105.1 Propithecus coquereli | reverse complement strand
ACAGACAAATATCTGAAATATAATGGAGTATGTTCTCTATAATTCAGTACTTTTCAAAAAACCAATTCCAGTTAACAGCAATATTCATTAGATGCAATATGATATACTTCAAAAAACACTTAACTTAGTTGTACTCATGTCATCTGGATTCTACTAAATTAGTTCTGCCACTAAGTAGATATAAAACTTCACTTAAATCTAACTTGTTTTTCTGGGTTTCAAGTTCCTCATCTAAAAATAATAGGAATTGATTACATCAGTGCCTAAGAACAATCTATAAGATAAGGAGCATACAACTAAATGTAAATTGATTATTTCACTAAGCATTTTGTAACTAGGCTTCTCATTGCAGAAAGCTTTGTGTTGATTTAGATTCTGGTGTAAATTCTCCTTTCTCATCCTAGACAGGAAACAAATAGTTGGCAAAGGGCACTCGGGATAGCACTAGGCTAAAAGATACTTCGGTTCATTCCAGATCTGAAAGTGAATAATTCTTCATATTCCTTATACATCCAAGGTTTTTCTCAAAAAGCACACAAACTCTTCCCAATTTTCCAAATTTTCCAGTTCTACGTATATCCCCTAAAAGTCTCTATCAAAATTCTGTTGTGTCAAACCTCTCAGAAAACTTAAGTGCTAATATGTGTCATCCATGCTGTCTTCATACATTCTTCCATTGGCAATGTTTAGAAAGAAGATAAACAGAAAGCATAATAAAAATCATTTGAGCCACCATCGAAGGGTACTTAAAAGACAAATAACTGTATGTCAGATCTACCTCCCTTCTGGCACAAGAGTACAATATAACACTTTACAGATGAGTTTAAATGTTAGGTAGATAGAGAGGGATTCCAGGTCTCCCAGGGACTAACGTGGGTACTGTTGCTTGGGTGCAATTGCCTCACCTGGAAAGAAGGCCCTTATCTTGGTCCTGCCCCACCTTAATCTCCCAAGTGACTGCCATACCTGGGGAGGAGGGAATACCCTATGAATCTGCCAATCAAATTAGCACGCCAGCTGCAAAAGAATGCAGAGGACTCTCTAGCCCAC
>NW_012140683.1:0-359 GCF_000956105.1 Propithecus coquereli | reverse complement strand
AATAATTTTTATAATTAATTACCAAACTTTCTATGGGTGGGGGGGACTTTACATTGTTTCCTATGTCCCTATGATATGTTTTCCTCATTTTTTTTAGAACTTATTTTCTGACTTCAGATGCTACAGGTTCTTTTTCCACCTATCCTGGATTCAGTTATTTCTCTGAGTTATCCTGTTCCTCTTAGTAGGAAATGGAATTTGAAATCAAGATCCGGGCACTATATGTGCTCCTTGCTACTGGGGTATCTTTTTTTCTTGGCTCATTTAGCAAACAGAGCTAGGAAATTGTGTGTGTGTGTGTGTGTGTGTGTGTGTGTGTGTGTGAAGAGAGAGAGTACACACACACACATATGCATATA
>NW_012140682.1:2215-3822 GCF_000956105.1 Propithecus coquereli | reverse complement strand
ATACCAGCAATGAACAAGTGGATGGAATTTGAAATTAAAAACATATTACCAATCCCCAAAATGAAATACTTAGCTGTAAAACTATTCCAAATGATATGACAATGGTAGATACATGTCATGGACATTTGTCAAAACTCTTAGAATGTAAACACAAAGGTGAATCTTAATGTAAACTATGGATTTTGGGTGATAATGACATGTTGTCAATTGTAATAAATATACCACTGTGGTGTAGGATTTCAATAATGGGGGAGGTTGTACATGTGTGGAAACAGGGCATAAGGCAACTTTCTATACCTTCTGATCAATGTTACTGTAAACCTAAAACTACTCTAAAAAACGAAATTTATTGATTTGAAAAATCACAGTGAACTGTGGTACATGACATACACCAATTTTATACACACACACATACACAGACACATACAAATGCAGTATTTAATCAGACCTTGCTCACTGCTTATATAAACCATATCTTTCCTTTAAGTTCCATCTCAACACTCATCTTCCCCTAAAAAATTCCTTTTAATTGTCCCTTCCTATATAGATCTTCTTCTGCATCTAAAATCCTATATCTATATCCTATCAAGTCTTTCTGTGTCCTCAAAAGATCTATTATTATTTCAGATTTTCATAGGAAATGTCTTAATTCACCCTTAAAACCATAAACTGTTCTTTGAGAATGGGACCATATTTTGCCAATGTTCTTAGTCTTCTTTAGAAGCTTGATGTTTGCTCAATAAGGAATAACCCCTAATGTCAAAAATTGTTTAAAAGGCAGTGTGTGGCCAAGCCATTTGAACTCATAGGTAAAAAGAATCTTCCCCTTGAAAATAATGTTGTCAAAAATAAAATGTATCTTTTGATTTCTCACGATGCAAAGTGCAAACAATACAGCATCAGTGTGTTTGTCGACAACGTTTCATGCTTACATAAATACTTGTATACACAATTTACCTCTAAGGTTTTTCCCCCCCATCTGATTTTCTATGCCAAACAATCAGTGTGTGGGATTAAATTTTCTAGGAGTAGCACACAGCTGTTAGGTGCCACAAATATATTAAGCTACAAAAGTCTATTTGAAGGCAA
Source organism: Propithecus coquereli (assembly GCF_000956105.1). Classification (NCBI taxonomy): domain Eukaryota; kingdom Metazoa; phylum Chordata; class Mammalia; order Primates; family Indriidae; genus Propithecus; species Propithecus coquereli. Next base: position 2,733 of record NW_012140682.1, on the reverse strand, counting down.
CATTTCTGAAAAAGCTCACCACCTCATCTGTGATAAGTTTTAGAGCCTTTCACTCATTATTAGTTTCAACAGCCAAATAAAACTATGACATTTAAGCCTGACAACAGAAAGTCATGTTCAAAGTTGAAGGGAGGAAATGATGGAACATGTGAGAGAGAGTTTCTATAAAAACTTTTCCGTACCCTTTAGTGTCTCAACACACATAACCATGGTTTGGTACTGGATTCTTTTTGTTTTTTTGGCCTACAGATGCTGAAACAAAATCAGTCCCAAGATGGGAGAGCTTCACATGAGGAAGAAAAATGAGCATTCAAAATTTAAAAATAATTACAACCATTAGACTTTATTGGATACCTATAAGCAGAGCAGTTTTAAAACATTTGTAGGTTGTAGGCAAACTTCTCTCTGAGAGCCCAAACCTTTATCATATCAAAGATATTAAAACTACTCACAACTCTCAATAAATCCAAAGTTTGAATTTTGAAAGAGATTTAATATTTCTATTAACACACTTTTTT
>NW_012140682.1:0-395 GCF_000956105.1 Propithecus coquereli | reverse complement strand
AGCTATCCACAATCCTGAATTTTCAAGATACTAAAAAAGTACAGTATATCTGGAACACCCACATGTTTTAAGTGATATAAATTACTGTATATCTATTTTATCTAAAATATGAACTATCCATACATTTTTAAGGGCAAAAATCGTCTCATGGTTATAGGTTAATAGTTTTTTGATGAAATATAAAACATTTTCACTTTTATAATCATTCTTATTGTTCTTGAAACTAGAATCTTATTCATCTAAAACAATTTAGTTGGTAACTCATTTCAATTTAGTATAAGGCAAGATATGTTGATATTTTCTAAAAGAAAAAATGTTTATTTTGAAAAAGTGCCCACTGGCACATCTTATCCTACAGAATTAAATATAATCTAATTGTCTGAAGAAAAAGTAAA
>NW_012140681.1:32017-32364 GCF_000956105.1 Propithecus coquereli | reverse complement strand
CCCTCACCCGATCTATGTTTCTCTGCTCACTTATTTTTTTTCTTTTTCTTCTAAAATTTGTCTTTTTTGCAGAGACTTTCTCACTGGCGGCTTGTCTCATTCGCCATCTTGGCTCCTCCTCCCCAGGCCATATACTTTTATGTCGGTCATGGAAACTCGATATATCACAAGTACAATAATTTTCAAAAACCATAACAGTGTAACTACAGAGTATCAAAGATATAATATCTCTAAAATATCCAGAGGAAATGGATTATTTTTCAGAGAAATTCAGAGTGAGGTTTAATTTTCAATAAATTGAAAGCAAGACAAATGAAAGTAAACAAAAAAAGAAGGTACAACAAGAT
>NW_012140681.1:30644-31967 GCF_000956105.1 Propithecus coquereli | reverse complement strand
CTGAAAGTCTGGGCTTGGGGGCTGGGGCTGTCCAAGACCCGCACTCTGGAGCAGGTCTTGCTCCCCTCCAATCTCCCCCTCTCCGTGTCCTCTCCTAGGCCTCTGCCAGCAAGTGGAGCGTCAGGCTGATGGATCTCCCCTGGCTGTGATGTGGGCCGGGAGGTTCCCTACCCAGGATCATAGCCTGAGCTGGGTACACAGCTCTCTTTTAGGGGGAGGGTTGCTGGTCAGGCACGCTGATCTGCCCCTGAAGGCACACACTTCTCAGTAGGCTCTTTCACAGATCTCTCCTCCACGCCCCAGGGCAGTGCGATCGTGACCTGGGTGTACGGGGTCTGGTCTGCAGGCCTGACCCCTGGACCCTGGAGATCAATCCCTGACCTTGCCATGGGGAGAGGTGCTGGTCTTGAATCACCTACAGGGTGCCCAAGCAGGATCGATTTCATTCCACCTTTGGATTTGCCCCACTCTCCTGGAGTCCACAGGCAAGTAGCACCTGGGAGGGCTGGTGCGTAGGGAACTTGCAGTCTGAGCACCCCTCAGTCCTCTGTAGGGCCCCAAAAGGAAAGGTCCCATTTCTTGGAGATGCCTCCGTGTGATGGCTAAATTGTCTCTCTGGGCACGCACAGGTAGGGAGGGGGAAGGAGAGAACGGAGCACTATGGCGTCTGCCGCTAGGCTCGGGTCTGCGCCCAGGGAGGTGCCCGGAAGGGGCTGGGAGCCCGGCGCTGAGTCCGCAAGAGGCCACTGCTCGCTGGCGGCAGCCGTCTCTGGGCTGGTGTCGGCAGGTCTCTCCAGCCGCTCAGGAGCCACCAGTAGTCCGAGATGCCAGGGAGGGGGAAGTTAACCGCTCCACCTACCCTTGTCGCTGGTCTCCAAGCCTCTCGGGACCTTTCTCCTTCCAGTTCTCCTCTGCAACGTCTTCCTATGGAGTCTCCTGTAGTTTCAGGCACCCTTCCTTCCTACCCTCACCCTATCTATGTTTCTCTGCTAGCTTATTTTCTTTCTCTTTCTTCTAAAATTCATCTTTTTTGCAGAGACCTTCTCACTGGCGGCTTTTCTCATTCGCCATCTTGGCTTCTCCTCCCCAGGCCATATACTTTTATGTCGGTCGTGGAAACTCGATATATCACAAGTACAATAATTTTCAAAAACCGTCACAAAAACCATAACAGTGTAACTACAGAGTATCAAAGATATAATATCTCTAAAATATCCAGAGGAAATGAATTATTTTTCAGAGAAATTCAGAGTGAGGTTTAATTTTCAATAAATTGAAAGCAAGACAAATGAAAGTAAACAAAAAAAGAAGGTACAACAAGAT
>NW_012140681.1:29483-30594 GCF_000956105.1 Propithecus coquereli | reverse complement strand
TGTAAGGAAGCTCAATAAAATCCACAAGAACTTGGAAACCCAACTCAAATAAACCAGAAAAGCGATTAAGGAAATGAATGAAAAAATCACTAGAGATCAACATATTAAAAAGAAAACAAGTAGAACTTCTGGAAATAAAACATTCGTTTAAGGAAATACAAAACACAGCTGAAAGTTGTAAGAATAGACTAGACCAAGCGGAAGAAAGAATCTCAAAGCCCGAAGACAACTTTTTCAAATTAATTCAGTCCATCAAAAATAAAGAACAAAGAATTAAGAGGAATGAACAAAGTGTACAAGAAATATGGAATTATGTAAAGTGGCCAAATATAAGAATCATAGACACCCCTGAGGATGAAGAAGAAAATGCGCAAGGGCTAGGAAACCCATTTGAGGGAATAATTGAGGAAAACTTCCCTGTTCTTGCTAGAGATTTAGACATCCAGGTACAAGAAGCTCAATGAACACCTGGGAGATAAATCATAAAGAGGCAATCACTAAAAGCAAAATCTTCAACGAAATATTACAAAACCTAGCCCAGCAACATATAAAATGGATTCAACATTATGAGTAGATATGATTTATAGCAGGAATGCAACTTTTCCCCATTCAGTATGATGTATGGTTTACATCCTCTGTGATTTCTTCCCTCAGTAGGGGTATCAGTTCTTCTTTGTAGTTCTGATACAATTTGGCTGTGAATCCATCTGGTCCAGGGCTTTTTTTCCTTGGAAGATTTTTTATTACTGCTTCAAACAACCCCATTAAAAAGTAGGCAAAAGACGTGAACAGAAATTTTTCAAAAGAAGATAGACTGATGGCCAATAAACATGAAAAAATGCTCAAAGTCTCTAATTATCAGGGAAATGCAAATCAAAACCATGATAAGATATCACCTAACTGTAGTGAGAATGGCTTTTATCAAAAAGTCCCAAAACAACAGATGATGACATGGATATAGAGAGAAAGGAACACTTACACATTGTTGGTAGGACTGAAAATTAGTACAATCTCTATGGAAAATAGTATGGAGATTTCTCAAAGAACTAAAGATAGAAATACCATTTGATCCATCAATCCCACCACTGGGTATTTACCCAAAGGAAAAAAA
>NW_012140681.1:26787-29433 GCF_000956105.1 Propithecus coquereli | reverse complement strand
TATTTATATAAATGCCAAATAGCATACCTGGGTTTCTAACCCAGGCAACTTGGCTTGAAAAGGCTACCACTTCAGCAATATATAATGTCTACCTATAGGATAGAATATTATATAAATTAAACTTGAATTCCTGTGGTAATGATAAAGAGACAGAGATAGAGTTACATGTGATTTTTGTTCTTATTTTCATGATCCTATGTGTTTTTAGATTTTTTTCCTCATGAACAAATGGGATTTATTCCAAAACTGCAAAGTCGGTTTAACATTCAAGAATCAGGCAACATAATCAGAGAAAATCCCAACAAGAAAGCTGACCAGAGACACCAGCTGCCAGATCGTCTCAGAAAGAGAAAACTTTTAGATGAAAAAGAAAAATCAAACAAACAAACATAGATAGGGTGTAATTCCAAGGGAAAGGAGCCAGAACCCACCAGAGATTCCACAGGAAGAAGTAGCAGACCAGAACAAGAAGGCATAAGATATTGGCAGAGGTCAACCCCCAAGAGGCTTGGAGTCCAGTGAAAAGGAGAGGTAAAGTGGTTTTTTCCTCCCTCTCTCACATCTCTGGAAGTCAGCAGGCTCCTGAGCTGCTGGGTTCTTGCTACCCTCACAAACACAGCAGATGCTGCCACCAGTGAACTGGGAGCTGCTTGAGGACAAAGCACCAGGCCACCAGCCCCCTGTGGTGCTTCCCATTACCACAGACCTGAGCCAAGACAGCAGGTGCCATATTATTTTTCCATCCACCATGTGCCTTTCTCTTTTGCAGGGGCTACAGCCCCTCAGTTTTCATTTCACTTGTTCCCACACAAACATTTTGCCACTCCAGCCCAGACTGCAGGAGCCACAGGGGACTGGTGGATCCTGGGGAGTCTGTATGACCCCAGAGCTTGGTCATTTCGGGTGAGATGCCTTATGGAGACAGGGACAGAGACAGCCAGAGTGCGAGCTTTCCTCCATTCGGATTTTTTTCTCCCCTTCCCTCTTCTAACCCTTGGCTGTCAAGAGAGACGACTGGGCTGGGGCTCTCAGGAGTGGTTGCTTCCCTTCTGTTGGTGCATCCACCACACTAAGGTTTCCACAGAGAATGGGGCTCAAACCTTTCCTCTTAAAGACATGCCGCAGACTAAAGGGTGCTCAAACTGTGAGCTCCCTGCTCAACTGCTCGCCCTGTGTTACTGTCCTGGCTGCTCCATCAGAGCAGGGCACACCCCAAAGCTGAGGAACATCAAACCTGCTTGTGCACGCCATAGGAAACTTGGGATCAGCAAGTTTTCTCACTGGCACAGTTAGGGATTGATCTATGGGAACATGGGGATAGGCCCGTAGGCCAGATCCTATACTCCCAGGACTTGATTGTGTTGCTTGGAGGCACAGAGGGGAGATTAGTGAACTAATCTCAGGAGGCAAGATAGCCTGTGTGGGCAGAACTGAAAAGAGGGAGCACCACAGGTCCTAGCCATAGCACACTCGTGGACCACTCCACACCCCACAGGAAGGCCACAATCTCAGCCCAAGGTGTCATCCTGGACAAAGAAGCTCCCAGCCCACAGCCTGCCATCATGGGGGATCTCAGCAAGTGTGAGCTCCTGCCTGGTAGATGCCGGAAGGAGACTGTGGAACTGGTGGGCGGAGGGGGTGGGGGATGGGAGAAGAGCAAAACCTGCTCCTGACAGCCAGATAGTGAATCTCAGACAGCCCCTCACCCACAAGTAGACTTTTTGGCTGGGTGTGGCCATATCAGCCCCTTCCTGGCAGTTTTCTTCAAAAGCCTGGAACAGACCTTGGATGGCTGCTGAAACAGCTACTTTATCAGCTTTTTTGGGGGGCAAGCTCACCCAACCCTGCACTGCCCAGCCTCACTTCCCTACCTGCCACTTGCTGTGGTGGAGAATAAGGACTCATCTGGAAGTTCCAGGACCCTGCTCACCATCTGGGGCATTTGAGGGCTTCTCCTGAGGGGCTAGAGTTGGTCACAGGTCCCCAAAACAACATTGCAGCTTGTTCCTTCTGTCAAGCAACACCTACTGAACGGGAGGCCGATTTGCAAAGCCCTTTAACCACATTAACTGCCGTGTGAGTTGTATTTAACTAATGCTAATTTTGAGCCCGGGAACTCATGAAGCAAAACCCTGCAGGTGGTTCATGAAGATTGTATTTTTTCATGTTCTTATTGTTACAATTAATACTGACAATTTAATTCCAAAAATGTGGACTGCATTGCATATAACTCACACACAGAAAACAATAAAAAATAACAAATTGGAAAGTATCATTTTGTTTTAATAAAACACCATGGCCCCCGGGAGACATTTTGTTTTCTAGTGTGGCCGTCAGTGTGTTAAAACATTTACTGACTAAATCACAAAGAGTGGGGTTGATTCTTACTCACAAGCACCACCTACTGTGTCAGAGATTAAACTGGACATCCCAATACAATTCACGCTGTTGAGAAGACCATAGGGCTGGGGGGAAAGAGAAAGGATTTCGAACTCTTCCATCCTCTCTCATTAATGAGAGACAGGGAATCTGCCCACACACATGGCTCAACACTGCTACAGCCTGCATACAACCAGCAACTGAGAAAACCACCACACTAAATATCTATAGCCAAGGCATCCATCTGGAACCTAGACAGCCATCAAA
>NW_012140681.1:21893-22342 GCF_000956105.1 Propithecus coquereli | reverse complement strand
TGAGAAGACAAACCACAGAATGGAAAGAAATATTTGCAAACCATATATGTGATAAGAGATTTCTATCCAGAATACGTTTAATACAAAAAGTCCTATAACTTAACCATAAAAAGCCATATAATCCAATTAGAAAATGGACAATAAGGAAAATAATTTGAATCAGCGTTTCTCCAAAGAAGATATATAAATGACTCTGAGCATTAAAATATACTCAACATTTTTAATCATCAGAGAATAAAAATTGAAACCACAATAAGATACTATATCATTAGTATTTAGGATTACTAAATTTGAAAAACAAAGAATGACAAGCATGAGTAAGGATGTGGAGAGACTGACAACAACCACCATTACGGGAATTGCTGATGGAAATGCAAATTGTTGCAGCTACTTTGGAAAAGAGTTTGGTGGTTTCTTGAAATGTTAAACATTAAGAGTTCCCATAAACC
>NW_012140681.1:20269-21843 GCF_000956105.1 Propithecus coquereli | reverse complement strand
GCCATGTTTCTACATTTGTAAATTAGATATTACTAATCTTGACATTCAGTGAAATTTCAATCTAACTACCCAATGGCTTTGGACTTGAAAAGTTGACTTCAAAATTCATACAAATAAAAAAGTGCTGACAAGCCAAATCATTCCTGCAAAATAAGAATATCGTGAGGAGACTTATCCTATTAGATAGGACTGCCCATAATATAATAGATTATGTTTAGTGCCAACTGGTTTTTGCTAGGTCCATTCTATATAAACAATTTAAGTCCCCTCAATTCAGTATGTTAGCATTTTGGTGTCTGAATCTCATGCAATTCAAGAAGAAATGCTACCTTGCGCAGTACTGATGCACTCACTAGGCCACTTTCTTGAAACTGGGGTTGTCCACAATGTCCTGGAGTGACCACATACATCAAACTCCCGAACTCCTTGGGCATTTGGTTGGGATATGAAGGAATGGCTTGGAGCGTGCCATGAAGTGGGGAAATAAAGATGGAGCTCCACTCTGACTACGCCCTGGAAACTTCACCAAGACAGCACTGGAATCCCACCAGGATGGCATTACTGCCCTGATTACATAATCATGAAGGGGATTTAACTGTTTAAAGTGAATCAGAGTCCTCTGAGGCAAGAGCCCCACTTGCCTGTGTTCAAGGGTCTTACTATTATCAGATATTCAGCTATAGTATAAAACTCTTGTAATTCAAACAGTGAGTTATTGGTAGAATAGTAGAAAAAAAAAAAAGACCACTGGAGCACAATAAATAGCACAGAAAACAAAACTACACACATACAAAAAGTTGGTATATGGCAATGGTACTGCAGATCAGTTTGAAACAATGGCCAGCACAGCAGTTCAACAATGAATTTATATCTTAGAGGTACTCTCACATAAGTGCATCAGGAGACCTTAAGAAGAAAGTCCATGACTATATATGTGTGTGTATGTCTATATATGTTACACACACGAAAGGAGTTAGAAAAAAGTTATGATCTTCTTTTATTTGGTAAAAATGGTGAAAAATTAGATTAGAGATTTTTATTTTACTTTTTTTTTTACCTTAGCACATTAGTTTGTCTGACACACAAAAATGTTCAATGAATGTTCTTTGAATAATTGTTTTAAAATAATGTGATCAACCTTAAATATTCTCAGGCAAAAGTATCATTAAATTTGGTCATCTCATGGGAGAAACTTATGGGAGAAATTTCCTTAAGGTGAAGTATTATATTTTCATAAATGAAGTGTTTGAAGTTCATAAAGTCAATTATACAAAGTATAATATTTCAGGTGTCAGATTGCTGCATCAAGTCATTACTTGGGTAGAAAGCAGAACATAAATTTTTCTTTATTTTAGGGCAACAGGGCAAAAAATGTCATTAAATGACAATATTCTTTGAGTGATAGTTTTTGAATGAACACTATTATAAAATCAATTGGATTTTATTCAAAATCTACATTCTCTACATGTAAGTTAGTTATGCTGGTCTGTGGTGCTGCAAAAAGAATGTCAAGCTAAGCATGTATATCAAGTATTAATTTAATTTCTAATCTCTGGATTAAAGCTGCAGTTCTT
>NW_012140681.1:14367-15491 GCF_000956105.1 Propithecus coquereli | reverse complement strand
AAAAAAAGCCATTTTACCAAAAAGACACTTGCACTCAAATGTTTATTGCAGTATAATCCACAATTGCAAAGGTGTGGAAACAACTCAAGTCCCTATCAATTCACGAGTGGATTAATAAAATGTGGTATATGTATACCATGGAGTACTACTCAGCTATAAGAAAAAATGATGATTTAATACCTTTTCTAATAACCTGGATGGAATTGGAGACCATTCTCCTAAGTGAGGTATCACTAGAATGGAAAAATGAGCACCATATGTACTCGTTATTAAATTGGAGCTAACAGATCAGCACTCATGAGCACATACAGGTGTAAAACTCAATGGAAATGAAGCAGATGGGAGCGGGGAGGGGAGGAGGGGTGAAATCATACCTAACTGTACAATATATGGACTTTGTACTTTTGTTGTTTGTGTGTTTTTACTTTGACTCAAGCTGTACAAAAGCAATCCATGTAACCAAAACATTTTTACCCTAGTAATAGTCTGCAATTAAGTAAAAAAAAGACAAAAAATAACAAATGCTGGTGAGAATGTGGAGAAAGAGGAAGTCTTATACACTGTTGGTGGTAAAGTATATTTCCATACAGCCATTATGGACAACAGTATGTAAATTCCTCAAAAAGTTAAAAATTGAACTGCCATATGATCCAACATTCTCATTGCTGGGTATATATCTAAAGGAAATAAAATATGTATGTGGAAGAGATCTGCATTCCCATGTTTATTGCAGCACTATCCTTAATAGCCAAGATATGGTATTAACCTTAATGCCCATCTATATATTATGTTAAGTAAAATAATCTGGGCACAGAAAGACGAATACTACATGATATTACTCATATGTGATATCTAAAAATTTGATTTCATAAAAGTATATACCATAGCCTGGGGAGGGCGGGGCGAAGAGGAAACTGGGAGAGGTTGTCCAATGAGTGCAAGGCTACAATTAGAGAGGAAGAATAAGTTCTGGTGTTCTATTACATAGTACAGTGAATATAGCAAATAAAAAGGTAGTGCGTATTTCAAGATCCCTAGAAGAAAAGATTTTGAATGTTATCATAAAAAATGATAAATGTTTAAAGTTATGTATATGCTAATTACCCTGATCTTACCATTACACA
>NW_012140681.1:2793-3185 GCF_000956105.1 Propithecus coquereli | reverse complement strand
TGTGTATCCTTTTGTGCTTGACACCTTTCCTTCTTTTTGTGAGCTTTATCCATAAAATTCAGTAAAATTGTATCCATTTCATTTTTGATATGTAATATTTCATTAGTGAATATATCATGATTTACTTATTAATTGTGCTGTTCATGGGCATTTGTTTAATTTCTAATTTATGGCTATCAAAATAGTGCTAATATCAATATCCTTATACCTGTGTTGTTGTAAATATCAGTGTGTTTCTGATGATTATATACCTACAAGGTTAATTGTAGGGTTCTAAGATACGCATACCTTAAACTGTAGTGTATACTACCAAACCATTTACAAAGCGGCTTTTCTTTACATTCCCAGGAGAATACGAGAGTCTATTATCACATATGTGAGTTTATAAAATA
>NW_012140681.1:0-818 GCF_000956105.1 Propithecus coquereli | reverse complement strand
ATATTTTTAGTTGTCCAATTAATTTCTTTCTAATTTTAGTAGAGACGGGGTCTCGCTCTTGCTCAGGCTGGTCTCGAACTCCTGAGCTCAAAGGAAAAACGATCTGCCCTCCTCGGCCTCCCAGAGTGCTAGGATTACAGGCATGAGCCACCGCGCCCGGCCCCCTGCTTTGATTCCTGAGTATGATCCAGTATTTAGAATCCAGATCATTTTGCTGATTCATGGCTATATTGGGGATATTAAGTTATCCTGTCGGAGGAAATATATTCATAGATTCAAAAGACCTTCTAATAATATTCAGTCTCACCATTCACTACTAAACAGCTGTTAGATGTAATTTATACTCCTCTGAATCTTCAAAATATCATTAATTAACTTGAAAATTAGAGAGATTGCAAAGTTTACTACTTAAGGAGGAAATTGAGATTATTGAAAATTGACTATCTCAATCTCACTTCTCTTGATGGTCCCAAAGTTGTATCTCAACTTTACATTATATTCTTTCCTACGAATACTGTGAGGGCTAGTATCTCTGCCCTGTTTATAATGCCATATTCTTCTGTTTCACCATATACGTTTTAAATGTTCTTTTCTATATGAATTCAATTTTCACTCCTTATTTACTACTTCCTTTCTTTCAGCCTAAACAGTATAATAAAGTTTCCCTCAGCCCTACAGTGTTACAGATAACTGCATGTTTTTCACACATTTACTTATTTTTGTCCTTCTAACTAGTGTGTGCATTATTCAGTGTCAAGAAATTTCTATCGTTTACTTACTTATATCACTCATGAATTTTAAAATAGCTTCTCTCAATG
>NW_012140680.1:1965-2669 GCF_000956105.1 Propithecus coquereli | reverse complement strand
AGACAGGCAGAACAGCTGAGGAAGGGTGGATTTATTCAAATATGAAGTACAGAAGTCATAACAAAGAAGAGAACAGAAAACGTCATTGTGATTTTCGTTAGTAAGAGCAATCTATATGCACAGATTCACTGACATATGTTTGTGTTCTGAGCCAGTATTTAAACTACATTTCTTAATGTGAACTACTATTCCAAAAATTTAAAAGTCACTCTTTTAAAGAATAAAAACACTAATGGAAAACAGTTTCTTCCTTCAAGGGTCTTACAAGTTGTTTGGAGAGAGAGACAAAGGAAGCAACAAGAACAAAGAGAAAGATTTCACAGAATGTTGATGAATTACAGGAGGGAGAACTCATCTTGACCCATAGTGGACTGGTAGGAAGAGCAATAAGTGTCAGGATTTAAGTCAACAACATGGGTAGAGATGCGTCATATGGACAAGGAGAGGAGAATGCTTTGCAATTGAGGGGGCATCTTATGCAAAACCAATGGTGTAGGGAAGAACATGCCATGTTGAAAGTGCTTTAGTAATGAGTAGATAGTAATAGACGTATATGGGAGAAAGAGAGGGCCCAAAGGTCCTACTCTGTAAGAAAAGATTCTGGCTTGTGTATCTGAGACTTGGGAACCTACTGAAAGATTTTAAAAGGCAAAATTCAGGATCTGGACAGATTTTTTGGGATATTATCCAGGTGATGTGAGATA
>NW_012140680.1:0-334 GCF_000956105.1 Propithecus coquereli | reverse complement strand
TCTGTTTTATGAAACAAAGAAGCTCTTTCTTATTTAGTAATTATCATTCTCATTATTGTCAAAAATTCTTGATATAAAATCTGTATATCTTGATAATTATTGTTTTGCTGCAAAAATATGATGATTTAAAGTAACATACTCCATCTTATGTTCTTGTTTACAGTTTGATTTCACATAGGCTGTGATAAAATACGGAGGGAAAAGTATTATGAGCTCTCATATGGCCTTCTTAATCTGATATACAAAGGACTACATTGAAGCCTCATTTGACACTGTCATAACTTATATTAGTCAACAATCATGGCTTTTATACCACTTCTGCATAGTAAGGTGT
>NW_012140679.1:566-1695 GCF_000956105.1 Propithecus coquereli | reverse complement strand
ATAAAATTTAAATTATGTAAAATTCACCAGTTTAAAGTATACAATTCAGGAAATATTTTTAAAAAGTCAACTATACAGAGATAGAGAATAAAACTGTAATTAAGAGGGTGGGGGAGGAAATAGGGAGATGTAGGTCAAAGGATACAAAGTAACAAATATGTAGGATGAACAAGTCTAGAGATCTAATGTACAAGATGAGGACTACAGTTAATAAAATTGTATTGCGTTCAAGACTTTTGCTAAATGAATAGATTTGATCTGCTCTTGCAATAAAACAAATTGGGAAACTGTGAGATGATGGATATGTTAATTTGCTTCACTACAGTAACCATTTCACTATCTATTATATATGTATCCCTTACCATCATGTTGTATACCATATGTATGCACAATAAAATTTATTTTAAAGGTGCACAATTCAGTGGCATTTAGTGCATTTACTATGTAGTGCAAACATCACCCCTAATTTCAAAACATTTTCATAACACCAAAAACAGACCCTGTACCCATTAAGTAGTCATTTTCCATTTCCCCTTCCCTCCCAGCCCCAAGAAACCACTAATCTGTGTTCTGCTTCTATGAATTTGCCTATTTTGGACATTTCACACAAATGGAATCATTCAAGATGTGGCTTTTTGTGTCTGACTTCTTTCACTTAGCATAATGTTTCCAAGGTACAACTATGTAACAGTACCTTTTTATGGCTGAATAATATTGCACTGTATGGATATGTCACATTGTGTGTATCCATTCATCAGTTGCTGGACATTTGGGTCGTTTTGGGGTATTATGAATACTGTTATCATGAACGTTCATGTAAATGGTTTTGTTTGAACACCTGTTTTTGATTCTCATATACATACCTAGAAGTAGAATTACTGGGTCATATGATAATTCTATTTTTAATTTTTGAAGAAGTGAAACACTATTTCTACAGCTTCTGTGCCATCTTACATTTCCACCAGCAGCATACAAATGTTTCAATTTCTCAGTATCCTCACCAACACTTATTTCCCATTTTTTTTACTATAGCCATCCTAGTAGATATGAAGTGTTATCTCATTGTGGATTGATTTGCATTTCCCTAATGACTAATTATGTTGATCATCTTTATATGTGTGTATTGGTC
>NW_012140679.1:0-516 GCF_000956105.1 Propithecus coquereli | reverse complement strand
CTATACAACATTGTAGTGGGCTGAATGGTAGATTCCAAACAGATATTCCATGTTCTAATATGTAGATTCCAAATAGATATTCCATGTCCTAATTCTTAGAACCTATAAATGTTTCCTTATGTGGCAAAAAAATGAATATTGTCTTACATGGCAAAGGATGTAACTATGTTAAGGATCTTGAGAGGAGACGCTTATCCTTGGTTATCTGGGCCCTAAATGCAATCACATGTATCCTTTCAAAAGAGAGGCAGAGGGAGTTCAAACACACAGAGAGAAGAGAAGGAACCAACAACATGACCATGGAGTCAGAGATTGGAGTGCTGCAGCCACAAGCCAGAGAATACCTGACGTCACCAGAAGCTGGAATTGTCAAGGAACAGATTCACCCTCAGGGTTTCAGAGGGAGCCCTGCCCGCCCTACCGACATCTTGATTTTGGAGGCTGATCATAATCACAAAAGACACAATCCTGAACACCATAATTCTAAAAGTCGAAAGTCCAAAAGATTGGAATCCT
>NW_012140678.1:3480-4016 GCF_000956105.1 Propithecus coquereli | reverse complement strand
ATATTTTTTGGTTAAATGTAAAGACTGAATTCTGGCCGAGGTCACCAGTAGATATGGATATTTAGTAAAAGCATTCATTTTGCTTTTATTTAACTCCTCTTCTAAAGATTAATTAGAAGATTGCAAACTTTTTACCTCAATCAAAAATATTGCACATGACAGTATTTCTTGAAATCTGATGCCTGGTGTGAAAATGAGACTTAGAAAACCCAAATTTAAAAATGCAAATGTTTTTCAACATATTTTCATTTGCCAGTAAATTTAATCAAGATAAAGTTTTTTACTTCAACAGTCTGGGACTAGAAGTATACAAAATTGAGTTTTTACTGTCATTCCCTTCTCTACTCAGATTCTCCCAAGTTAAAAGGGCTATTGAAAGAAAAGGCAACTTCGGAAACTCTGGGTCTCAAAACATTCTTCCATCTCAAAAGGTCCCAAGAACCCGAAGTTTCCTTCTATACTCTTGCCCCTTAGATTAAAACAAAAAATCTTACCTTGTCCAGAAATAAGAATTCGACGTATTTTTGTCTCATCTT
>NW_012140678.1:0-1195 GCF_000956105.1 Propithecus coquereli | reverse complement strand
TTATGATATATCCATCATCTTTAACCTTGCTAGAAATTGCCAAAGAACTCTCCAAAGTGGTCAATTCAACTTAAATGACCACTGGGAGGGCGTAAAAATTTCAGTTTATCCACATCTTCAGTGACACATGATTTATTTTTTCTGATCTGATGGAGTATAGCATGGTATTGCATTGTTCAAGTTATTCTTTTTGTTTAAGATTGTTTTGACTATTTGAGCTCTTTTTTTGATTCCATATGAAAGTTAGGATTGTTTTTTCTAATTCTATGAAAAATGACATTGGTATTTTGATGGGGAATCGCGTTGAATCTGTAAATCACTTTGGGTAGTCTGGACATTTTAACGATATTGATTCTTCTGATCCATGAATGTGGGATGTTTTTCCATTTGTGTCATCTGTGATTACTTTCATCAGTGTTTTATAGTTCTCCTTGTAGTGATCTTTCACCACCTTGGTTAAGTATTTTCCTAAGTATTTTATTTTCTTTGCAACTATTGTAAATGGTATTGAGTTCCTGATTTGTTTCTTAGCGTGGCCTATATTAGTATATAGAAATGCTACAGATTTGTGTACATTAATTTTGTAAACTGAAAGTTTACTGAATTAATTTATCAGTTCTAGGAGTCTTTTGGTGGAACCTTTAGGGTTTTCTAGAAGTAAGATCATATCACTGGCAAACAGCGAGAGTTTGACCTATTTTCTGATTTGGATGCCCTTTCTTTTTTTCTCTTGCCTGATTGCTCTGGCTAGGACTTCCAGTACTATGTTGAAAAATTCAGAAATTTTACCACGTAATTTCTAAGCAGTATTTGAAACATACAACTTATTTTGGGCCTGCTAGTGGTAGGAATGATGATGAAGGTGGGTGACATGCTTTATTGGTTCTTCTTTCATACCCTACTCTTTCACCATCTTAAATAAAATTATCCCACAATTCTGCCCCTTAAATGCTTAAACTTCTCTCAAGCGTTTGCTAAATGCAACCTCCTCCATAAATTCTCCCCAGACCATTTTGTCTGCAATATCTTATTTTTAATTTCACATATACTTTAGTCCTTTTTTACATCACTTATTGTTTTCTATTTTCTATGTGAATAGGGTTTTGACCACTCATCTTACCAGATATCCAAGATTATGTTATTTGAGTAAAAATTAGTACTTGCTTAGCTACTATTTTGTGCCAGATATTGAGAA
>NW_012140677.1:11854-12283 GCF_000956105.1 Propithecus coquereli | reverse complement strand
CATTTCCTACATAAGTAGTAGCACACTATACCTGTTTCATTGTTTTTTAGAACTTCTACATAACATTTCATTGTATTGATGGAACATAGTGTGTCTGTCCCCTCTATTGATGGATAGTTAGTTTCCAATCTTTTACTATTATAAAGAATGCTAAAATGAATAACTTTGTATATATGTTATTTTGCATATGTAAAGGTTGTTTAATTTACTATAAATTAACCACATAAAATAAGCATTATTTGTCAAATTTTAAAATACCATGCTTTTAGGAAATTTAAGGTTATGTTGAGGCATCAAAAATAAATAAAAACCTTACTTTGTCACCCAGCACTTGAAAATCCTGTATTTTGTGTTTATTTTTAAAAAACAATTTTGGGGCTTTATTTTTCAATACAACAAATATTTCAAAGCAAAAAAAAATACCCCTCC
>NW_012140677.1:0-739 GCF_000956105.1 Propithecus coquereli | reverse complement strand
ACATTATTTGCTTAACATTTCATGGTCCTTTTCTACTTGATGAATGTCATAAGAGTTTAAATATCTTATTTTTTTTTTTAGGGCAATAATAGGAGCCAATAGAAGGGGTGGGAGAAGATAGACTATCAGATTTAAAAAAGGTAAAAAGGCTGAAAATTCTAATTTCTATTTCTTTTTAAAAACAACTATTTGGATTTCTTCCTTAAAAGAGGACTAAATGTTACTCTAGACACTAATACTGGGTCATGGGATTGTGAGCTACATTACCACGATGTTGTACCTCTTGACTTTATAGGGAAACTTCACTAAGCAGCCCACCTTACTTTCACAAATGGTCCTCCCCAACAGGTTTGACCAGTTTTTAAGTATTTAGGTGCTTTACTTGCAATCTCTCTACTGAAATGCATTTTGCTTCTCTGAAAGCTATATAAAATGTGTGTAGGAGGCATCTCTATGCCTGACATTTCCCTGTTCCTCTAGGGATGGATGCTGTGATGGACCTAGATCATGGTGAGAAACGTAGTTGAGGACATGAGTCAGCCAAGTCCTCAGTATACAAAGAAAGATTAACCCTTTCCGGTATGTAACTCCTCAAAAACTCCTAAAGGGAAACCAACTATAAAAAATACTGACCCAAAACAAAGAACAAATCACTCACTCATTAAAGTCTTCCTTGTAGATATCACCAGAATATGAAGCTCCTTTTGGTGTAGAAACATGAATGGTTTGCATATTTCCC
>NW_012140676.1:1458-3038 GCF_000956105.1 Propithecus coquereli | reverse complement strand
AACGCAGTTAGCAGCGCAGGACCACACGATTCGGACACAGTCACTCCACGCTCGCTTTTCCAGTGTTTGTCCACCTCTCCTAACAGCGGTGAGAGGCAGACCTGTGGGAAAGAGGGACACGTGAATGGCTGTTTCCAGGGCGGGACCAGGGCTGGGAGCTGGAGTCTGGGGGCTCGTGTTTGCTTTGACACGTTGGAACTCTGGGCTGTGGTCCCTGGATCGAAAGTCACCGGTCCAGTGGGCCTGGTACCCGGGAGGGAGCCAGGGAACGTGTGCTCGGTGCGCGGTGGGGCGGAGCACCAGGTGCTTTTGCCTTGGCGAGGCGTGAGCTCCCACCAAGTCCTCCATACGACCCGGAAGGTTCACACAGAGAAAGTCGCAGCGACCGGCAGTCGTGGTGACGGGACCAAGGTCCCGTTTGGACTAGCACCTGGCGCGTGTGTTGCTCAGCGTGTCCTCACAGCTCTGGGAGCAAATTGGGCCACTGACCTTCACTGTAGAAATGCCAGAGAGGCCCCGAGAGCCTCAGTGACTCCCTTAATTTTGATGAATCGGCATGAATTTAATTTTCTAAGTTAATTTAGACAAATTTCAATGCCATTTGTTATTGTTGGGGTGCAGGGAACGATACCCCAAAGCCTTGTGCTTTGGCACACAGAGCACCTTGAATTAAAAGAAACAGGAAGGTCTTTGAAGCTGCCTTAGAACCTTCTCTTGTTTCCTCCCCTGACCCCAGTGCAGGGAGAGACTCTCTGGAGTTTCCTTGTCTGACCCAGGAAATGGTTTTCCAGAAGAAATGCAATTGCCTTAATCCTCTCTCCCAAGGGATCTCATCAAATCACCAGGGAGGGCGTAACCACCAGAGAGAAGAGTCTAAAAGTCATCACCGCGCCAGATAGACTTGCCGTCCATTCTCTCGGGGAGCAGCCGCGAGTGCCCACCCAGGAGACTGTCTACACAGTAAGACCGCCTTTGTTTACAGCACCGTTCTGCCCTCACCTCCCGGGACCTGCCAGTCCCAGCTGTTCATGCCCCCTAAGAATCGTTTGCTGCTCCTTTAGAGTGACCAATAGCCCCCACCTCCCGGTCCTCTATGAAGAGGGGATTTAAGCCTCCTCCCTCTGGCGCTTGCTCAGATCTCATGTTTCACACGGCCCCCATGCCTATGCACACTAATAGCTTTCATGCTGCCTTCCCCCAGTAATCTGTCTGTGGTCAGTCATTTTGGTGAACCCTCAGAGAGGGAAGAAGGGAAGCTTTCCCTTTGCCCCTACACTTTGACAGAGACACCCCATCCTGTAATGTACTGCTCAAGAACAGGGCACTATGGCATCCTGGAGTTGTGCAGTGCACAACCTGCACAATTGCACGTGGGGCCCTGTTTGCTAACAAAACGAGAGGGGGGGGGCTATTGTAACAGGCCAGCCAGGAGGTGAAGGGGGATTCAGTCCATCAGGAATTTCCCATCCACTAGGGAGCCACAAAACCTGTTTAGAGGGCCGGGCGCGGTGGCTCTCGCCTGTAATCCTAGCTCTCTGGGAGGCTGAGGCGGGCGGATTGTTTGAGCTCAGGAGTTCGAG
>NW_012140676.1:0-308 GCF_000956105.1 Propithecus coquereli | reverse complement strand
GGTGTCATCTTCTATTTTATTTCTTCTTCTCTATTTTATTTAAAAAGAGAAACATTATCACACGAACGTTACTGAAAATGCTGACATATTCTTTGCTGATCGTATTTTCGGGGTGGGCTGATTACTGGGAAACCCCGCGGTCTGTGTCGTCACGTGCGTCCGTGTCATATCCGGCGGGGTTGGCAGGGCCGTTTGCTCCACTTGGTCCTCTAAGGACGTGGGTCCTGAGTCCCCGACATTCAGCAGATGGTGGGAGGAGAGAACAGTGAGGGTTCCTTGGGAAGGTTTATGGGCAGACTTAACAGTGA
>NW_012140675.1:1598-2702 GCF_000956105.1 Propithecus coquereli | reverse complement strand
ACCATTTGACCCAGCAATCCCACTACTGGGCATCTACCCAAAAGAGCAAAAGTGGCTCTATAAAAAAGACACCTGCACTCGAATGTTCATAGCAGCACAATTCACAATTGTAAATGTGAACTTTTTAAGAAATTTCTCAAAGTGGGCAATTATTGCTTTTTCTGACAGACGCAATTAGAATGAGCAAGCTGTGGCCTTATTTAACTCTGCATTCAGACAAGGACTACTGCGTCTTTAACAACAACCCTGACAAATCCACATATTGATTTTATGGAGAAGGTATGGTAGCAATTCTAATTTTTAGCTTTGAACATGAGGTCCATTCTTCTTTCCACGGTATACAAAGAGGTTTCTAATGGTTGAATTTAAGATACAAATAAGAGCCACAATGATGGCATATGTATATAACATTTCATTTACTTTATAATACTAAGTTTACTTAATATGCTTTCATAGATTTATTTTGTATTTAGATTAGTTTAGCCTAAGAAAACAAATGAGCTATTGTCTGGAATAGGACTGAAACTTTTGTTATTGTTTTGTTTAGAAACAAAAAGAGGGTAAAATATTAACTTTGAAAGGTAGGAGATATATTTCTATTTTTTACATAACATAGCCAAAGGATACTGGCTCATACCAGTTTCCTGTCTAAGTGGAACATGTTATAATATCACATTTCCTTATAGGGTTGAAGAAGTAGTAAACATAACAGACTTTTAGTTAAGATTTGTTGACATCAGCATGAACCCTTGTTTCTCCACTGCAAAACTCTTTATGAAAATTGTATTGCTTGTTAACCATAGAGACTACACACTCTTTTCACCTAACTTCATCATTCCCTCTGTTAATATTGTACATTGTGACTGAGAATTATTGCTGAAATATTTAAATATACAGGTCACCTAAGGGCTGTTAAACAGCAGGCATTATTTCAAAATAAAAATATGTATTTCATCTTCTTTGAAGAAATCAGCAGCAGATTCATTTGTAAAGTAGCATTTTCGAACCCTAGCCCAAGAACTGAAACAATGGATAAAAAGAAATGAATGTCATTCTTGTGTTAATAGAAGAAAAAACTCAATAATTTTCAAAATGAGTCTGTCT
>NW_012140675.1:0-1548 GCF_000956105.1 Propithecus coquereli | reverse complement strand
AAGAAGAAAATTCCATCATATTCTATCTTTGGTTCTCAAATGTAGCATTTAATGTGTCATAATTTCCTTTCTACTTAGATCAATACAAGTGATTACATAGCTCACAATCTTAAATGCTTAGATCATATACTACAAGTCCATAGTAACCAAAACAGCATGGTACTGGCACAAGAACAGAGACATAGACCAATGGAACAGGAGTGACAACCCACATATAAAACCATCCTCATATAGCCATCTGATCTTTGACAAAGCAGACAAAAACATAGATTGGGGAAAAGAATCCTTGTTCAATAAATGGTGCTGGGAAAACTGGATAGCCACATGTAGAAGACTGAAACAGAATTCACACCTCTCACCTCTCACAAAAATAAACTCATGATGGACAACAGACTTAAACTAAGGCATGAAACCATAATAATTCTAAAAGAAAACATTGGAAAAAACTCTTAGAGACATCGGCCTAGGGAAAAAATTTATGAAGAACATCCCAAAAGCAATCACAGCATCAACAAAAATAAATAAATGGGACCTAATCAAATTAAAAAGCTTCTGTACAGCCAAAGAAAGTATCACTGGAGTGAATAGACAACCTACAGAATGGGAGAAAATATTTGCATGCTATACATCTGAATAAAGGGCTGATAACTAGAATCTATATAGAACTGAGGAACATTAGCAAGGAAAAAATCAAACAACCCCATTAAAAAGTGGGCAAAGGACATAAACAGAAAATTTTCAAAAGAAAATAGAGAAATGACCAATAAACATATTAAAAAATGCTCAATATTTCTAATAATCATGGAAATGCAAATCAAAACCACAATGAGCCATCATTTATCTTCTGTGAGAATGGCTTTTATCAAAAAGTCCCAAAACAACAAATGTGAACGCAGAGAGATAGGAACACTCATAGACTGCTGGTGGGACTGCAAATTAATAAAACCTCTATGGAAATTAATATGGAGATATCTCAAAGAACTAAAAGTAGAACTACCATTTGATCCAGCAATCCTATTACTGAGCATCTACCCAAAGGAAAAAAAAGACATTCTATAAAAAAGACATCTGCACCCAAATGTTTATAGCAGCAAAATTCACAATTGCAAAGATGTGGAAACAACCCAAGTGCCCATCAATACATGAGTGGATTCATAAAATGTATATGTGTAGCATGGAGTACTATTCAGCCACAAAAAACAATGGTGAACTAACACCTCTTGTATTATCCTGGATGAAGCTGAGGCTCATTCTCCTAAGTGAAGTGACACAAGAATGAAAAAACAAGCACCACATATACTCACCTACAAATTGGTGCTAATTAATCAA
This sequence comes from Propithecus coquereli, assembly GCF_000956105.1. Classification (NCBI taxonomy): domain Eukaryota; kingdom Metazoa; phylum Chordata; class Mammalia; order Primates; family Indriidae; genus Propithecus; species Propithecus coquereli. Next base: position 219 of record NW_012140675.1, on the reverse strand, counting down.
CACTTATGTGCACATATGGAAGTAACATTCAACAGGTGTCGGGTGAGTGGGAGGGGGGAGGAGGGGATGGGGTAAATTCACACTTAATAGGCACAGTGTTCACTGTCTGGGGGACGAGCATGCACGTAGCTCTGACTTGGGCAGTACAAAGTCAATATATGTAACCTAAACATTTGTGCCCCTGTAATATTATGAAATTAAAAAAAAATTCCATTAAAA
>NW_012140674.1:2939-4062 GCF_000956105.1 Propithecus coquereli | reverse complement strand
TGGCCAGGTTGACCCATGAAATTAACCATAACAAGAAGGATTTCTGGCTTCTCTACCCGTTAGGTGCCCATAGTAACCACTCTCCTACAGTTGTGGCAACCAAAAATGTTTCCAGGCCTTGCCAAATGTCTGTTGAGGAGCAAATTAAGTAAGTAAGTAGGATATAGTGGTATAGTATTAATAATAGGGTTTTGATTTGCATTTGCCCAATAACTAATGTCGATCACTTTTTCATATGATTATTGACATTTGGATGTTTTCTTTTGTGAAATATCTATTAAGTTTTTCCTACATTTTGGGTTCAACACCTTTGTTAGATATAGGTATTTAAATATGTTATCCCACTCTCTGAGCTTGCCTTTTAATTCTGCTAATAGTGTCTTTACACAAGTTCTTAATTTGAATGAAGTCCAATTTATGAATCCATTCTTTTATGATTACAGTGCTTTTTGAGTCTTTATTCAACATTTTAGATTATATATAGCCTCCAATGTAAGTTATTCAACTAGAGGTTATTGCCAATGCAAAGAGGCAAGGGAAAGAAATAAATGGCATCCAGATGGGAAAAGAAGCAATGAAACTGTTTGTTTGCAGTTGACATGATTATCTATTTAAGAAATCTGATTAAATCAACGAGAAAATTAGTAGGACTAAACAGTTTAAAAAGGTGACAGGATACAAAATAAATGTAGAAAAATCAATTGTATTTCTATATGTTACCAATAAGTAATCAGAAATTAAAATAAAAATATCATTTGCTATAGCATCAAAAAAAATTATATACTTACAGGTAAATCAGACGAAAGATGTGTAAAAGACTTATTTCCTGAAAAGTACAAAACATTGCTGAGAGAAATTAAAGAAGACTTAAATAAGTGGGGAGAAATACCATGTTCATGGGTCAGAAAACTCAATGTTTAGATGTGAGTTCTACTCAAATTTCAGTAGATTCAAACACAACCAAAATTCTATTAGGCTTTTTTTGTTGTAGATTTTGACAAATCGATTCTAATATTTATATAAAAATGCAAACGACTTAGAATAGTCCAAACAAGTTTGAAAAAGAACAACAAAGTTGTAGGAGTAGCATTACCTTGTTTTAAGACTTCATATAAATGCTATA
>NW_012140674.1:0-1086 GCF_000956105.1 Propithecus coquereli | reverse complement strand
TTTATCCTTGTTCCTACATTGTTTTAACTACTGCAGTTTTATAGTTAGTTTTGGTAACTTTAAATTTTGTATTTTGGGCTCTTTATATGCCCATGTAAATGTTAGACTCAGCTTGTCAATTTCCACCATAATGTCTGGTTTGGTGAGTTGTTTATTTTCAAGGAAGCTGTCCATTTCATTTAAATTGCCAAAATTAGTTGTAATTTGTAATTGTTTTGATAGGTCTTGCGGTGTGTTTATTAATTTCATTACTCTTTTTTTAAGGAATCAACCTTTTGCTTTGTTGATTTTCTCTATTAGAATTTGCTTTGCATTTTACTGATTTATATATTACTATTCTTGTTATTTCTGTATTGCTACTTCAGGTTTAATTTGTCCTGATTCTTCTAGCTTCTTGATATGGAATCAGTTACCTATTTCTGCATTATAAATCATCCTAAAGCTTAATGACTGAAGGCAACCACTATTTTACTATGCCTAAGGAGTCTGGTTTGGCTGGAGAGTTCTTAAGTCACCTTGTGGATTATCTGAGACTGACTGGTGGTTTAGGATGGCCTCACATAGTTCGCTGTTAACAGGCTAACTAGTGTAGTGGGCTGTAGGTGGGGTTGTTTGCCTCTGTTCTACATGATCTTTCATCCTCCAATAGGCTCGCTGAACCAGAAGCAATTCAGTATTTTTCGTTATGCCATTTTTCTTTCTCCCTCTATTAACTTCTTAGTTACACATGTCTTTTATAATAGTAATTACTTGTTATACGTGTTTGACTGATTATTGACTTATAAATTAGTGCTTCACTATTCCCCAGATAAGGAAGGCCAGGACCTTACTTTTTATCCCTGTTGTAACTCGTATACTATTGTTTTCATGTATTTTAATCCTATGTGTATTTTAAACCAAAGATAATATTGTTTTTAAAAGTTCCTTTAGATTTGCCAGTATATTTAACATTTCATTTATCTTCATTACTTCCTACATCTGATCTTCCATCTAGGATAATTTTCCTTCTGCATGAAGGTCTTTTAGTACTTTCTTTAATGCAGGTCAATGATGTATTCTCTCAAGTTTTGTTTTGTTTTTTTTTTT
>NW_012140673.1:12317-13039 GCF_000956105.1 Propithecus coquereli | reverse complement strand
GTTCTAGGAAATTCATAGAAAATATGCAAAAATATCCAATCCACCAATTAACAGTTTGTAATGCATGGGAATATTATTTTTCTTTTTCACATGAAGAATTACCACTTATGTATTATATATACATATATCTATGAGAAGTCACTTCCTATATTTATATGGAAAAAACAAACAAAGGGCCATAAAGTCAAAGGTTAAATGTAAAATTGGCTCAGTCGATAGATGTAAAACTTTCAAAATTATTTTAAATGCTGTTTGAAAAATAAAAGTATCCTACCTTAAAATAGATTTTACTTTATGAAACAGCTATCCTTTTATAGTACATTTGATGGGTGTCTTTTGAATACCCTTATGGTTTATATTGCTACCAAGACACTGGATAAATTACAGTGTCCAAGTATAGTCCTGAAACTGTTTGAAAGAGATTAGCAACAAAATTTCACTTTTAGTACACTAAAGATTTAAATTGATTAAAAATTCACTAGCTAACATATAGGAAAATAATGTGAAGTTATCTTTGATCTTTGATGTGCTCCTCACTTTTTATTTGAGAGCTAAGAAACCTAAAAGCTTTTTGATCAAAGAAAAAACTTGAATTATAAAGAAAAGCAACAAAAAAAAATAAAGACCAAAATTCCAGGCATTTTGATAAAAGAGTAAAGAAAAATGTTGGATTCCTTTAGGAAAAAAACATTCTTTTTATTCTGATGCATTTTGTAAATAAA
>NW_012140673.1:0-522 GCF_000956105.1 Propithecus coquereli | reverse complement strand
TTTATGTAACTCATATTTTCTTTTCCAGAACTCATTACCAGAAAAAATATACTATTTTACACTCAAAATTTCAAGATCACTATATAATGAAAATTCATGAAAGTTTCAGACATCTAAGCAGCATAGCTCACTATGTATGAACAAAATTTTGAACAAACTACTTAAAAGACGTAATGTGATTATAATTTTCTAAAATTGTGTGTAGAAACAATAATACACATGTGTGTATGTGTACCTGCATGTCAATTATGGAACTTATGGAAATAAAACATCTAAAAGATAATTAATACTATACTATCTCCACAAAAATTTAAATGCTCACTCTTATATAAAACCTAAATGAGCAAAGTCTCAGGTAGAACTAGCATTTTTATTTATCCTGTGCTTGGTATATTGAAAGATAAGAAAAGAAAAAGAATATATACAAGTACACACAAGTATATAATTTTATGTACTAGTGCATTTTTGTACTTACTCTATCACCTTTAAGACCCATGTCACCTTTGAATCCAGGAAAACCAT
>NW_012140672.1:1437-2025 GCF_000956105.1 Propithecus coquereli | reverse complement strand
TTTTTTTCTTTGATCCATTAGTTGTTTGAGAGTGCATTGCTTAATTTACACAAATTTGTGAATTTTCTAACTTTCCTTCTGTTATTGATTTCTGATTTCATCGTGTTGTGGTTTCAGAAGGTAGTTGTTATGATATCTATCTTTTATAATCTATTAAAAATTAGGTGGACATAGTGGTGTGTGCCTGTGGTCCTAGCTACTTGGGACACTGAGGTGGGAGGATTGCTCGAGCCCTGGAATTGGAGGTTAGAGTCAGCTATGATCACACAACTGTACATCAGCCTGGGTGACAGAATGAGACCCTGTATCTAGGAAAATTAAGATAAATAAATAAATCTGTCGAGACTTAATTTGTTGCCTAGCATATGGTCTATTCTGGAAAATGTTCCACGTGCACTTGAGATGAATATGTATGTTATTGTTATTGGATAGAGTGTCGTCTGTTAGATATAGTCAAGTTTATTGCGTTAAGTCCTCTATTTCCTTATTTAGCTTCTGTCTGGTTATTATATCCATTATTGAGAGTGAGGTATTGAAGTCTCCAACTCTCATTGTAGAACTGCCTATTTCTTCCTTCAACTATGTCTG
>NW_012140672.1:0-1387 GCF_000956105.1 Propithecus coquereli | reverse complement strand
AGCCAAGTTTCATTTAAGTAATAATTAAGTTTAGCTTTACCTACGTATATAATTAAACTTCCTTTGACTTATACAATTCCATTTTCTCCCACTGGGAGCTGTGTAGGATCAAGTCCTACTTTTTTCATTGATACAGCAATATCAAACAAACAGCGATAACACTCACACATGGTTTTAGCCTTTTCGCATGTTTATCCACATGCATGTACTCCACGACGTCTGACTGGCATGCACAGTGGTCTGTGTATTCATTCATTGTATGCACCGTTCGCTCTTTCAGGTCTTTGTCCTCAGGTGTGTTCTCAATGATGGGTACCACTGACACACCATCGTGTCTATAATCCCCCCTGAGGTGCGTTTCCTTGTTCCTTTATCATCTCTTGGTGCGTCATTTTAAACTCCCATCCCGGAAAGAGAAGCGTGGCCATGACAGCAGCTTTAGCGTGGGTGTGAATCATGCACCCGTTCCTTCCGTTGTGTGAGCATTCATGAACACAGGGCTACCCTGGCTGTTTCTTAGCTTCTTAGATGACGAAGGTCCACTTATGCCCTTTCCATTTATATCACAAACAAACATGTCTCCAGGCCGAATTCGTTCCTTTTGCACTCCTGATGGAGCAATGTAGATTTCATTGCCATGCTTCAAGCTAATTCCTCCTCCAGTTCCAGTGACCCAAATGGTAAAAGTGTTTGCAAAGTTCTGGAATCAGGTATCTTGGATGTTTCCTTGTCCTGCGCACCCTCTGGAGTGTGACAGCCAGACATGGCCCAGGTGAGGGGGATCAACGGCTTCCAATCTTCGGCGGAGGTTAATGCGGCCAATTAGGCTACTTTTTTGTTGTTGTCCTCTGTGCCTTTGGTGTCATTTCCAGAAACCATCGCCAAATCCAATGTCATGAAGCTTTTGCCCTACATTCTTCCTCTAAGAGTTTTACTATTTTAGCTCTTATATTTAGGACTTTCATCCAATTTGAGGTAATTTTTGTATGTGGTATTAGATAAGGGTATAACTTCATTCTTTTGCATGTGGATACACAGTTTTCCCAGAACCATTTGTTGAAGAGACTGCCCTTTTCCCCATTGAATGGTCGTGGCACCCATGTCAAAGATCAACTGACTGTATATGGGGTTTATATCTGGGCTTTCTATTCTAGTCCATTGGTCTGTATGTCTGCCTTTATGCCATTACCATACTGTTTAGACTTCTGTACTTTGTGCTAAGTTTTTGTACTAAGTTTTGAAATCAGGATGTGTGAGTCCTCCACCTTGTTCTTCTTTTTCAAGATTGTTTTGGCTATTTGGGGTCCCTTGAGATTCTGTATGAATTTTAGGATGGGTTTTTCTATTTTGGCAACAAACGTCATTGGGATTTTAGTATATGGCTGCC
>NW_012140671.1:13561-14477 GCF_000956105.1 Propithecus coquereli | reverse complement strand
ATAACTTCCAACTTAGAATTCTGTACCAACTAAAATAATTTTTAAAATTAAAGGTGAAATAACATTTTCTGACGAATAAAAACTGGGTTTGCCACCTGCAGAGCATTTAATCAAAAGGACACCTGCACTTGAATGTTTATCACAGCCCAATTCACAATTGCAAAGATGTGGAATGAACCTAAGTGCCCATTAATTCATAAGTGAATTAACAAAATGTGGTATATGTATACCATGGAGTACTGCTCAACCATAAAAAAAAGGAAATTTGGATGGAACTAGAGATCATTATCCTAAATTAAGTATCTAAGGAATGGAAAAACAAACACCACATGTATTCTCTAATAATTTGGAACTAATCAATGGGCACACATGGGCACAGAGAGAATTAAAAGTCATTGGAAATCAAGAAGGGAGGAGAGGGTAGAAAGGGATGGGTAAAAACCTACCTAATAGGTATAATGAACACTATTCAGGTGTTGGGCACACTAATAGCCCTGACTTAAGCATTATAAAAGGTATCCATGTAACAACATTTATACCCCCTTAATATTTTGAAATTTAAAAAAAAGACAAAAGGCAGTTACAGAAATAAAGAGGGTCATTTGAAACGATAAAGATTTGATTAACCAAGAAAATATCATTTCAAATTTGTATATATCTAATTACAAAACCTTGAAATATACGATGCACAAATTCAGAGGACTACAAGGAGAAATAGACAAGTCTACAATCATAGTGTTAGATTCCCTCTTTCAGTAATTGAAATAACAAGCATAAAAAAATCAGGATTTAGAAGATTGGAACAGCATGATGAACAAATCTAATGAATTTGACATATTTAGAATGCTGTATCCAACAACCAGACAATTTTAAGTATATACACTTTTTCCCCTAAATTGACAATGTAACTAGTATA
>NW_012140671.1:0-511 GCF_000956105.1 Propithecus coquereli | reverse complement strand
GCCCCAAATCCGTGTTTCAAATATGTCCATCCTTCGGGGAATGTTTTATTATATTGGATAAAACTCATATTCTTCAATCTATATTTCATAATTTGTTTTTAATAGAGCAAGAGAAGTTTAAGGTAATTATGATAATGTAAATGTCACAAAGTTATGGAAGTCTTCTGAAGACTTTACCTCCCTTAATTACCCATCATAGATCTATCATATTTTATTGGTTAAAATCATTGTTGGATTACTATAAACTTTTTGTAGAGGAGAAATATCATTATGGGCCTACTTTTTTGGCCAGAAAGTTTGAGTTGTGTTACTTTTTTGAAGAAAGGAAAGCTAATACTTTTCTCATTTCTACCACACAATAAAGATTTTGACTTCTATAAAATATTCCACCACCACTACATCTTGAAAATATTTGGAGTAATTTTAAGGGTATGAAAATACAGTGATCTGGCCGGGCATGGTGGCTCACACCTGTAATCCTAGCACTCTGGGAGGCCGAGGCAGGAGGATC
>NW_012140670.1:43326-43740 GCF_000956105.1 Propithecus coquereli | reverse complement strand
TTTTGATAAAGGCCAGTCTCACTGGAGATAAGTGATATCTCATTGTGGTTTTAATTTGCATTTCCCTGATGACTAGAGATGTTGAGCATTTTTTCAGATGTTTTTTGACCATTATTCTGTCTTCTTTTGAAAAATTTCTGTTCATGTTCTTTGCCCACTTTTTGATAGGGTTGTTTGATTTTTTTCTTGCTGATTTTCCCGAGTTCTAAGTAGATTCTGGTTATCAGCCCTTTATTGGATTTGTAGCATGCAAAAATTTTCTCCCATTCTGTTGTCTGTTTGCTCTTGTGACAGTTTCTTTGGCTGTGCAGAAGCTTTCTAATTTGATCAGGTCCCATTTATTTATTTTGGTTGTTGCTATGATTGCCTTTGGGGTCTTCTTCATAAATTCTTTGCCTAGGCCAATGTCTAGAA
>NW_012140670.1:30085-31056 GCF_000956105.1 Propithecus coquereli | reverse complement strand
TTGGGTTGGTGTGGGACTCACAGAAGCAGGAAAATTCCAGTTTCAGAGACAGATTCCAATAATGTAAAAAGTAAAGCTCAATATCAGAATTTTGAGTCAACAGTCAAATATTTCAGGTAATAGCGGTAGCTAATCCTTGACAGAATGATTTTCAAACATCTGTTTATCTTGAATGTATCTCAGTCAAAGAAAGGTAATTAAGTTCCTTGCCAGGCTGGCCAGCAAATAACAGAACCAGGTTTGGAATTTCAGTGTTTTAACCTCAGAAATTAAACTCTCTATATTTTAGTATAACATTGTTCTCTAGCTTTCTCAGCACTCCTGAAACTAAAATAGTTAACTTCAAATATAAATATTTTCTTTCTCCTTGTGTAGTATCATCCCCCGCTTAGTTAAGAGATAGGTCTAATAAAATGAATAATGTTTGCAGTTACTAGCATATTAGTTACAATTACTGACATATCATAGTATTTTATAATGTAATTACTAACGTGTCAATATCATATAGTGTTCTGGTGACATTCATTCATTCATGCATTCGACAAAATCTACTGGGAAGCTGATACATATCAAAGCACTCTACTAGGCTCCAGAGCTAGAAAGAAGAAAATGTAATAGTACCTGAATGTCATCAGCCATTATCCAATTACCTAAGCAGCAATGGTCCTACTGAACTCATGTCATTAAAGTGTTTGACTATTTTATTTTATTTACCGTTTTTGGTAGTGGTTCAAATGTCCTGTGTTCCCAGCCACAATTCAAGTTTCACAATAGTTTTAAACAATAGTTTATTGCAGTTAAATAGTCATTATTTTATGACTGTTGCCTTCTTACATTACTATTTGAAACAAGTTAGCAAATCAATTGGACCGCAGAGGAACAAACACATGTGAGCATTACAGCCAGGATAAAGTAAGGCAACACACTCCCTTCGTTCTTTCATTAGATCAGTTGTTAAAGAAATATTTGAG
>NW_012140670.1:26914-27475 GCF_000956105.1 Propithecus coquereli | reverse complement strand
GAGATGTTAATCCATTCACATGTGTAAGCATTCCCTTTTGATTTCTACCTTAAATTCTACTGCACTATAACCGGTCACCCTATTTTGGTTGTTTATGTATATGTATTTACTACCTATTTATTTACAACAAAACTTTATTCTATTGTTTGTAATATGTCTTTTATAGACAATACATAACTTATCTTTCTTTATTTTCATCATGTAATCTGAAATATTAATCCATTCACATGTGTAAGCATTCCCTTTTGATTTCCACCTTAAATTGTACTGCACTATAACCTGTCACCTTATTTTGGTTGTTTATGTACATGTATTCACTACCTATTTATTTACAACACAACTTTATTCTATTGTTTGTAATATGTCTTTTATAGACAATATATAACTTATCTTTCTTTATTTTCATCATGTAATCTGAAATAATTTATTTTTCAATTATTAAGTATAACCCAGTAAAATTATTCCTAAAATATCCCTTTATATTTTTCTTTAAACTAATATTTGTTTTTCCACTGCTCATTTGTTAATATATATGCATATCATTTTATTCTGCCTGCTTCA
>NW_012140670.1:24486-24752 GCF_000956105.1 Propithecus coquereli | reverse complement strand
CTAATTTTCCATGTTTTGTTGCTTCTTAGATTAATTACTTCTTGCTGAGAATAACCCCAAATAATTTCAAAGATTATCTCTTTTGTGGTAATTTTCCTGCGATTCTTATTGCCTAAAAACCTGTGCAATTCACTTCTACATCCAACTGAGAGTTTAGGCCAGAAGTCAATGTCTGTTCTGTAAAGGGTAAGATAGTTAATATTTTAGGCCTTGCAGGCCATATGGTTTCTATCTCAATTAATTAACTCTGCTGTTATAGCAGTAAA
>NW_012140670.1:23377-24180 GCF_000956105.1 Propithecus coquereli | reverse complement strand
ATAGTGCTCTGAATTGAAATTACCAAACATAATCTACTACTCTAGTTAAGTCATAGTATAGAATTTAGTTCTCCACAGTTTACCTGAGGCAAATTATGCAATAAAATTGGAAACAGGATTAAAATCTAGATAGAAATGATCTACAGCATCATTATACTTTATATGAAAATAAGTTTTATGTTCCAAGTTATACAGTCTTCTGCTTTATTATATTTTTTCCCTGCAACATTTACTACCGCCTGTACTTTTGCTTTCCCTATTTGTTTGGTAATCTGTTAATCTGATAACAATTCCTGTGTATTCATTCCTTTGCTTCTTGGCTTCATCCCCAATGAAAAGTATGCTTTATAAGGAAAGGGCTCCTCTACATGATTTATTATTCAATAACTCAGATAATTTTTCTTTAATTGACTTTTTAAAAATAAATAAAGGAAGACAATAGCTTGATTCAATTTAGCTAATTTTTACAAATATATGAGCAATTATTTCTGTCTGATGACTACATATATTAGTATTTCCAACACAGAATCTTCTCTCATGGATATTTTCATCAATTACCAGGGATTTTCATAGTTTTCTGTGTGTTAATCACCTGAAGTTTGCCTTGCTTAAATCATATTTTTAAAGCTTATCCATCTGCTAAAATATCATCAAATTAGATAATCCTAAAAAGTTATTTTGTCATTGTTTTCCAAATTCATCTAGATGTAATTATCTGTATAATATAGACAATGTTAATTGCTCTCTGTATTTACATTTTTCAAATACCTTAGTGGTTCTTCAAATATTTAGGCATTTTTGAA
>NW_012140670.1:21764-22151 GCF_000956105.1 Propithecus coquereli | reverse complement strand
GAACTGTAATATATAAAATTCTGTTATTTATAAATTATCCAGTGTAAGTTCTTTTTTTACAGCAGCATGAATGGAGGACTAAGTCATATCATATGTACTTTGCTTTTCATTATACAAATCAAGTGACTAAGTGAAAAAGAATTTGGGAAGCATACAAGAAAAGCAGAGGTGGCTGTAGGAAAATGTTATCTCCAACATAAAAATGCTGTTGTGGGCAGTCTATGCTTTTCGCTGTTACGTCCTTGTCACCTACTTGTGGAATTGTTTTCCTCATATGTAAGATCAAAAAGTGAATTATATTATAAATTATCCAACACTCTTGATGGTTATTAGGGAAGGTCTATTATTATATGATACATAGATTTTATAGATAATTTTGAAAGAAAG
>NW_012140670.1:21351-21714 GCF_000956105.1 Propithecus coquereli | reverse complement strand
TTGTCATTATTGCTTTCCTGTCATTTGGTAGACTAAATCATTTTTTTATAACACACATGTTCACCTATTTAGAAAATGAATAATACTGACATTATACTAAGGGAAAAAAATGTGATTTATTTATACTGAAATGGATCTTTTTTTAATTTAGTTGTTTTGTTTATCTTCTATGTAAATTTAGTAGTTTCTCTTAGATGGTATTATTTTCCTTCTAGAGTACATTCTAGGATTTTCCCCCTTAGGACACATATGCAGAAATGAAGAAATTAAGCAATTTTTTAATGAAGTAGGAAAAATATTATAGTGCTCTGAATTGAAATTACCAAACATAATCTACTACTCTAGTTAAGTCATAGTATAGAA
>NW_012140670.1:17026-17761 GCF_000956105.1 Propithecus coquereli | reverse complement strand
TTTTTCAAATAAGAATATTTTTATTGGGTTAAGTTACCATATTTGAATAATATGCACAATTGTTTCCTTTTTTGCATTGGTTATACAGACAAGTTTATTATAGTTATTTAGGTTTATGCAATCCATGATTTTTTTTTTTTAAATTGAACTTTCTACATAGCTTTTTCTGGTACAGAGGTTCCCAACTGAAACAATTCTAGCTGTTATAACATTTTTCAAATATATTCTTTTAACAAAAACTCTACATAAGCTTTAATTACTTGTTCTATACATATAAATTTTATTCGTAACTGAGCATGTTGGGCATCTTGATCTAGCAAAAAGAAAAGGAACTTAAATAAAATAACTTTCACGTATCTTTTATTTCTTATTCATTGCAGGTTGTTTTAGGAGGATAGGTTTAAATGTCTGAACTAAACTTCTCTGTTTTACCAATTCCCAATTTGCCTATCGAAATAAAAAATTAAGGTGAACCTTATCTGCCATTGGGATAGAAATTATTTAGATAAAGGTAAGAGTTGAAGAACTAAAAGATAGCATTTCAGGAAATATTAGAAAGATCTATCTTAGTAAGATGAAATGGCAAGGTATAGAAAACCAGTCATAATAGGCCGGGCGCAGTAGCTCACGCCTGTAATCCTAGCACTCTGGGAGGCCGAGACGGGTGGATTGTTTGAGCTCAGGAGTTCAAAACCAGCCTGAGCAAGAGCAAGACCCTGTCTCTACTAAAAATAG
>NW_012140670.1:0-305 GCF_000956105.1 Propithecus coquereli | reverse complement strand
CAAAAACTCTCCCATCTCTTTTATCTTTAAGATATGTTTGAATATTTCATATGCCTCTGTAGAAAAATCATTAAATGTCGACAAATGATCGTTCTTATTCTACTTTTTTCCTTAAATCAGAGTCACATGATCAATTAACCTTCAACAAACTAAAATTAACTCAAAAAGCTCATGCTTCTTTAAATTTGTGCCACCTTCAGTAACACTACTTAAATTTTCTTAGTGAACTGAAAGAAACTATATTTGATCCAGAGGGATTTCATCTTACTTTCAAGGATATTGTATTCCAGTAAGATTCTCCTTAA
>NW_012140669.1:11396-12451 GCF_000956105.1 Propithecus coquereli | reverse complement strand
TTTATTAAAATTAATAGCCAGTGTGAACAGGATGAAGAACACAATAGAAATAATCCCTGCCTTAGTGGAGTTTGTGTTTGTTACCTGTTAGAGGCCCCTGTAATTTTTTGTTGATAGCTGGACATGCTGTATCAGGTAAAAGGAACTGCTGTAAATAGGTTTTTAGTAGTGCGGTGGTATGACTTGGGGAGGGAAAGCATTCTACTGTTCTGTGGTTAGGTCTCAGTCTCAGTGAAGCTGTAACTTAACAAGTATTTCTCCATTTTTTTCTCTCCCTTCCTTAGGTGGACAAGATAGCTAGAATGGGCTTGGACTTGGTTTTCCCTTCCTCAAGTAAGTTAGGTTCTGATAATACCTCCGCAGGTTAGGTTCTGGTTAGCAGGTTTCTCTTTGGGGCATGCCAGGCAGAGTGCATTGGGATATTTCAAAATGGCTCCTTTTGCCTCTCCCTCTGCTAGAAGCAGGAGAGGATTTTTCTCTGATATTTAATGTGAGAACCTGGTCAAGCTCCTGTAGATAAAACTCACGGAAATACGGAACCTCTCTATGACTGTGTCACCACGGAGTTTTTAAGTTACAGACTTAGGGACACTGAGCCTCCAACAATTTGTTAATTACATTTCATGTGTTCTTGCCCAGGCACTGATTCCTGCAGGAGTCTCAGTCCCCCAATCTCTGCTCCATAAGCCTTGCTTCCCTGTATTTGCGGGTCCTATCCTGGGGCGAATGGTTTCTCCTGAGTCCCCACCACCTCTCTTATGGATCCAAGAAAAATCATTGATTTTTCAGTCTGTTCAGCTTTTTGCTTGTTGTTAGAACTGTGTGATGACGTCCACGCCCCTTGCAGGCAGAATCAGGAACTGGAAGTCCTACTGTGCCTTCTTGTGCTTATTTTTATCCTACTTTGGGCTCATTGAGCCTCTTAAATTTGTAAGTTGATTTTTTCACTAAACTTGGGAAGTTTTCAGTCATTTTTTTATCATTTTTTTCTTTTCCCTTTTATTTTCTTTTAATTCTACAATTACACATATAGATAGATAGATACTTTTAATGGG
>NW_012140669.1:0-327 GCF_000956105.1 Propithecus coquereli | reverse complement strand
TCAGTGCTGCTCTGAAAATCTTTAGAGATCTATATGAAATTGCTCCATGAGATTCACTCTTTGCCTCTTGTTGGGTGGTCTGTTGGCAACTTCTTTGGAGAAACCAGTTGCATAATTTGTAAAAATATTTATCAGTCTAAAATTTAATTATTTCATGAGGAAAGAAATTGAGGGTATATATTCATAATGGCATTTGTGTTTTGGTAGATTTGGAGGAGGAAGTTCGGGTCCTGACTCAGATTCTATGGGCAAGAGTTTTTTGTTCACTGTTTGTCAAGCAACAAACAATTGCCTGAGTACCTATGCTTTTGGCTAGATTTAATCTTT
>NW_012140668.1:11935-14021 GCF_000956105.1 Propithecus coquereli | reverse complement strand
TAAGTGATCCTGTCTCTGCTCAAGCTGTGGGAAGCCAGGCTGGGTTCACCAATTGCCGACAAACCTACAGAACTCAAATCTACTTTCAAAGGCCAGTGTATCCCACATTCTATATAAAATCTTGAGCTGACTGATTTTTCCATCAGGAGAACTGTGCAGTCGAAAAATAAAAACCAAAAAGGTGGTATCATTCATTATTAACTAAAAAGTCTTAATAATACCAGAATCATTGTAGAAGAATCACCTGAAACCTGCCATCCAATCATAATTTCTGATTTTCTGAGTCATTAATGGTCACCACAATCTTCATTCATCCCTTAGAGCTGGGGTCAACAAACTATAGCCCGTGGACCAAATATAACTTGCCACCTGTTTGCATAAATAAAGTTTTATTGGAACACAGTTATGCTGATTTGTTTGTGCATTATATCACTGCAACAGCAGAATTGAGTAGCTGTGACAGAGACCATATGGTCTGTGATGCCCAAAATATTTACTATCTAGCCCTTATGGTAAGAGTTTGCCAACCTGCCTCACAGGTTTTACGTTTTTATTTACTTAAGGGATGATTTGTTATAGACACAGTCTGAGACTTGGGCCTAAGAAGACAATACCATACACAGTTTTTCCTTCCAAAGGGAGATATGTTACAAAGGTATTCACAAACATCTGCACTACTACTGGGTCAACCTTTAGTTGCCTTAAAGCCTCCTAGTTACATTCCTCACAGTCTCAGGGGGTGTTGAAAGCGGTGGAAGTTAGTTGTAAACTTTTTACTGATTTCATAATCCATAGCTAAAATGTGCAATTTTAAGACCACAAAGTTTGTCTAAGGTTGTCCAGGCAGTTCACATAGAGATGAGAACAAAGTGATGGGAATGATGGTTTGTCGCTTGGGTCCTTACAAAATCTCTGCGAGGGCATTTGGTGGGGGTGTAGCCAGGCGGAGGTGGAGACGGGGCTGGGGCTTTGCGTTGTGAAGCTGGTTCTCCTGGCTCTGCGTCCTCCTGGCCCCGTGGAGGAAGGTGGAGGGGCCGGATGGGATCATGGAAGACGGAAGAAGCCAAGATAAGAATAAAGCTGGAAACTGTGAAGGAAGGTGAGGCAAGGACAGTGAGAAGATGTGCTGTGGTGGGTAGAGGTGTGTGAGCCAGGAGTGTGCACCAATGAGGTAATAACTGAACGGGGAGAAATGAGACCTGGTGAGAGGAGCTTGCACGAGGGTCTTGGTAACACGGATTTGACTTGGGGAGGTGAAGGGTGCAGGGAGAAGGCTGAGCAGCCCTGCTCATGTGGTGAGGCCATGCAGCCCCAGCCCAGGGTGGAAGCAGATCAGAAACAGGTAGTGATTACAGGAATTCCACCGGGAGAACAAGAACCCAGAGCGGCAGGCCTTTCGTATTCCCTGTATGGGAAAGCTGGTTATGAATGTCAGACCCGACCTGTCAATAGTACCGCAGGGTCTTGTCGACTGCTCTATTACACCGTGTTTAATTCTGAATGTAATGATTTCAGTGACAGCGCTGGGGAAGAATTTCCCATGATTGAATCGTGAGTGCGGAAGTTGTGACAGAGTAGTATTTCATTTTGCTAAATAGCCCTTCTCACCCCCAGGAGTTAGCATGTTTAAAAGACCACAATCAGCCTCCACTTGGAACGCCCATCCATCAACACCCACGGCCAAATCTGCATGGGAGGGACAGCCCCACACAGGGGCCACCGTGCACATGTTTGTGGAAATACAGTGCCTGGACAGATGTGTTTTTTCCTCAAATTGTACAACTTTTATGTCAAAAACATCAAAGCAAGAAAAGAAAGGCAGGAAATACAACTTCCCAGAAAGAACTCTTGTTTTGTTTTTAATAATGTAGTCTTTGAAACTGGACTACTAAACGTGAAGAAGTATTACAATCACTGATTGCATTCTTTCACACTTATGCAAAGTTGGTGCCATCTTCCCAAGTGATCTAGAACTTATCATACGCTCTAAATTTACGTGCTTGTTTTAATTTGTAAATTATTTTTGAGGCCACAAAGCTACTGTTTTTAAGGCAAAATCCACTTGGGCTATATGCCTATGTTCGAA
>NW_012140668.1:0-565 GCF_000956105.1 Propithecus coquereli | reverse complement strand
ATGGAGATAAGTGGTATGAAAAAAGGATTAGAGCAGCTTCAGGGGACAGAGGGGAGTAGGGCTGGGGGTGTTCATTTGGAGGGAGTGGCCAGAGAAGGACATTCGAGCAGAGACTTGGGAAGAGTGAAGGAGTAAGCAGGGGAAGGGTGCTGTTGTATGTGCAAAGGGCCTGCGGAAGGTAGTGCTTGGCACACTCAAGCGCTCAAGGAGGCTGACGTGCCTGGAGAAGAAGCAACTGTGGGAGACGGGGTGCCCGGGCAGAGGGAGCCGTGGGGGATGAGACCCAAGAGAGCCAGGAGATCGAGCAGAGCCTTGTAGGTCATTGTCGGGATGTTGTGTTTTATTCTGATTGGGAAAACAAGTCCCTAGAGAAGAGGCATGGTCTGCCTTAAGTTCTTGTAAAAAATCACTTTGATCGCTGTGCGAAGACTGCAGAAGAGCAATCAAGACTACTGGGAAGACCTCTTGACCTCTCATAATATTCCCCTTTTGCTTGCTGGTAATGAAAATCCTGCCAATAGAAGAGAAATCAGAGACAATGCTAGAATGTTTGTATCCCTGGGAA
>NW_012140667.1:8995-9370 GCF_000956105.1 Propithecus coquereli | reverse complement strand
TGGAACCTAACATATGTCAATGATCACAATTTTAACAGAAAGGGTATTTTATTTAATGAATGATACTTGCATAATTGGCTATTCATCTAGAAAAAAACTAAACCATGCCCTAAAATTATCCACAAAAATGAACTGTAGATGGATTAACTCTCTGAATACAAAATAATAAATAATAACATTAGAAAACATTTTAGGAAAATACTAGTTTTACTCCCAGGTGGAGGA
Source organism: Propithecus coquereli (assembly GCF_000956105.1). Taxonomy (NCBI): domain Eukaryota; kingdom Metazoa; phylum Chordata; class Mammalia; order Primates; family Indriidae; genus Propithecus; species Propithecus coquereli. The sequence continues at coordinate 9,145 of NW_012140667.1, read as the reverse complement.
GACTTTCTTAATCAAAACAGAAAACTCAAAAACCATAACATTAAAAATCGACATAGGCCGAGCACGGTGGCTCACACCTGTAATCCTAGCTCTCTGGGAGGCCGAGGCAGGCGGATTATTTGAGCTCAGGAGTTCGAAACCAGCCTGAGC
>NW_012140667.1:0-1205 GCF_000956105.1 Propithecus coquereli | reverse complement strand
CTCAGGCTGGTTTTGAACTCCTGACCTCAAGTGATCTGCCCGCCTCAGCCTCCCAGAGTGCTAGGATTACAGGCATGAGCCACCATGCCCAGTCAGGAAAGCATCTTTTAATGATAACTTAAGCCTTGGTTCCCAAATTGTTCCACTTCCTTTATTGTGTACTAAATGTGAACAAGGAATTGTAAGAAAAAATTCTAAATTAAAATTTCACTACCAGATAAAAGTGTACAACTTTAAGGTTTGTGAGTTAGGTAAAAGTAAGGTTGATTGCTTACTTTTAATATGATTTAAAATTAAGAGAATGTTTTATAAATAATATATGAAACACCTTCTAAATAATATTGGTAATTTGTTGGAATCTAAACATAGGTAACCAAACCCTAAGACTAGAATAAAATTAAATTCCCTAGTAAGTCAGTGAACTTCTTAAGTTAAATCAAGTAATTGAATAGAATAGCCTGGAATATTATCACAGTCATTCTCTCAAAGAGATGAAATATTTAACCTTTGAGTCAATCTAGGACAGAAAAAAGAAGTAAGGCATGTTATCAAAATCTTAAATTAGTCAGAAATCAGAAACCACTAAGAAGTGGATTTAAATAGACACTAAACAAAGATATTCTCACAAAATGGGTGTCATAACCTGAAACTCCTTTAAGATTTCCACTCTAGGCTATTATATTACAAAACACAATTTAAAACACCAAAAACACAAAGACAATTCCATTATAGTACGATTTTAACATTTAAATAATTTATTTCCATTTATTTGAGGCTTTTTATTTGTAATTTTTGTGTTAGCTGCTTAACATTTATCAATTATATATTTTATTTTCTCATTACTCCTTAGTTTTGTCTCTTAACTTCCTTTCTTTGTGTTGGAATCAAGAAAATACCTTAGCTGCAGGGATCTCTAAGAGAGCTCCAAGTTCTTCAAAGGTGATATTATTATATAATTTGCTTGCAGACAACAAATTGTGTTCAATAACAGCTCTGTCCAAGATGCTGGAACCTTCAATAAACATAAATAAGACAGTTATAAGTTTGAAACTAGTTTTACACTGTACAAAGGCACTTTCTTTATCCTGAAAACTTCTAGGCATGTAGTAACTTAAAACCATCATCGTTATTTCCCTGACTGAAATTTTTAAAGTACTGGGCAACACAGCGAGACCTCATCTCTATAAAAAATTAAAAAAAAAAAA
>NW_012140666.1:6625-7023 GCF_000956105.1 Propithecus coquereli | reverse complement strand
CTGCATAGTCAATATTCAATAATCAGTTGTCGAGCAAGAATTTGTACCAACTACTTACAACATAGCCCTCTATGGATTCAGTTCTGCTTATCCCATGACTGTGAATTCTCACCTAACATTTTTTTTTTTTGGCATATTCCATTGCACTGGCTTCTTATTCCTCAAGCAGATCAAATTCGCCCTGTCTTGAGCCTTTATTTGCTTTTTCTACTACCTGGAATATTCTTAGCCCCAGATCTGACTCTTTCACATTTTTATATTTCTAGAAAGAATTTCAACATGTTACCTAAAGAGAACAACTACCTAGCCCCTTACTTGGCTTTATTTCTCTTTCTAAACCTTGTCACTACATGAAACTATATTATACATAGATGTCTGCCTGTCTCTCTGCTTACTCA
>NW_012140666.1:0-1129 GCF_000956105.1 Propithecus coquereli | reverse complement strand
AAGGACATAATGGCATTAACAATGGCAACTTGTTTAAGTAATAGGGCTTTTAAAGCTGATTTTTTAATGAGACTGGATGAACCCAGAACTAATTTCCACTCACTTGGCTTTCCAGATTTCACAAGCATCCAGATCTTCATCACCTCAACCCACAGCTATCATCCTCATCATCTAGGAGGAAATTAATTGTGTAGCAATTGGTTGGCTACCATTAGAACAGCAAGGTTGTAATAATAGTGCAATCTTGACTGTACTCCTAATACGTAACCATTTGGGTTTTGTGCTTCCTTAGGGTTTACACAAGGCCACAAACCAGTTTTTATAATAGGGATTTCCACACCAGTATTCTTATATGTTTGAAGAAGGGAAGTGAAACAGAAGAGGAGAAAGAGGGAGATTTAGAGAAAGAGAATGAGTTAGTTGACTCTAAGGAGAGAAAGTGTAATTTTTTGCTATTCGAATGATTAGGATTAATTTGGTAATATTTCTTCCTGAATAGTTAATGGTTTCCAGTCAGTTGATTCAACAGGTGAAACTGTAAACAGCTTTGCTTCATACTTGCAGATTTCATTATTACTCTGGTTTTCTGCAAATAAGCTCATTTTTCTTTGGTTTACACTGATTTCTTTACCTGAATTTATGTAGCCTTATTCCCTTATCAACAGGTGCTTCAAACTCTTTTGGGTGGGAGACTATGTAAATTATTCACAGATAATAGCATAGGTATACTAGAGATAGGCTGTTTTTCTGGCCAACCAACTTTTCATTTGGAGAACCAAACTTCCTAATCCATACTCTCTATAATGTTGTCAACCATAGATGTTGGATCAACCATCAGCCAGAAAGATGAACACATGACTCTGGCAGTTAATCAGTATCCCAGACACCTGGCACCTCCTCATTTAAAACAGACAGACTAGCCCAAAAATAATTTGACATACAAAAGCACTACAGGGAAGTCTCTCTTCTGGATCATGAACTATAATGTTATAAGCTTCTGGTGGCTCTTCCCACAACACAGAAAGATATTGCCGGAGAATGAAGCTAAATAAAGCCAACACACACAGAAGGAAGCAGAGCTGATTGATAGAAAAAGAGAGAAAGAGACAAGATCACATTTTTTGACTCC
>NW_012140665.1:2554-3091 GCF_000956105.1 Propithecus coquereli | reverse complement strand
TTAGTCTTAGAAGCTGTTATAAGCGCTTGTCATTTGATTTAAGCATATTGTACATTTCTGCAGATGGAAACAGTCAATGATACCAGACTTCTCAAGAATTAAAACCTGCTTTGGTTTGTTTTAATTTTTGAAAAGCAACCCTGGAAGGGTGGGAAAATCATCCTGGAAAAAAAAAAAAAACCTCTCAAAGTTTACATTGAATCCCGCTTGCTTCTCAAGCGGTAAGTGCAGGAGCCGGCGTTGTCTTCTGTCCGTTGTCTAAAAAGTTCCATGATGTGGACACTCATTTACACAGACGTAGACGTCTACAGTTCATACGGACAGTTTGACGTGGAGGCCCCACGTAGCTCTGTGCATGGAGAGCACAGGATGACACAACAGCAAGAATGTGCCCCCTCTGCTCCAGACGGTCTCACCCAGTAGCTCCGGCTGTGATCGGTCGGCTGACCAAGGGGTTTTCTTCACAAATGTTCGGATTCCTGAGTTTGTCTTATCAAGGAGAGAAGGGAAAGCGGTTTGTGACGCCGAACTTGAATA
>NW_012140665.1:0-1111 GCF_000956105.1 Propithecus coquereli | reverse complement strand
TGACCGGCTCTGAGGGCAGGTCCCCCGAGTCTCAGTCACTTCATCTGTGAGTGGGGATAGTAACAGCAGTTCCATTCCGCTGTGGTTAGAGAACTAATGTAGAGGATTCTGACTCTGAAAATTTTTAGTTTGTTTTGGTACAGAATGTGGTCTGTTCATGAATGTTCCCCAAGTATTTGAAAAGAGTGTGTGCTGTCTTAAAAAGATTTTTTTATTAGCTTCCATATGATTAGGCCGTAGAAGAGCATCTGGCACATAGTAGGTGTTGAGTAAACTTTTAATACGTGAATGAATGAGAGCTAATGAGTGCTGTGCCCTACAGCCATTGATAACTTAAATTAGCAGAAGCTTTCTACTTTTATCTCACATTTTTTTGTTTTTAAAAGCCAATTGAGAAACTCAAAAGGATTCCAAAAGGTCCTTTACCATCCCGAATCCCGGCCCTAATAGTAGTGAGCCCAGGGTTTGGGGCAGGGTTTTCTCCCTGTTGTACATGAGCCCGAGGTAGCCCACCAGGGAAGCCAGCGAGAGTGCGGCTGAGACTGACACGTGCTCCTCTGTGTCACCTGCCCTGACCCCAGGTTCCTCTGACCAGCTCCACGGACGGTCCGAGAGCTTCAGCAGCGAAGACCTGATCCCCAGCAGGGACCCGGCCACTCTGCCCCGGGACACCAGCACCCCAGGACGCAGCACCCTTGGCCGCCATGAGTACCCCCCACCCCGGAATGGGCCTCTCCCCCAGGAGGGTGCCCAGAAGAGGGGTGCAGCCCCTTCCCAGGCGGGGGTGCGACCCTGCTCTGCCTCCCCCAGTAGTGAGATGGTCACCTTGGAGGAGTTCCTAGAGGAGAGCAACCGGAGCTCCCCCACCCACGTGAGTGGCCCAGGCGTGGATGCGGGTCTCCCCTCTCTGCCCGTCAGTCTCCCCCTGGCTTGGGACGGGAGTCCTGGAAAGGGATGGGGCAGGGGAGGAGGGGCCTAGGTGCAAGGCTGGCTTGGACGTGGGAGGCTAACAAGAACACTCGCTGGGCCGGGCGCGGTGGCTCACGCCTGTAATCCTAGCACTCTGGGAGGCCGAGGCGGGCGGATTGCTTGAGCTCGGGAGTTCGAAACC
>NW_012140664.1:11381-13354 GCF_000956105.1 Propithecus coquereli | reverse complement strand
TGCTGTGATCACTGTGTCTCATGTGTGGTGATGAGGGATGAGGCCATTTGGGCTGGGAATATAAATCCACTACTTTTTCCTCTGCCACGAACACAATCTCTGCTACTCCAAAACAACAACCTTTAAACAATTCTGCGGTTTTAGGAGATTCATTCTGACCTGAGTCATTACGACAGCTCAGATGTGGCTATGCAGTTATGGCAGCCAGTACTGGGGAAGCTGTTAGCCTGATAGCCACTTTATTCTTCCCACGTGGGAGCCCTGCAGGGAGGGCTGGTCCCTTTTTATATACAATAGTAATATTCTAGAGCACACCCCCCTGCTATAAAGGATCACATGAAAACAGCAACAGCTTGCTGACAGAGGAATACTAGAAAGCAGCAGTATATCCTGATAAAATAAAATTTGGACACTATTTGTGGGCATTTAAGATATACAATCAGCCCTCCATATCTAGGAGTTCTATATCTGTGGATTCAACTGAGGATCAAAAATATTAAAAACTAGAAAATTTTAAAATAATATAACTACTTCATAAATGTACATTGTGTGGGCATTTTGTCTTTCCCAGGACTTATGTTTCCCAAACCATCTGGAAAAGGAAGTTAACCTAGGAGACACTGGAGCCTTTCACAGAGGCTTGGTCTATTTCCCTCCTGAACTCACTTTGTCCACTGTCTTGTGCCAGGGAGAGAGCCTTACACTGACAGTCAGTCAAGAAGCTGAGCATCTCCTGGTGTTCTGCCAACAGCAATGTAATGGACCCATGGAAAACAAGGTCTCAGGTCATTACCAGGATTGCTCGATAAACCTAGTGGCTCAAGAAAGCCCACCTCTTCCCTGTCTTCAGTGGCCAAGCAAAAGAAGAAATTGTACCATACGCCGTTGCAAGGTGCTCTGAGGAAGACTCCAGAGGCTTCATGGAAGGTCACTCCCAGAATGGCAACCACTTCACCCTTTAAATTCTAGCAAAACTGAAAATGTTTGAAGATTTGGCATTTGGTTTTTCTTCTGTTTTGTTTTAACCTTTTTGTCCTTGCCTTTGCCTAAATATACACATTTCAAAGGACCCAAATTTAATTTAATCTGTGATACGCTGAAGCATTAATACCATAGAATATGGCATTCCTGGTAGAGTTCAGACTTTAGGGTCAAACACCCCAGGTATCAAGCCCCAGCTGGTTCTATACCTTAATTACCATTTTGTGACCTTGGAGAAGTTATGTAAACTCCCCAAGCTTCCATTTTCTTGACCCCCCACAAAAGGGTATAATGAGTATACTTTTCCATAGAGTAATTATGAAAATTTCATGACATATTGCATGTAAAATATTCAACTTAGCACCTGACACCCAGTACAGATTCAGCTAATATTGTCTATGTAAAGAGAAATCCTATGAAACTCCATTTTATCCATTCACTGTTTGTCTGCAATATTCAGGACCAAGAATGATCTATAAACAAAAGGGGTAGTCTTACAGCATGTGGTGAAACCCCATTTAAAAGGCACTGAAGTGAGTATTAGCCACAAAAAATATTACAATAACCTGGATGATCTCTTGTAAACATTAAGCCTAAAAGAGAGCAGGCTCCAGGCCAACGCACATTTTCTGTGAAATTGAAAATCCACCCCACAATATGTGCTATGTTCTTCAGACCTGCAAGCTCTTTTATGCTAGAGACCTCATTTGGGGACTATTATGCAAAATGGAATAGACAGGGTTTTAAATTGTATTAATTGTGAGTTGTTGGAGACTCTTTCTACAAAGTTGTCCAGAGATACAGAGATCCTTTTCCTTTTTTATTGTGGAAAACTTCCAATGTATGCAAAAGTAAACAAAATAGTATGATTAACTCCCATGTTCTCTCTACCCAGATTCTACAACTATCAATTCATGGATAGTATTGTTTCATCTAGACCCCTACCCACTTTCCCCTATCATATTATTTCAAAGCCCATCCCCAAAATTATT
>NW_012140664.1:0-363 GCF_000956105.1 Propithecus coquereli | reverse complement strand
TTCTATTGTCCTTTGCTGTCTATCTGTGACTAATAAAGTTGTTTCACTTAACTTGTTCTATGAGTATTCTCTTACCAGACTCCTGCAACTGAATCGATACTAGTTCACAACGTTGAGACTTTTCATTGGATTAAGATTGGTGCATACTGAAATCTGCTTCACAAAGGCAGGAGACAAAGGAATGATATTCTCAAAGTGCTGAAAGAAAACAACTAGGCTCTATTTTCGATATGGTGAAGTAGCTCCCACCATTCCCAAATTTCCCACGTATCACAGCTATAAACTCTGGACAAAATTAAATTTAAAAAAATATGTAACCTGACAGAGTTGGAAAGTAGAAAAAAAGCAGGTACATTGTAGAAG
>NW_012140663.1:13136-14212 GCF_000956105.1 Propithecus coquereli | reverse complement strand
GAGGACCAGCCAGTGTGATTTAAGTTTTGTCTTGCATGGCCCTAGGCCTGTTAATGAGTTACAGAGGACATATCCAAAAAGGGAGGGGGGCATAACGAGGCATGTCTGACCTCCCTTTTCATGGCCAGCAACTCAGTTGTAGGGTATTTCCTTGGCCAAGAGGGGGTCCATTCAGTCAGCTGGTGTGGGGGGTGTTAAGATTTTATTTTACTTCACAGTTCATTTAAAAAATCATCTCATACTTGTAACCACAATTTTTTTAAAAAAGGAAATTATTTTCAGTGCAAAGCTATCACCATCAGTAGGCAAAGATTTGAAGCAAAAATAGTGCAATGCCCTCCTTCCAGACTAGAACTCAATATTTACCAGATTCCCACTGGAATCCATAATCTATCTTTTGAGAATCACCAAAGAAATAAGCCCACCAACATCATTTACACCAAGCTGCATCAAGATAAAGTCAGTTCAACGTCTAGCTGTGTGCTCTCAGTTTATTGTATCGTTTCCCGTTTTTTCCAGTCTGAGCATGCCAGCTTTGGTGGCCGGCTTCCCCCTGCCTGCAGTGATTTAGCAATCAATTGGGATTATGATTCCTGCTGAATTATCTCTATGTTCTTCCCCTAGATACTGTACCTCACTGCCGTCCAGAGCAAACCGACTCACTAACACAGACTCTACGTGCCCCAAGACAGCAAACAGAGTAGGCATGTATTTTACAGATGTTCTCCAAATAACCTTCTTGGTAAAAAGGAGTACATTGCTCTTAGTAAAATAAACGGGATTACTTGGGTTTCGGCACCCAGAGATAAATTCAGGATGCACAGTATAGTATACAGAACAGATACAGATACGTAGCTATGGAGCACAAAGCCATGTGGTCAATTCTCTAATCTCCCAATTACTAGCTGTAAACTCAGAGGCAAGTGGTTAACCTCCCTGAGCCTAATTAATGGTCCTTATCTATAAAATGGTATTATGATGTCTATAATTTACTTTCAAATATTTAAGCACAGTCAGGTATGTGTGCATGTGTGTGCGTGCAGGATGTGTGAGAAATAGTTTTAATTTACAACCAA
>NW_012140663.1:0-461 GCF_000956105.1 Propithecus coquereli | reverse complement strand
ACTCTGAACACTATTTATAGTTTCCATGTCCATGACTATAACCCAAAGAAGGTGGAGTCCAACACTCGAAATACAAGTTTTACACCTAATCTCCCCGCCCACAACGAATTTACATATATCGATTGATTTGATTTCGAATTTCTCTGCCCTTTATATTTTTACCTCCAATAAAGGTTATTTAAATTTTTTTCTTATATGAATTGTTACATTGTTTCATATGCTTAAAAATATAATGAATACATCCAATTGGATTATGTTTTTCACATACATAGCTCTGTTGTACTACCCGGGCACAATCTCCACTGTCATTCTACCTATAATCCCCATTATCTTAGAAGTTGGAGTACTTCTGTATTATCAAGTTGGTCATACTTTAGCCAGCATATTTCTTTTTCTAGTTTCCCCAAGAAATATATATAAGAATATATATTTACAAGACAGAATTTACAAGACAGAGAATG
>NW_012140662.1:9356-9885 GCF_000956105.1 Propithecus coquereli | reverse complement strand
AAATAAATAAATCTTTCTTTTTTGTATATAACTTAGTCATCTTTTTATCACTGATATCTTTCAGGCATATTTGTCTTCCTAAGATAATATTTTTACTGAAACACTCAGTGTTACCTCTTTCTTCCCCATTTTAATTCCTAATGCAATAAAATTAATGTCTCATAGTCTTCCTGCCCATATTTTTAGTCACGCAACAATCCTTCGAGCTACGGAAATTGCTAGCCATTTTTCTGTAAACTTTCCAAAAGATAAACTTAAGTTTTTATATCTATCTAAATATGTATTTTATAAAATCTTTCCATTGTCTTTCATAGATTATTAAACACATATCTGTTATATTTATGCATATTTCTAACCTTAACACAATTATGAATTAGTTGATATCAGAAATTTTATCTTAACATTTTTTTTACTAAAGCCAGAAACGTTCCCTTGTATGAAATATTTGTCAGTTAATATTTATTTAACTACATTTTCAAAAGCAGTCCTTTTATATACATACTTTTTTGATTGTCTTTATAAAAGAAAT
>NW_012140662.1:0-1081 GCF_000956105.1 Propithecus coquereli | reverse complement strand
AAGAGTAAAGTTGTAGGATACAAAATTAACACACAAATATTAGTAGAATTTCCACACATCAATAATGAACTAGGTGAGAAAAAAATCAAGAAGGCAATCCCATTTAAAATAGTTACAAAAATAATAATAAAGTACCTAGGAATAAATTTAACCATGGAGCTAAAAGATCTCTACAAGGAAAACTTAATACAAACACTAATGAAAGAAATTGAAGAGGACACAAATAGAAAGATATCCTATGTTCATAGATCACAAGAATTAACATCATCAAAATGATTATACTATTCAAAGCAATCTATAGATTCACTGCAATTTCTCTCAAAATACCAATGCCATTATTCACAGAAATAGAAAAAAAAATTCTAAAATTTGTACGAAACCAAAAAAGAGCCCAAATAGCCAAAGCAATCAAGAGCAAAAAGTATAAAGCTGGAGGCATCGCACTATGAGACTTCAAAATATATTGCAAGTAACAAAAATACCATAGTATTGGTATAAAAGCAGGCATACACAACAATGGAACAGAATAGAGAACCCAGAAATAAATCCATGTATTTATAGCCAATGGATTTTCAAAAAAGGCACCAAGAGCATACAAGGAAGAAGGGACACTTTCTTCAATACATGGTGCAGGGATAATTGGATATCCATATGTAGAAGAATGAAACTGGACCTCTATCCCTCACCATATACAAAAATAAACTTCAGCTATATTAATGACATAAGCATAATATCTAAAACTATAAAACTACTAGAAAAAAATAGGGGAAAAACTACAGGACATTGGTCAGGTAAATAAATTTTAGCTAAGGCCTCTTTTGTTGCATAGACAACTAAACCAAAAATAGACAAATGAGACTATATTAAACCAAAAAAAAAAAAATACTTTTTACAGCAAAGGAAATAATGGACAGAGTCAAGGGACAATCTGTTGAATGGGAGAAAATATTTGCAAACTATTTATTTGACAGGGGACTAGTATTTAGAATATACAAGGAACTCAACAGTAAAACCACAATAATCTCACAAAAAGTGGGCAAAGGACATGAATAGACATTTCTTAAAAGTAGACATACCAATG
>NW_012140661.1:3171-3680 GCF_000956105.1 Propithecus coquereli | reverse complement strand
TTTTTAAAAGTTTTCAGCTTTTATTTCTTCAAATACTTCCCCTGTACCATTCTTTTTCTTCTATCATTTGGAATTCAGATTATAGGTATCCATACTCCTGCTACTTTGCTAAATTCTTCACGTGTTATTTCTAATAGTTGTTTTGTAGATGCCTTATGATTTTCTGTGTAAATAATCATGTCATCCACAAATAGGGACAGTTTTACTTCTTTAATCTTTATGCATTTTATTTCTTTTTCTTGTCTTATTTCTCTGGCTAGGTAGAACTCCAGTACAATTTGAATAGAAGTGGTGAAAGTGATATCCTTAACTCATTCCTGATCTTAGGGGGAAAACATTCAGTATTTTAATGTTACCTATGATATTAACTGTAGGCTTTTCGTAGTTTCTTTTATAAGATTCAAGATGTTTCCTTCTAGTCCTAATTTCTGAGATTTTTTTATAGTGAATGTGTATTGAATATTATCACTTTTTTTGCATCTGTTAAGATGACTGTATAGCTTTTCTCT
>NW_012140661.1:0-1149 GCF_000956105.1 Propithecus coquereli | reverse complement strand
TAGGTATCCATACCCATGTTAAAAATACATTTTTTTCTACAGTTTTTCTAATTCTCTCATGGTTTTTTCTTTAGGTTTAAATATTATGTTATTTATTTTTGTAAGGTAATGATCAATTCTTTTCTCCCATATGGATACCTCATATACATTTCCCGCCAATCTTTAAAACAACCCTGCCAATATTATTTTTGCCATTTTTACAGGTATTATTTAGAGAGGTTAACTACCTTGCCCGAGTTCACACAGCTGCCAAACAACCAGAGCTAAAATTTGTTCCAAAGTCTAATTGATTCAATATTTCTTGCTCTCTATTATATGAGGTTTGGCTCTTTTTTCTGAATCTTTCTCAGCTGATTTTTGGAGAATAGCTGTTATTCAAAATGGTATGTATTAATATATTGATGAATTAGTCTATCTTAAAATAACATTCTGTCATTCCACCTGTATTTATTAGATAAACAGAAGTGCACAAATTTATGAGCCAAATATTACCCTCCTTAAGGAGTTTATTTTCTACAAGGAAAGAAGAATGTATACAGTTTATTCTAATAGGGGATATGAAGAGATAGTTTCCATGGATAGAAACAAATAAGAAGGTAATGTCCCAAGTGATGGAATTAAGAAAGAATTCACTGAGTAGGTAGAACTTATCATGGAAAAGTTGGTAATGTGAGAATGTATTTTATTGTATTCAAGGGTAACAAACATTTGTTTGTTATTACCAATAAAGAAAATCAATACTGGTGTTTCATGTTATATCTTTCCCCTTAACAAATCTATTTGTACATACTTTGTCACTAAGTGGGAAGTCATGTAAGCAGTGAAATTTTGTACATCATGATACATTATACATAGTGATTAAAAAAATCTTTTTTTTCCAGGTTATTTCATTTCTGGCTGCAGTTTTGCATAAAAAGGGAACTCGTGAGGATATTGAAAACAACATGCCAGAGTTTTTACTAAGAAGTTTGAAAAAGGAACCCCCTTCATCAACAGCAAAAAAGGTAAAGTATCTAGAAATATTCCACCCATGAAGCTGGTATTGCAAAAGCATATAGAAACTTTTAGGCTGGGCACGGTGGCTCAGGCCTGTAATCCTAGCACTCTGGGAGGCTGAGGCAGGCGGATTGTTTGAGCTCAGGAGTTCGA
>NW_012140660.1:2190-3648 GCF_000956105.1 Propithecus coquereli | reverse complement strand
TTTCCTCTGCCTCTCTAACAACTTCCCTCCTTTCCCCAAAATACCCTCCAGCCATCAATTACACGTTTTACCTGTTACCTGCCCCCCTTTCCATGAATTCACCTCCTGTTCTTCCAGTACAAAAGCCCAAAATACTTTGATTTGCTAAGTAGGGAGGACCCTTCTTATGGGTGGAAGAGGGGGAAACACTGAGGCAGGGCACGTGAGGTAGGGTTATAGCACGCAGGGTGGATAAAGCTTCAGTGTACTCAAATATTTTTGTCCCATCTTATGAGCATAGGAGGTACCCAGAGAGGCTGGCTGTCTGCCAAGCTCTGGGGAGCTGTGCCAAAGAATTTTCTGGGCCAAAATACAGTCTTTGTATTGATGACCTCACCTGTGCCTCTGAGATAAGATAACAATTGAGACTGTCTGTTCAAAAGGTTCACTGGAGATCAGTGCCATTTAGGGAAAAGCATGTGATCATTAAATGATTATCCTTAGGATTTATTTGCAAATGAGATACACCCCTCCCAGTTCAGTGAGGCCTGAAGCAGGAGTTGGCTGCAGCTGTGCTGGTTTTGCTCTCTCCTGGATCCAGAGGTGGAACAAACCAGGCTAGGAAAGCAAGTGGCTGTCAAAGACTGTCAAAGTCTTTAGATTTCATGAGGATGAAGTCCTAAGACAGGGGTGGGGAACCTTTTCATGTTGGAAGGCCGCATTAATTTAGCTGTAATCAAATAAGGCCACATTTAAGAAACTTCAACTAGATATACTTAAAAGTGTACATTATTTTGTAAAAATCTAACTACTATGTACTCAGTAATTTCAAAAAATGAAAACTATTTGTTAATTGTGAAGTTAACTAATCTTTTAATGGCATTGTTGTGTCTGCTTTTTGTTGGAAAGCATTTGAATATTTGGTTGCAGCATGGAGGTCCACAGTTCAGTTGATCCTCTAGATGGGTATCAGTCATTTGTGACCTTAAGGGCATCTTGATCTGGGTTAGGTAGGAGAATGTAGATTCGCAGCAATAAGTGGTTGAAAAGCAAGAAAGCATTTTCCGGTATGTTGCCAAAGGCATGAGTATTCTACTGTAAGTTTCCATATTTCAATTAAATCTTAGCATCAACCAATGATTTTAAAATGCCATCACCTGAGAACTCAGTCAATTCTGTCTGTAATTCTTTAGATGCCTTGGTGATATCAATTAGGAGAGGCTGAAATGCTAATTTGAGTGTGATGTCATGATTCTCAATGTCAGTGAAGCTTTCATTGTATCCTCCAATTAATAGGTCTGTAACAGCTATATAGTCTTCAAATGATCCACCTATATCATCCTGTTCATCAATGACCTTTGCTAACTGGGGAAAATGTTCGTCTGAAATTTCCTTTTGAAGAAGTGTTTTGAAAAAACATAGCTTTTTTCAAAATGCTTGGATTTTTTGCCACGTATCATTTATAGACTTAGTTTTACC
>NW_012140660.1:0-465 GCF_000956105.1 Propithecus coquereli | reverse complement strand
CGGCACTTAAGGACCTGGAAAGCCACATACAGCCTTGAGGCTGCAGGTTCCCTACCACTGTCCTAAGACAAGGCAAAATCAGTGGTAGCAGTGCTGACAATCTGTAGGAACTGCCACAATAGATTTATTTCTTTTTGAAATCTATCTACGGTTATATATATTTGTGTGGATATCTCTATTTACTTCTCTACTTTAACTAATGTTAGCCAAAAAATTTTTAACATATTAGAAAGTATGGCCTCATAAGAAACTATCTACCCATTATCAAAAGGCTACCACATGGTGGTAACTATGATACATTTTCTAATTAAGCACAACTAGTTCATGAGGTGTGTGGAAATATTCCCATTTTACAGATGAGGAAAGTCAGACTTAGAGACATTATGCAACTCACCCAAGTCTGCACATCTACTAAATGGCAGAATTGAGCTATAAAACCATGTGATCAGTTTAAAACATACATTC
>NW_012140659.1:17562-18093 GCF_000956105.1 Propithecus coquereli | reverse complement strand
TTTTTACTTCTCAATTAAAACAAATAAATGAATAAATTATTTTAAATGTTCATCACTGGAAACACCTTATAACATAACTCTGTGGTTATGCTTTATGCAAAGAACTTTCTGTTAGATCTCCGAAAAAAAACTAGAAAGCAGATTTGCTAAAAGTATAAATAACCTAATAACTGTTAATTTTACCTTAAGTATTGGCATATCCCACAGATCTGTCCTATTTCTTGAGTGTGACAGCTTCATTCATGTTTAGAGGGTGTCTGAAATTTAGAATCAGGCAGATCTATCTATTCTAACACTAAAAATGACCCTAAAGTAAATTTATTGAAGAAATTAGATCCCAAAGATTCTAGGTGGAGAAATTTTGAGGTTGTCATCAATATGTTCATATTCAAAGGGAGATCAAAGAAGTCTAAATAAAAGAATCATGGGCTATCTCGAAGACAAATCTTGACTCAAGATTTAGAGAAACTAAGGTGACCTTGACAGGAAGTGGAAAGAGTCACAACATGGGAAATTTCTTAAATAAAAATT
>NW_012140659.1:14463-14827 GCF_000956105.1 Propithecus coquereli | reverse complement strand
ACATTCAGTGGATGTTCTAACTAGTGAAAATTGGCAAGAAAAATTAATAAATGGCATTAAGTTTGGACAGCAAAAAACAAAACTTTCTTTATTCACACACAACATGATTGTCTATGTAGAGATCCCTATAGAATCTAAAAAGATACATTAAAACTAATTAGAAACATTAGCAACTCTATAGGATCAGTATAAAAAATTAATCATATTTCTAGCAATGAACAATTGGAAATTGAAGTAAAAGTCCAAGAAATAAAAAATTAAAAAAAAAATGTAACTATACCATTTGGAATAGCCTCCAAAGAATGAAAGAAAGGAAGAAAGGAAGGCTGGCTGACTGACTTAGGGATAAATTTGACAAAAGATG
>NW_012140659.1:12129-12419 GCF_000956105.1 Propithecus coquereli | reverse complement strand
ATCACCTCAGATGCAGAAAAAGCACTTGACAAAATCCACCATCTATTAATAATAAAGATTCTAAGCAAACTAGGAACCTGATGAAGGGCTTATATGAAAGCATACATATGGCTTTACATCAAGTGATTAAAAACTGAATGATTTTCCTTAAAATAAAAAAAAGACAAAAATGTCTATTCTAACCACTTCTATTCGACATTCAGTGGATGTTCTAACTAGTGAAAATTGGCAAGAAAAATTAATAAATGGCATTAAGTTTGGACAGCAAAAAACAAAACTTTCTTTATTCA
>NW_012140659.1:11214-11495 GCF_000956105.1 Propithecus coquereli | reverse complement strand
ATCATTTTAAATTCTCTGTTCAGAATATTATACTAGTGCTTCCTTTCCCCTCATTGGTAAGAAATTATTTTAAGAAAGATTTGAGAAAGCTAACATTTGATATGACTACCTTAATCACTAACACATAGATGTGTTAATTATTGACTTTGGCAGGAATTTTAACACAAATACTATATTTCTAATGATTTTCTGAGGGGAGAAATGTTGGTTATATCTTTCCTGAGAAAAATAACTTTTCTTCTTTCACTAGAACTAGTTGTCTTTTTGTCAACATCTAGATA
>NW_012140659.1:8699-9776 GCF_000956105.1 Propithecus coquereli | reverse complement strand
TACTCTATGACAAAAATGGATGTTTTGTTTATATTTGGCTCTATCACAAGCAAAATGATTGACATATTATCTTGTACTTATTCCATCTGTATGATGTTTTCCTAAAACATACTTTATAAATAAAAGTAGGACTTATTTAGCCAGCATTAAATCAAATCAGTACATTGTCTTTTGTAGAAAATGTAACAACACCTAACTGTATAGAAACACAGCATCGTTATTTCTTGAGCTGACTTTTTAGGTACAATTTCTTTAAATTGGAAGTCATGATTTATAAGCAAACTCAGGTTCAAAATGACAAGAGCCATGCCCTTAAAGACAAGGATATTTTCCTATGTGAGGCAGTGGCAGATCAGACTGAATCACAAGCGACATCATGCCAACAATCACTGTAGAAATGAAAATTTTCCTCTGCCTTCATTAAGCTTGTCCACAGGCACCTAAGCTTGTAGGCCCACAGGAAATCAACTGGAGAGAAAGGGGAAAAAAAGGTTTTAAACCCTCAAGTAATAGCGAAAGCCTTCTCCCATTTAGTTATACTTCACTTTTCTTCCTATACTCTTCTCTTCCAATTTTAAAAAGGCAATTCCTAAATATGCGAATAATAGAAGATTTGGGGGTAAGAGGGCTATACATGGGCTAAGAATAAGATGGCTTATACGTTTATTTCATCAAGAAAAATGAAGTTTTTTCTTTCTAACGTTCATTCTATTTCTGCCATTGACTTTGAAAAAAAATAATGTTGAGTTATAATAAATTTGGAAGATAAAATTAAATGATGAAATTATATGCAGTTGATCAAATAAAAATTTTACTAGGGAAAAAATAAAGTTTATTTACCGTTGTTCAATCTCAGAGCTGAAATTTACTGGAAACGTCCCTACAATTTTGACATCTTAGCAAATCTCTACAACATGCACTGAGTTCGAGTCTCCATGCAATCCACTGGGGAAACAATGGTATGTAACGCAGAGTTTCTGAAACAAGAAATTTTAAAGTTCAAAGAAGGATAGAGGTGAGAGAAATGTAAAAGGAAGGAAAGAAGAGATGGAGAGAATTTTTTTAATAATACAATGA
>NW_012140659.1:8346-8649 GCF_000956105.1 Propithecus coquereli | reverse complement strand
AAAAAGATAAACTCAAATAAAATTATACTATATTTTGAAAAGATGAACACTGTACTTTGTAACTGCCAGGGCTGTCCATTTTATATCCTTACTTTTAGTAAGGTTTGAATAAATCCCATTTTGTCTTAGTTGACAGTATGGGTTCCTCACTTCCGTGCACAAACAGAATTTCTAATGTGCCTCTGGAAACTGTTGCTTTAAAGTACTTCCTATAAATTATATCCATGCTGCAGACTACAACTTGCTTATCTTGGAAGAAATTATATAAATCATTTTAAATTCTCTGTTCAGAATATTATACTA
>NW_012140659.1:5186-5581 GCF_000956105.1 Propithecus coquereli | reverse complement strand
TAGACAGATTCTCCAAGAAATGCATTTGTAAGGTAGGATGTATTTAATACAGATGGGGGTAGAGTACATGACTGGCAAAGGGAAGAGCAAGCTCAAAGTCATGGGGCTTGAAATCAAATGGTATATGTGGGAAATTGCATACAGTCATGCACTGCATAACATTTCAGTCACACACATACTGCACATAAATGGTGCTCTCATGAAATTGTAATGGAAGTGAAAAATTCCTATCGCTCAGTGACATAGCCCTTGTAACATCATAGTACAAAGCATTTCTCACATGTTTGTGGTGATACTTGGTGTAAACAAACCTACTGCTCTGCCAGTCATATAAAAGTAAAGGACATACAATTATATTCAGTACACAATACTGATAATGATAATAAATAACTATG
>NW_012140659.1:2536-2918 GCF_000956105.1 Propithecus coquereli | reverse complement strand
AAGTAAGAAAAGAAGCAGGGTACTTCTTTTGCCTACAATGAACACTACTTCAAAAGAGAGAGAGAACTCAACAAAAAAATTTAAGAAAAAAATAACAAGCGGCAATTTTGTTTTAGATAAACTCCACATTCATTACATGCTAATTAAAACAGGGAGCACACCTCTTAAATGAAAATAACAAATAATAAAAATGTCTTGATTCAAAATTATCCAGAAAAAGAAGAAACATTGTTGAGGGTGAGGGGAGGAAGAAAGGAAATCCCCCAAAAATGAGAAAGGAAAGGATTTGATTGTTTATAGGATAATAAATTATGCACAGTCCTCAGGGTTAAAGGTTAGCAGGAAGAGCTTTAAAAGCAATTTTATTGGGTAGTTACACATT
>NW_012140659.1:0-264 GCF_000956105.1 Propithecus coquereli | reverse complement strand
AATACAGAGGGCAGTTTGGGAGTGATTCCATGAGAGCAGCCTCTTTTTCTGTAGTATATTCTGTGGAATTAATTTGAGCATACCATTTTGAAATATCTCGAATACATAAATTCTTTCAAATATCACGTATTTTATGTAGAGTAAAATACAGGTGACAGTCTGGATTTTTCACTAACTTTTTGTCATTAAGTATATGTAGATGTAACTTGGCTTCGAAAGTTTCTTAATCTCTTCAGCTTCATCTTTCATTACGACTCCCTTCAT
>NW_012140658.1:1701-2599 GCF_000956105.1 Propithecus coquereli | reverse complement strand
TAATCTACTTCTGTCTCTACAGATTGGCTCCACGTAAATGGAATCACGTAATACATGGGCCTCTGTGACTTGCTTCTTTCACGTAGCCTAACGTTGGCAGGGTTGCTTTGTGACATGTCATTACTTCATCCCGTCTCATGGCTGTGTCCTATTCCACTGTGCGGATACACCACAGCTGGTTATCCCTGTGTCTGTTGACAAATGCTGGTTTGTTCTTACTTTTTGGCTATTTTAAATCACGGTGTTACAAACATTATTTGTACAAGTTTTCACGTGAGTATATGTTTTAATTTCTCTTGGGTTTATCCGCAGTAGTGGAATTGCTGAGTCACATGGTAACTTACTTGGTTATTACACAAACAATTCTCAAATCTACTGAATTTGGAGGAGGTGTTGTATGTAATCTCTTGAATAACTTTAGGAATTTAAACCTGAACAAGGCTCACAGTAAAGAAATAGAAAAACCAAGAAACTCTCCCAATATAGTTTTATATTTCTTTCCAAAACAAAGGGAAAAATTGTGCTAAGATATTAAAATTTTATTTATAATTTTTTACTGTTGAACTTAAATGATTGTTCATATTATAAAATGTTTCATGCTTATTATTGAAAATATTTCAATCACCTCACAGAAAAATAGTCCCTATTAACTTTTTCAAGTTTTTTTCTTTTTATTTCTTTAACAACTCAAAGTATAAGTTTTCGTTATTCTATACACTAAGTAGAAAACCTGTTAGTAACTTGTACGCATAAGGGATATCACTCTGATCTTCGAGAAGATCACAGTATAGCTGGGGAGACAGCACGAGATAGGGAAAAAAATACGGTGGCTTATCCTGATGGTAAACAGAGCTGCCACGTGGTCCTGTATCTAGAGGAGGGAGGAAGCCTTTGAAGT
>NW_012140658.1:0-1651 GCF_000956105.1 Propithecus coquereli | reverse complement strand
TAATATATACACTATATTACTGTTGTTTCCAAGCTTAGAATGTAAATTTTTCTTTTTTGTCTTAATGCATCTTTTAATCATTATCATTAACAGTATCAAGAAAAAGATTTTGTACCTTTATTAGACTATGTCTTTCTAAGCATTAGAATCAGAAACAATACAAAAAATATATATGACTCTATCTTGTATTTCAGTATGTTTCTTTTGCTAGAAACAAAACAAATAATGAAAATGTAATTCAATCTGGCTCATGCAATAAAGGAAATTCATTGGCTTATATAATGGGAAGTCAGTGGGCAGGGAAGTTTCGCATACTGTTCAAGTCAGCAGTGCAAAAATGTCATAAAGACTGCGATTGTGTCCGTTCCCTCTGCTTTGCTTTGTATGATGCCAGGTTCATTCTAACGGTGGTTCCCCTTTTAGTTCTAAATAGCATTAAGGCTACTTGCTGCTGTTTCTTTGTTGAAGGATTCAGAGGGTTTCTTCTGGAAGTTATTTGAGGACACTAAGGAAGTTTGTTTCTCCAAAGGCCCCAGAAATCTCTGCATAGAAATAATTGGAACACATTGGGTCCCATGCCAAACACTGTAAGAGCAAATATTGGAATGGGATGTTAAGTCTGAGAAATTTGCCCTTTTCTGCAGGGAAGATGAAGGCACTTTTACCAGAAGTAAATTGGGAGTGAGGTGTGGGGGAGTTAACAAGAGAAGGGAACAAAGTATTGGGTGGGCAAGTACAACATCCATTGCAGAGTTACCATACATGCGGGTCCTCTAATCCTGAAAGAAACTTAATTCCCCACAACCATGATGCCCCATTGTCCCCTTTCCTCTCCTGAAATTTGGGAAGCCACCAGCTTTTGTTACAAAGGTTTAAAGTGGCCATGTTTCCCAAATTTGCTAGGAATTCCAGAATAAACATCTTTTGGAAATTAGTGATCCCCAACTTCTGTGAAGTGAGTTGGCCTAACGTAGATTAAAAATCCATAGAGCATAAAACAGGATAGAAACTAAGTAGTTTTATCTTCATTATTACAATTACTTGAGGTAGTTATGCTAAAGCGTTATGCACATTATCATATTGATCCTTACAGAATCATTAACAGTAGGTTCATATCACTCTAACTGAAGACTGCAAGTTCAGGCTCAAGGACACTGGGGAACACCCCCGTGATTACGTGGGCTCTACATTTTTCTGATCTCAATCTATGTGCTGCTTACGACTATAATAATGTGTACCCTTTTTCAAGCCTTGAAGATTAAAATAAAAGTCCTAACACAATTTTGGATCCTTGGCAAAGTGTTTTAACTAGAACAATAACCCTGGGTCAACCACAATGCAATCTGCCTCCCCTCCGTTGTTCTGGATCAAGACCAGACTCCAGAGAGCAGGACAGAGACACCTGCAAGCATTACTTAATTCCAGCCGGTAATGCCAAGTGAGCAAGCAATTTCCATTTGGGCATTTTCCAGAAAGAAAATGACAAATCAGGTTTGTTCCCCCTGGAGTCATTAACACAATGTTTTAATATATAAAAGGACAGATCCTCTTGCAGGAAAAAAAAAAAAAATTCCAACAGAAAAATGTCTATCTTCTAAATAGAGTTTTCTTCTAAGAAATTCTTTAGGGAAAAAGTAAATATCACAGTATA
>NW_012140657.1:12634-14384 GCF_000956105.1 Propithecus coquereli | reverse complement strand
TCTTATGATGAATAGTATTAGCAAAATAAGATACTATATGCAAAGTACTTAGCCTATAATCGAGATTTAATTAATGTTAATTATCACTGGTATGATTTAGATTATTTTATTGCTAAAATGATATTATATAACATATTCTTGTTTGCAAACTATTTTTCTTTCCATGGGAGTGTGTGTATCTGTATGTATATATAATCTTTTTAAAATATCTGTCACAAATAACAGAAGAGGAAAAATATCAGGGCAGTGTTCTAAAATTAGAAAGAGTTTAAAGCAGTGAAGATGCAGGGTTGGGGTGTGGAACAGAAAAACCAACAATGAACTTCCTGTATTCGACAAGTTTGTTGACTAAAGGCCTGGCTGGCGATTGTGTCTGTGTGTGCGAGAGAGTCGGGTGAGGTTAACCTCACAGGTTTCAGAAGTCACATGTTCAATTCTTGCCCCACCCCTGACTGGGTGCCTGCCGTTGGGTGTGGGGCTCTCTGAGCTGAGGCCCAGTGGAGTGCTCGTGTGATAACAGGAATCCAGTCCTTGGAGGGGGTTATTTTGTTTCTCTGAGGCATAAAAGGAAGCTGGGTAGTTTCTAGAAACATAATCTTTAAATTAAGTTTAATTTTTGTGAGTCACCCTTGTAGCCTTGACTTTCTTCCTTGAGTTCTTCTAATGTTCCCCAAAGGCTTGACTCACAAGGCCACGTGTTCTGTTCCAGGTGTCACCAGACAGTGAGTGTGTTCCAAATGGAGTCCCGGTGGTGGTGTCCACCCACACCATCCAGCACTTCGACGAAGGTCAGTGCCACGCTGGGGGAAGCGCTCCCCCTCTGCGGTCGGAGGAGGGGCCCTGATTCTGTTTATGGCAAAACAAAATGGAAGGGCTGAAGCCACAGGCTCATTTAGAAAACGCCTGTATTGATTCCTGGGGCTATCTTATCAAAGCACCACACACTGGATGGCTTAAAGATAGAAATGTGTTGTCTCACGGTGCTGAAGGCCAGAAGTCCAAAATCCAGGTGGGCAGAATCGGTGCCTTCTGAGGGCTCTGAGGGAGGATCGGTTCCACACCCCTCTCCTTGGCTTGTAGACGCCATCTTCTCCCCATATCTTCATGTCATCCTCCCTCTGTGCACGTCTGTTTCTGTGTCTAGATTCCCCCTTTCTACAGGGCAACAGACCTCAACTTGATCATCTGCAAAGACCCTATTTCCAAAAAAAGGTCACATTCACGGGGGGTTAGGACTTCCGCATATTTGGGTGAAGGGGGACGCGACTCAACCCGTAAGAGCAACTCATCTCTTCTGAGTCTGTGTGACGGCTGGGAGAGACTGAGAGTTTACAGCAGACAAGATAGAAGCAGCAAAGTGAAAACACAAAGAGCTTAGCTTTTGGAGTCAGACCTGGGTTAAAATTCCTGCCCTGCAATTTGCTGGCTGTGTGTCATGGAGCAAGGCATTGAGCTTTCTGAGCCTTAGTTTTCTCATCTCTAAAGTGGGGATAAGAGTACCTACTTCACAGAATTACTGAGAGGATTAAAGGAGATCATTCATGAAGCGTTGAACATAATACCCAATATTTAGGAATTCCTTAGAGACTGGTGAAGTATAAAAGACAACAGAATTTTGCCTAGACAAGGGCAGTTTTAAAACTGAACAATATAGCTATTTATTTGACATTGCACTGGAGTACAAGACTATAAATTCAATGCCTCAAAAGTGGTCAGGTTCTATTACGTGAAGAATATATATAAATTATAT
>NW_012140657.1:0-2748 GCF_000956105.1 Propithecus coquereli | reverse complement strand
GAATGGGAGGCCCAAGGCCACAAGCCATAGCTTCCTGATGTAGTGAAAGATACGGGCAGCAGCGCTGGTCTGAAAGGGAGCAAATATGTCTGTTCTCTTAACATCCACTATTTCCCCCCAATTGGTCTGTTTTTTAAAAAACCTGTATCTATAACTCGAGTAAAAGTCCCTCGGAGCTGAGAGCTTGCCGTCCTTTGCTGTTGCAATAGTCCCAGAGCTTAGCACAGGGGCCGAGACACACTAAAGGCTTGGAAATTGTTGATGAACGAACGGCGGCACATTAACCAGTGGTAGCAGAGGAGCAAGGCTGAAGGGCAAGTTCCTGGGTCCCGATGTGCTCAGCAGTGAAGACTACAATACTGACGAGGTAAATATCACTTTTAATTAGAGTAAGAAGTCTGGGAAGTAAGAAGTCCCAGGTTTGGGGCAGCAGCCTGACAGCGTCATCAAGACCCCAAGTAAGTGAGCCAATTATGTCACCCCTGCTCACAAGATGGCTGTCACAGAACCAAATGTCATGTCTGTGCATGATGGGATCCAAAAGCAGGAAGGGAAAGGCCAAGATTTGCCGCCATTTTTTTCTCCTTTCATTAGGAAAGAAAGGAAGATCTTTCCCAGAAGCTCCTGCCCTCCAGTGGGCATCCTCTTACATCTCATTGGCCAGAACTAGGTCACCTGGTCACCGCTAGTTGCATAGGATGCTGGGAAATCAAGCATCCTCCTGAGGAGCAAGGAAAAAAAACATAGTTTTAGGGGCTGGAATGGATTGGCTATTGGGCCAGCAACCAATAGTGTCTGCCAGAGGTGATTTCAAAGAATTATTATAGTTGAGCAATAAAAAGTAGCTCATATCTTTACACAGGCCTTTCAAAAGACATTAAAGGGATTTAACTCATTTCCTAAACACCACTTTTCTCCTCCCTTCATCTTGCATATGTATCTCATTGAATAAACTCCTTATTTTCAACTCTCCACCGTGAAACCCTGCTGGACACCCCATCCTCACAGGCACTCCCCTTCCTCCTACCCCTCCCTTGCACTGTATCATCTCTCAGCCTAAGGCATTACTAGCAACAGAGAATTCTGACAACTGGCTCTCTCGGATGGCCCAACATCACCTAACCCCTCTGTCTTCTTTGGGAATGAGCAAGAGCCCCAGGGAAGTCTCATCCTTCTCAAACTCTTAGTGCTTTTTCTCACCAAAAAGTCTGATAGAGAACGTCTTTTGGGTAAAATTATTTTTCCTAATTGTATTATTGTGGTTGATAGACTTCAAAGAGGCACACACAAACACACCCCGACCTCTCAATAATTCATGCCTCCTGGTGTTCCTACCCCTCTGCAGTCCTCTCTGGGCTGGTCCTGTATAAGCGATAGTGTGTAGTGGAAGGGATGACACATGATGTCCAAGGCTAAGTTTTAAGAAGTCTTGCAGTCTTTGCTTTGTCTCCTGCAACACTAGCTCTGGGGGAAGCTAGCTACAATGTCAGGAGTCCAGCTCCCCCGAGACTGCCATGCAGTGAGGGAGCCCAAGTTAGTCACATGAAGAATCCATGAAGCAAGCAAGAAAGAGATGTTTAGCCAGTCCCCAGCTATTCCTGAAATCCCTAGCTAGGAACCAGACCAGTCAGTAAAGAACCCTCATGGACAGTCCAGCTAACAAATGCCATATGGAGAAGGACCAGGGAAACCAGCCATAGCCAGAACTATGACTTCAGGCATGTGTCCCTAAGTGAGCCATCCTAACCATCTTCATCCTTCCTGAGCACCCCAGCTGGGGCTCCAGACATCCTGGAGCAGAGATAAGCTGTTCCCATTGTCCCTGCCTAAATTCATTAAGAATCTTGAGCATAATAAAACAGTAGGGGTTTTGGGAGGACAGAGTCTTGCTTTGTTACCAGATTAGAGTGCCATGGCATCAGCCTAACTTACAGGAACCTCAAACTCCTGAGCTCAAGTGATCCTCCACCCTCAGCCTCCCGAGTAGCTAGAACAACAGGAGCGTACCACTGCATCCAGTTAATTTTTTCTATTTTTGGTAGAGACAGGGTCTCACTCTTGCTCAGCCTGGTCTTAAACTCCTGACCTCAAGATATCTTCCTGTCTCAGCATCCTAGAGTGCTAGGATTATAGGTGTGAGCCACTGTGCCCAGCCCAGTAATTTTAAGTTACTCATTTTGGGGATGCTTGTTACATAGCCATAGATAAGCGGAATAACTATTAGTGTGCATTTTAATTCTTTCCATTTAATTTTTACATGTATGTATGCTTATATAAATACTAATTTACATAATGAATAAGTGCGATCATATTTTCTGTTATTATTGTTTTGGTGAAGACCTTCTTTCCCTTTTTTTCTTGGCTCCTCCCTCGTCTCACATCTGCCCCCACCCCAAGGACACCCAAGCAAACAACTCAATATTTCTTCTTCCATATTTTTCTCTTTGCTTTTTACTCTATAAAAGAAAAATCTGAGGCACAATAAAAATTTAAAGAGTTTATTTAAGTCAGAAGCAATTCATGAATTGGGGAACACCAGATCGAAAGACATTTGGTGTTCCAGTGACAAAACATCAGGGGCAAGTATTCGTGGGGAAAATGCGGAAGCACAATATAAAAATTATTTCACTGGTTACAGTTACATAGTTGGCTTATTTGGTCTGTCCTGTTGGAAAGTCCCTGGTTATATAATTTAAAATTTGTGGGCTGTTTCTGATTGACTGAGCTTAACTTCTGTTTTTCTTTGAT
>NW_012140656.1:2326-3058 GCF_000956105.1 Propithecus coquereli | reverse complement strand
TGCTCAACATCTCTAATAATTAGGGAAATGCAAATCAAAACAACAATGAGATATCACCTAACTCCAGTGAGAATGGCCTCTCTCAAAATGTCCCAAAACAACAAATGCTGGCATGGATGTGGAGAGACAGGAGCACTCTCACGCTGTTGGTCACATTGCAAACTAGTACAACACCTGTGGAAAATAATTTGGAGATATCTCAAGGAACTGAAAACAGAAATATCATTTGATCCACCAATCCCACTACTAAGCATCTACCCAAAGGAACAAAAGACATATTATAATAAAGACATCTGCACTCGAATGCTTATGGCAGCACAATTCACAACTGCAAAGATGTGGAAACAACCCAAGTGCCCGTCGTTACACGAGTGGATTAATAAAATGTGATATATATATATCCATGGAATATTACTCAACTACAAAAAAACAATGGTGAACTAACATCTCTTTATATTATCCTGGATAGAGCTGGAGCTCATCCTTCAAAGTGAAGTATCACAAGAATGGAAAAACAAACATCACATTTACTCGCCACCAAATTGGTACTAACTGATCAACACTAAGGTGCTCACATGGAAGTAGTATTCATAGGTGCTGGTCAAGTGGGATGGGGGTAGTGGAGGTGGGTAAACTCACAACTAATGGGTGTGGAGTGCACTGTGTCGGGGAAGGGCTCGCTTGTAGCTTTGGTTTGAGTGAGGCAAAGGTATTATATGTAACCAAAATATT
>NW_012140656.1:0-596 GCF_000956105.1 Propithecus coquereli | reverse complement strand
TCAGTCAAAAATGAAGAAGAAAAAATCAAAAAGAATGAACAAAGTCTTTGAGAATCATAGAACTATGTGAGATGACCAAACATAAGAATTATAGGTATCCCTGAGGGAGAAGCAGAAAAAGCAAAAAGCACGGAATATCTATTTGAGGGAATAATTGAGGAAAATTTCCCTGGTATTGTCAGAGATTGACATCCAATTATAAGAAGGTCATCAAACACCGGGAAGATTCATTGCGAACAGGACATCTCCGAGGCACATAATCACCAGATTGGCCAAAGTCAAAGTGAAAGAAAAAAATCCTACAAACTGTGAGATGAAAGCATCAAGTAATTTACAAAGGAAAACACATGAGACTAACAGAAGACTTCTCAGAGGAAACCTTATAAGCCGGAAGGGAATGGGGTCCTATCTGTAGTCTTCTTAAACAGAATAAGTGTCAGCCAAGAATTTTGTATTCTGAAAAACTAAGCCTCATAAATGAAGAAGAAACAAAAGTCTTACCTAGACAAGCAAATACTAAGGAAATTTGTCACCACTAGACCTACCCTACAAGACATCCTTAAAAGTGTTCTATACATCGAACAGAACAATCAGTA
>NW_012140655.1:2646-3051 GCF_000956105.1 Propithecus coquereli | reverse complement strand
TGTAAAAATATGCCTGTATATGTTTATGTATCTATGCATGTATATTAAAAGAAGTTTTGAAGATTATATAAGAATATTTGATCCTGTGTTTTATTGTAATTTAGCTAGTATATAACTCTAACTTCTCCATGTCCTTCTGTGTGTGCATGTGTATTTAAAATGAGTGCCTTCTTTTCAGCTGGTATCTAGACTCATCCAAAAATTTTTAATTGTTGTAAATTTTTATACAGCAAGATATACAGTTCTTTATAAAATTAGATAAGTTTTGAGAAACATATACACCTATGTGTATATGTTTATGTACATTCTGATCAATACATAGAACAATTTCATCACCTAAGGAAGTTCTCTTATGTCTCCTTCTGGTCAATTTCCACTTCCATAGTATTAATATTAATACTAATT
>NW_012140655.1:0-601 GCF_000956105.1 Propithecus coquereli | reverse complement strand
ATTCAGTTAATTAGAATATAAACTGTTAAAAGTGGAGAAACTAAATGATTGGAGCTACATTATTAGCAGTTCAAGTTTCCATCAACTTTAGATTACTGGCCAAGGTTAGTATTATGTTGGCAAATAAATAGCTGAATATTTTCTCCTCGAAAAGTTTAGTATGTTTTATTAGTTTGCCATGGGCTACTATTTTGTCTCAATTTTTATGTTTAAGAAATTTTTATTTACATGAATGTAGTTAATTGAGGAAAACTTTCCTGGTCTTCCTTGAAGCCTTCTTAGTAAACCAAAGAACATCTCAGAATGATACATGTACTGGCTTCCATTCATTATTGGTTAAAGTGACCCCACAGTTGGTTTTAAACTTTCAAATTGTTCATATGTTAGTCCTGAATGGGTTCCCCCAGGCTCCTCACTTTTCTTTCTCAAAGAAGTACAAGAGGAAGAAGCAAGAGTTGCGTGGTTATAGTCCAAATGCAAAGAAATGTTGGTTTGTTTTGAAGCCAATTCAAGCTGCAAGAGTGACAGGAGTAGGAAGTGGGAATGAAAGTATTAGAAAAGGGCTACAGGAGCCATCCAATGCAATCTATTATATTTTCTT
>NW_012140654.1:2924-3279 GCF_000956105.1 Propithecus coquereli | reverse complement strand
CCCAAGTTTCCATTCCAGACCCTCTGATTGCTATTGCCCGGGACCGAGCCAGCTGCTAACGCCCCAGTGTACTGCGCTCCACCGTAACAGGAGGGCGCCCCTAGAACTCTTCAGCCTGAGATTAATACAGTAACATCTCTTTAGCACCCAACAGGGAACGGACCCCGCAGGAAAACCTCAGAAGTTCTCTAATCAAGTACCCTAATCCCGTCTGGCCCACCCTGTTACCTTTATGAAGTCGATACGAACATATTCCAAAGCTTATTTTAGCCACTCAACCACTCAAGCCCTAAAAGCTCAGTGGCCCTTCCCACCTTAAGACCAAGCTGATATAAATCTTACCCAATGCCGCTTC
>NW_012140654.1:0-1230 GCF_000956105.1 Propithecus coquereli | reverse complement strand
ACACACACACACACACACACGGGAGAATATTTTGTTTTTCTGGAAACTCAGTTTCCTTGGCAAGCCCTATGCAATGAAGTGTAACCCAAACACAATAGTCAGGAGCTTGAGAAGCAAGAAATTCATGAACAAATTGCAGGCAAAGAACACCAGCAAACAGCAGGACACAAATGAGGCAACAATGCAATAAGTCACAGGCCAGTAGAAGAAGGAGGAATTTTATTTGCGTCAGGCATAATATGCTACTATGTCCTACCACTGAAAAGTGCAAGAATTGACTTTCAGGCCAGGCAAGGTGGCTCTCGCCTATAATCCCAGCAATCTGGGAGGCTGAGGTGGGAGGATCGATTGAGGCCAGGAATTCAAGACCAGCCTCAGCAAGAGTGAGACCCCTTCTCTACAAAAAATAGAAAAATTAGCCAGGCACACATCTGTACTCCCAGCTACTCAGGAAGCTGAGGCAGGAGGGTCGCTTAAGCCCAGAAGTTTCAGGTTGCTGTGAGCTATGATGATGCCACTGCACTCTAGCCTGGGCGACAGAATGAGACTCTGTTTCATAAAAAAAAAAAAAAAAATAGAATTAATTTTCAAATGTGCAAAGTAGAATCTCTGAAGTCCTTGAGGAGAGCTAGACAAGCAGTTAAAAAGATATGGAAGGGGCAGGAGTGACCTACTTCCTCTATAAACTCTGACTTGTTCCTGATCGTTTAAAATGATGAATGCTGCTTTAGATATCCTTCCAAAGGTCATGGCACCATGTTATTGCCTCGGTTTCCACCAGAGTCAGAGAAAGAGTGGCCATCTGCTGCCCACTGTGTTGAGACACGGCTGCAATTTGCTCTCCCCTTGCGTAGATGTTAAGTAATTGACATAGTAAGTCCCGGAGAAGAACCAGGGCTCTGCTAAGGAGAGAGCTAATTAAATTATAAGGTTTTCCTTGTAGGATTTCTAAAAATGGGATTGTAGTTCTTTTGTATTGATATAATATTTTGACTTCTTTGGCTTTAACATATGCTATCAAATGTTATGTATCATGTAATCTCAAGGTTTGAGGGTACCTTAAATTGCATCCAGCTCAGCAGACATCAAAGGTCTTTTTGTTAAATAGAAGATCATTTTTCCCTCATGTAGCCACCCCTGGTGATGGGGAACTCAGCACCTTGAGGAGAATAATTCATTCTTGGACAATTATTTTTTTCTAATAGCTGAAATGTGCCTTCCTGTAATTTC
>NW_012140653.1:2421-3888 GCF_000956105.1 Propithecus coquereli | reverse complement strand
GATGAGTTTATATCAAAATTTTTTCCCTTTATCTTCCTTTTCTATCCCACCTTCCTACTATATCATTTACTTAATCAAATGACCTCATAATCTTTCTTGAATAAGGTAGTGCCAACTGTTCATGGCAGGCACTAAGCCTGAGATTAGTTCTGAAACAGACACTGGCACTACGGGATATGTATCAGGAATAATAACAATTTGCCCTCAATGTAGCCTCAAGAAGATTTCTTTGGCTACTAGGAGTCATAGAGAGACCGGGAACAGAGGACCACTGAGAATGAGCATTTCAATGTTATATTTTCAGGGAAAATTTATTTTATAGAGAAACAGATTGGTATAGTAGAAAGAACACTGGAGTTAACATTATAATTTGTTTGGTTAGTATTATAAGAGTATTAAAGGGCCAAGATTGGGAGTGAGGTAGTGGGGACAGAGAAGAAAAGAGAAACACTTTGTGTGAAAAACTGGCAGATTTTTGTAACATCCTTGGGCGAGGGGGCCTGGTGGGGAAAGGATGAAAGAGAGCTATCGAATCTTTCAGAATCCATGTGCTATAATAATGCTGATATTACTGACTGGGGATGGGGCAGCAGCAGGAAAAGTCAATTTTCTGAAAATTTGTAAGACAGCTCTATAAATTGTGTAAGCTAGTGGTGAGATCTATGATAGAAATACATTGTGTATACCAGAGACACAGGGCAAGCAGTTAGATGAGAGGGTGGAAAACTGATAGAAGATGTGAGGTGTATCTGGAGAGAGCCATGGAACCCTTAGGTCAAATCATCTTCTGAGTTAGAAAAGCAGACACCAATTTGAAAGCTAGAACAAGAAATGGAAGAAAAAGAAAAAGCAGTCCTCATAGAGGTAGGTAGTTAGATAAAGAGGCTTGTTCATCCTTTTGTGCCTCTGTATCTGTTTTCTGACAAAATGTAAGATATGATTTAGAGGAAATATCTTGTTGCTCATTTCACACAGAGCACTGAAGTTATTTCAGTTCGCCAGAGGACACAGAACACAAATGTAGCACCAATAACAGAAGTGATGATAGATTTGAACATGAATTCCCACATGTTAAGAGTAAATCTTTTGAGTCCAAATCATGGTGTCTGGTTACTGGAGAAGATTTACTGGCAGCAGAATAAACCCTGGGAAGGTTACTTACTGTCTCACCCAGCAAATAGCAAAGGCTGTATTCTTAGTAAGACATGCTGTATTTTAAAGCCACAAAATATAATCCCCAAAGTTTCTCAAAAGAAGTAAGACAAGACATTTACTGTGTGACTGTTATCAAAAGAGAATAGTCTTTGCTAATTAAGCTGAAATCATTTTACTTGTAAAATTAACTTTCATTGTAATTGTAATGAAACATATTGAAGTAATTTATATTGGGGAGGGAACTCTTTAGAACATTACATTTTAACTAAATCAGAAAAAAATATTAAATTATCTATATGTTTTGTTTTGATA
>NW_012140653.1:0-441 GCF_000956105.1 Propithecus coquereli | reverse complement strand
TATGAGACTTGATTCATACCCTCTTGGATCTCTTAGAATGTGTGCTTAAGGGGTAAAAATTTGGACTGACTGAAAAAAAGACATAATAGATTCTTGAGTCTAAGTTCTCAAATATAAAATGTTTCACAGAAAGTTGACAGACACGTACAATCCAAAGGGCAGCAAAAATTGGCATTCCAACTTCATTTTCTTTATAATTAAATAAATTCAAGAAAACATTAAAAACAGATTTATAATATTTTGGTGGGACTCAAGAGCCATCAAAACTAAATTTAATTTAAAATATAAGCAGGCTAAGACATGAATCAGGAGAATCATATCTAACTTTTTTGTGTGAGGTGTTCACATGAAGATGGTTTGAAATTCTATTATTTTTGGAGAAGTCTTTTATCAAAAAAAATCCGGAGCATCAGAAAAAGTAAACACAATTGCATAAATAAA
>NW_012140652.1:2602-3745 GCF_000956105.1 Propithecus coquereli | reverse complement strand
TTATGCCAGGTTCTATTCTATGACTTACTTATATTAACTCATTTAATCCTTACAACAACCCTCATCATCCCAGCTTTACAGATAAAGACACTTACGAATGGAGAGATTAAGGGCTGATCCAAAGTTACACAGCTATGCAGTAGCAGAAACAAAATCTAAGCCCATGCTACCTAGCTCCAGAGTGTGACATCTAAACCTCTACTCCACACTGCTTCTCAAAGGTGTGCTGCCCAGAAAATAGAGCAGCCAGTCTTGAGCTAAGAGAAGCTGTGTAAAGGAGAAAAGAAAAAAACATAAAGCCATTAAGCTGTTTCATTATACCGCTTTATTGCATTTATTGAAGGAGTTTTTGAACTGTCATTTTATGAATCAAAATCCAATTCATGCCTCAATTTCATGAAAGCTTGGAAGATTTTTTGTAAAAAAATTCACTTTTACACATGAAAGTTAAGTGCTGAAGATTCAGTGCCTGTAATTGAGGTTTGGGGTTTTTCAAAAGTCCACTGTCTTCTCCTTCAAAATCAGAGACTTCAGTGCCTAAATGTTATAAAAGATTCCTCTTGTTATTTATTCAAATATTAGAAATTATTCCTTGAAGCAGGTGAGATCACTAACACCATGTCATTTCAGGTTCCTCATCATAATATTGAATAGACTCACATAATTGGAAGCTTAGCCAAGCATAACAGGCATTAACAGGTGATGGTACAATCAGATGGCAGCCTCATCTTCTTGCTTGCAAATCCAGGCCATTTCAACCTGGAAAGGATTTATAGTCTCAGCAGGAACTAATAAAAAGACACTCCTGAAAAGAGCGTTCACAAAGGAAGGGATATCAATACCCTCTGGCGACTGCAGCGATAGCAACCTTCAACCTACCCAGGCCCTATGCTGTGACAAAAAGCAGATGACATCAAATAAAAGGCTTCCGTTGGATTGGCCTCAAAAACAGGCCAATAGCAGAACTTATGAAAAACATAATTTGTAGATAACCATTAAACATTAGACGCATCAATAATTTATTAACTCATTTACTAGCAATTAAATTTTGTTATGATATGGGACCTGTGTTTTGAATATTCTACCCCCAAATTTTGGGCTTTAAATGAAATAAAGTATCACCTTTATACAGGACAGCACTGA
>NW_012140652.1:0-1092 GCF_000956105.1 Propithecus coquereli | reverse complement strand
AGTATGGGGAGGGGAGGGATAACTTTATAGTTGAGAAACCTGGCAGACACTGCCCCAGCCAGGTGAGCAAGGACAGCCTCGTTTGTGATGTCATGTTGATGACATATACCTTCGACAGGATGTCATAAGAATGGCACTTTTATCTCTATGATATTCCTACCAGAAACCCATAGTACCAGTCAATCCATGAGAAAAAAAAAAAAAAATCAGACAGACCCACATTGAGGGGCATTCTATAAAATATTTATTTGGTCAGTACTCCTAAAAACTGCCAAGGTCATCAAAAACAAGGAAAGTATGAGAAACAGCCTCAGCTAAGAGGAGGCTAAGGAGACATGAAAATTAACTGTAATGTAGTATCCTGGACAAGAACCCGAAACAGAAAAAAATAGTGAATTTCCAATACAGTTAGTGTTGTAATTGTGATAAGTACATCATAAAAAGTAAGATATTAACAATCAAGGAAACAGGGTGAAAAGTATAAGAGAAGTATGAACTATATTTTCACATATATGGTAACTCTAAAATTTAAAAAATATTTAAAAAGCTTAAAATCAATGAAATATTAATATATGAAAACATTAAATATTTGAATGGATTTTCTTTAACAGCTTCTATTTTGGGATCATTGTGCCTCCTACCATGTTCCCAAGGATGAAAGTAGCTGAGGTTGCTTCTGTAAAGAAAGGGTTCGTCCCATTTTGGAATCTCTTTTATGTAGTTTTATTTGCATCCTAGTCTTTCTGATGGGTTTTTAAAATTTTATACTTCTAAAGTTTATCTGGTATGTTCTCATTGCTAAATCTCTTGTGACTTTGTACATCCTAAAGGGATCAGCAACCACACTGATAATTTTAAGTGATGTTTTCATTGCAGAAATGTTCAGAGGTAGAGAAAAAAACAACTTTTTTGAGTGCTTTAGATGGGTATCTGTCTAAACACAAAGCTGAAATAGATTATCTCTCCAATTTATTTCTCATTTGTATTAAGAGTAAGGACAATGAAATAAAAATGGAACATTTGACCCTTCACCAAGAAAATAGTTTGTAGGGCTTCTGTTTCTTGCAGCTTTTATGGTTTTATATTATGTGG
>NW_012140651.1:1621-2220 GCF_000956105.1 Propithecus coquereli | reverse complement strand
TGTCCTGCGCAGGCCTTCAACCTTACATGCAGGGCAACTTGTTTGGAAAGGCCAAGGACTCCTCTGAACTGTGAGTGCAGCGCAGTGAATGCAGATGCCAAACAAGAAGGAATTCCCCTCGGTGATGTACTGCCTGCCCCTGGCGACCACCCTAACATGGGCCTCGGCATTTAGAGCTGGCTCTTAGCCCGTGGCTATTTCTGCGCCGTTTGGCACAGGCCCATTGACAGACACTTCTATTAGCTGGTTTTCAGGGACACGTAGATTCACCACTGGCTATTTCACAGAGGAGAAACAAACTAGGACGTGCAAAGGTGGAAACACTCTCAGATCGAATTCAAATCCACAGTATTTACTGAGCAAGTACCCTTGCTTTGGAATTTGGAGAAATTCTGGGGTTTTGAGCTTTAACTGACTGGAAGGAGAGTAGTTAGCATTCCCCTCCCCTATTCTCCCATCTTCACGGTGCCTGTCACACCTTCTGTGTGTAGATGCTGCATGGCTCCTATCAGGCAGTGCATTGACATCTATCCATATTATGTAGATTTGACAGTTTTCCAATAACCAAAGGAGGCTGAATTCTATTAATAGTAGAATAC
>NW_012140651.1:0-1061 GCF_000956105.1 Propithecus coquereli | reverse complement strand
CCATATTTGTGTCACATGATCCTGTTCCTCCCTTGCCCTCTTCATCTGGCCATAGGTGATTAGACCAAGGATGGTTGACAGGGAAAAGCAACCACAGGCTGGCTAGCAACTATTGACTTATGGTCTGGTATTAAAAACGAAGTGACTTGAGCCAATGATCATACCTCTTAGAAAAACTGAAAAGGGGACAAGGATGATTTCAATCAAAGAGAAGTCAGACAGGTAAGTAGAGCAGGTGGGGGAATGGACCAGATTCACAAGAATCACCAAATGGCAGTTCCACAAGCCCTGGGGGTCTCCAGCATTGCCCTGATCCAGCACAGCTCTGGTTTCAGGCTCAACAAGACCCAGAACCACTGTGGTTTCTGCCCCTGGTTTTCCCTGAGATTTGGCTCCTTTCAAATCCCAACACAAACTCTCTGCCTTGAGCTGTCTCTGCTCCCTATTACCAAGCTTCAGATAAAAACCACGACATAGTTAGTAGTGGATCCAGACTTTGAATCCACGTTTATCTGACTCAAAAGTCCATGGACTTTCATAGCTTTCCATTAGGACTGAGGAGAGCAGGGTCTAGCCTGGTATTTTGCGATTATATTCACAGGTGCATTTGAAAATACAAAGGGGCAAAGGAGGTGGGATGTGCAGCCTAGTTTAACAAATGCTAAGAGGACACAGCACATTGTTGGTAACACAGTACCTTAAAACAGGAGAAACACTAAAGATGAACAGAGTCTTCCGGAAGAGGTCGGGGTTCCCTTGTCCTGGGTTCAGACTGGAGGAGCTCTGCCCAAGGATTACTTATAGGTTCACCCCAAGTCTTAGAGAGGGTAAGTATGGCAAATGTCAAAATAGTGCAAGTAAGGTAAGCTTTCAGCTCAGTCCACTTCCTTTTTGCAATAAAAGTAAAATCTGATTTTATTCCTTTACCTCCAATATTCCCCCAAACTAATACATCAATTTTTCTGCTTAGAACAGTAATATGTGTTTTTTGTATTCCTAAATTATTTTATTTCTTGTTTGATATTTTATTTTTCTAATTTTCTATCATTTTATATTTTCAT
>NW_012140650.1:11308-12371 GCF_000956105.1 Propithecus coquereli | reverse complement strand
AATGCTGGTGAGGATGTGGAGAAAGGGGAACCCTCATACACTGTTGGTGGGAATGTAAATTAATGCAACCGCTATGGAGAACAGTATGGAGATTCCTCAAAAAACTGAAAATAGAACTACCATGTTACCCAGCAAGCCCACCGTTGAGTATATATCCAAAGGAGGGGAATTCAGTACACCAAAAAGATATCTGCACTCCCATGTCTATTGCAGTACTATTTACAACAGCCAAGATATGGAATCAACCTAAGTGTCCATCAATGGATGAATGGATAAAGAAATCGTGGTACATATACACAATGGAATACCATATAGCCACAAAAAAGAATGAAATCCTGTCATTTGCAACAACATGGGTGGAACTGGAGAATATTATGTTAAGTGAAATAAGCCAAGCACAGAAACACAAATCTCACTTGTTCTCACTCATATGTGGGAGATAAATATTAAGAACAATTGATCTCATGGAGACAGAGAGTAGAATGATGGGTACTAGAAGCTGGGAAGGGTATTGGGGAGAGGAGGATAAAGTGCGGATGGTTAATGTGTGCAAAAATATAGTGAGGCCGGGTGCAGTGTCTCATACCTGTAATCCTAGCACTCTGGGATGCAGAGGCGGGAGGATTGCTTGAGCTCAGAAATTCAAGACCAGCCTGAGCAAGAGCGAGATCCCCGTCTCTACTAAAAATAGAAAAATCAGCCGGTGTCATGGTGTGCACCTGTAGTCCCAGCTAGCGGGGAGTCTGAGGCAGGAGGATCACTTGAGCTCAGGAGTTTGAGGTTACGGTGAGCTGTGATGATGCCACTGCACTCCACCCAGGGTGACAGAGTGAGACTCTGTCTCAAAAACATATATATAGTGAGATAGTTAGATAGAATGGACAATACTTGACAGCACAACAAAGTGACTATAATGAACAATAAGTTAGGGTATACTTCAGAATAACCAAAAGAGTGGAATTGGAATGTTCCTAACACAAAGAAATGTTAAATGCCTGAGGTTATGTATACCTCGATTACCCCAACTTGATTAATTCACATTGTATGCATGTGTCAAAACATC
>NW_012140650.1:0-933 GCF_000956105.1 Propithecus coquereli | reverse complement strand
CCCAGTAAGTCTTTGTTGAATAAACAATGTACAATGTCTTTGACACCAGTTTTCCAGAAAATGTGAAGGATTTTTCATGTGCTATTGCTCATACCTATTTCTTAGAAGAACTGAGGATATAATCTTAAAATGTAATCAAGAGAAAGGTGGTCCAGGTAAGCGTGGAATCAAAGCTTATATTTCCTTTAGCTCTTGACAGTGAGTGCTGTTTTAGAAACGGCAGCCAGGCAAGAACTCTGACGGGAGATATTCTGGGGACAGACCTGGATAAAATGATAGAGGTGGAGTAATGAAGTTAGCACCTTGAAGAAGGTCCAATTTTGAAAATTCCTTTTAGAATTTAGTAGCAGGAAAAATGTTGTCTCTCTTAAAAAATAGTGAGGACAAAATAACTCTGTGCTGTACTGTTTTTTTGGCTGTTGGGAAGCTCAGAACCAAACTTAATGCTCACTAGAAGTAGTAATACTGGCCTAGGCTATAGCTTTAGAATATTGATTTCTCTCTCTGTCTCTATACATATATTTTTAAAAATCTATTTCTATTTTAATAAATTCATTATATGTTTCTTTTATGTAAACAGTCTCAAATTTAGAAAGTGGGATATAAATCTAAGTACCCAAGTAAAGAAATAAAGAAAAGTCCTAAAGAAAACGAGGCATAGTAGGTCAGGCTTGTGGCCCTGAAGAATCCCTCTCCTTCCTAGTCCCCTGCAAGGCATGCATTTCTGCCCCTTGCCACCCCCTCTGATCCTGTCCCCACGCTCTGGATGGGCAAGGAGCGATCTCATTCAGCACATTCATCTCCTTCGGCCTCCTTTGCTCTGTCACACATACCAGCTACACGCCCAGCAAATCTGATCCTATGATCTTCTATTCAGTCTCCTTCAAGACCCCGCACTGCCCAGCAGAGAGGAAAATCCATGAGAAGCATCAA
>NW_012140649.1:1965-2901 GCF_000956105.1 Propithecus coquereli | reverse complement strand
TCAGCAGGATGAAAACAAATCACCCTCTTAAAATGTGGCCAAATGACATTAACAGGCATTTTTCAAAAGGAGATACACAAATGGTCATAAAATATGTGAAAAATACTCAACTTCGCTAAACACCAGAGAAATGGAAATTGTAACCACAATGAGGTACCATCTTATACCAACTAAAATGACCATTACTAAAAAGTCGAAAACTGTACATGTTAGCACAGATGTGGTGAAAAGGGAAAATTTATACACTGCTTGTGGTAAAGTAAATTAGTACACCTTCTTGGAGAGCAGTATGGAGATTTCTCAAAGAACTAAAAGCAGATCTACCATTTGATCTTGCAGTCCCACTTCTGAGTATCTTCCCAGAGGAAAAGAAATCATACTATCAAAAGTATTTCTGTAATGGATGAAAAAACAAGGACTCACACAGACTCAACATGAAGGGATGGGAAAAAAATCCCACCAAATGGAAACCAAAAAAGAGCAGCCATAGCCATTCTCATATCAGATAAAATAGACTTTAAATCAACAATGGTAAACAAAGACAAAGATGGTCACTATACAATGGTAAAGAAAGTAATTACACAAGAAGTCATAACAATCCTAAATATATATGCACCTAACAGAAGATCCCAGATTCATAAAGCAAATCCTGCTAGATATTAGAAAAGATATGAACACTGGCATCATAAACTGGTAGTGACTTTAACACTGCACTTATATTGATGGACAGATTATCAAAACAGAAAATCAATAAACACTGGACTTAAATGGGTCTCTAGAACAAATGGAATTAGCAGACATTTACAGAACATTCTACCCCAAAACTAATGAATTTACATTTTTTTCATCTGCACGTGGGACATTCTCCAACATTTATCACAACCTAGGCCACAAAATAGTCTCTGCAAATGCAAAAAAATCAAAATCATATCATGT
>NW_012140649.1:0-331 GCF_000956105.1 Propithecus coquereli | reverse complement strand
AAAACTCAAGAGACCATCAAAAAATAATTCACCATGATCAAATGAGCTTGATCCCAGGGATGCAAGGATGATTCAACATATGTAAATCAATAAATTTGATTCACCACATAAACAGAAGCAAAAACAAAGACAATCTGATCAACTCAATAGATGCAGAAAAGGCATTCAACAAAGTCCAGCACACTTTCATGATAAAAACTCTCAACAACCTAAGTCATAGAAGGAACATATCTGAGAATTATAAAAGCTATATATTGACAAACCCACAGCCAACATCATCCTGAATGGGGAATAGTTGAAAGCATTCCCCCCAAGAACTGGAACAAGACAA
>NW_012140648.1:22609-23443 GCF_000956105.1 Propithecus coquereli | reverse complement strand
AAGTTTTATGATTTTTTTTTTTTAATTTTAGAGCCTGCTACCAGTTTTCCTGGTAGATTGGTATAAGGTGGTGTTTGATTCAGCACAAAACTATAGATTGTAGTCACTCTGGGTCTCCCGTGTCACCCGTATGGGGTGTGCTCCGCCAGGAAGGGAGCACCAGGACTTTGAGTGCTCTGCTTCCTGGACAAGCGGGAAGCCTCATTCTGAATGAGAAAAACACAAAGGTACAGGATAACATGGCTGAACTTTGTTCTCTGCTACAGATTTGTTTCAGGAAAACGGTATGAGATGCCTTTGTGTGACTGTAAACTCACTCCTGAATGTTGCAGTGGGAGACGCATCCAGCCTCAGCTCCAGCATCACCGAGAAGGTGCTGGGGACACCTTGCGTCCTGCTCTTCCTCATAGCAGATCCCTCTGTCCCCTGGACTAGAACGTGCGCCTGCTCCCCAGGCCCATCCGTCCACAGCCCACCTGTCCCCCTGACTCAACCCGCAAGCACCCGGCCCTGCAGCCTTCCTTGCCCACTTCTTCCCATCCACCACGGGTCTCGTTAGAAGTGACTTTTCCCACCAGTGAGTTCCCAAAGTGCCTATGGTGTGAGTTTTGATTTGAGTGTGCAGGTTTGTTTAAGGCAGAGTCATTTGTAGCACATTATTTTTTAATTACTGGCTTCCATAAAGAAATTGTGTAGTTCAAAACAAAAACGCACACTCCTGGGAAACGTAGACCAGCTATGTAGGCCAGCACCTTGGAACTTCTTCGCAGACAACCAGGAAGACACAGCGTGACTTTCTGGGCCTTCCAAGGCGATCAAAGCTGCCGCCTCCGG
>NW_012140648.1:11164-12184 GCF_000956105.1 Propithecus coquereli | reverse complement strand
CAAGGGTGGACGGGGGGTGGAGCAGAGACAGTGGCAACAATTCAGAGGAGACAAAACTCAGGGGAGAACACGAGGAGGGCGGATTGAATGCTGGCATGGTCAAATTCGTCATCCTCAGTCACCCCACAGTGAGGGGCTCTGGTGAACCCCTGGGCAGGCCCAGGCCCCTCCGCAGGGGGTGCTGGGACGGGAGGTGCACAGTCACACGGCGGAGACGCCCTGAAACCCCCACATTCATCCCTGCACTCCCGGACTTAGTGTCTTTGACTGTGCTGGATTTGGCTCAAAGTACGATAAATCCTGTTTTCAAGTACTCAGAAAATATGATAAATGCACACAAACTGGCCACCATGACGGGGAGTGGGGGGGAGCAGAGCAAGCAGCATCGACGCCCTCGTTCTTCCCACTGGCATCCGTCTCTCTCGCTCCCGAGCATCGACTCTCCAAAAACCCCGGTCCCTGAGTGAGACGCTGGCAGCGGGGCCTGGACATCACCGGGCAGCCGTGCCGGCCTGGCCTGTTCTCGCCCCGGCAGAGCAGGCCTCGCCCGCCACGCCCCCCAGGGACACGGCTAAAGGCCGATGCAGGAGAACGCGGAGCCTGTCGGTCTCTCACAGCTGCCTGCAGCTCCACTAAGGAAAAGCCTCCATTTTAAGGGGGCAAAATCCAATAGCCTCACTGTTCACCCTTTAAGATGCATTATCCTTTTTTCTTTTGTAAATGATAAGCTTTATCAATATCTTTCCTTTTTCTATAGGTAGAGTGTTCCTTTCAGGGTGAAACATTGTCATATTTTTAGATGTTTGCTTTTAAGTTGTAGACAGACATGTTTCCTGAGGGTCCGGCAGGAGTACATTTGTGACGCTAAAAACTCACGTGCAGAAACCCCCAAACGCGCCAAGTGGTGACTGACTTGGGCTGGCATAGCTGGCCAGCTGGCACCAGAGCAGGGGGAGGTGGCCCTCTGCACATTGCTCTGCACGAGCAGTCTGGCAGTGTGCCCGCTTAGTGAGGAGAAAA
>NW_012140648.1:8539-9795 GCF_000956105.1 Propithecus coquereli | reverse complement strand
AAAAAATTAGCTGGGCATGGTGGCGCATGCCTGTAGTCCCAGCTACTCGGGAGGCTGAGGCAGGAGGATCGCTTGAGCCCAAGAGTCTAAGGTTGCTGTGAGGTAGGCTGACGCCACGGCACTCTAGCCCGGGCAACAGAGTGAGACTCTGTCTCAAAAACAAACAAACAAAAAAAAGCGTCCTTATCTGACAGAGAGCCATGGACGTCTGGGATTTGCTGTAAAGCGACCCATGGGGAGAGAAGCAGGAAAGGGAACGACGCAGTAGGATTATTCACGCGGCTGCAGCGGTCGGGCTGGTTGCAAGTACTTGGGGATGCAACTTTCTGTTCTTCTGGGTGTGTCTGAAATTTTCCAAACAAAAGGCTTAAAAAAATAAATCACAATTTCGGCCATGTCATTTATTTACTAAAACCACTTTATTAACTCCTCCAACTTCCCCAACTATTTTGCACCCTACAGAAAGTCTGACCCAATCTCTGCCCCCAGCCTCACTGCGGGCCACTACTGGCCTCGCCCTGAACCTCGGTGACACACGCTCAGGGCTGTATTTGACACTCTGCCCTTGCCCACGTGTCCCCACCGCCTGGAACATCCATCCAGCCTAAGCCCTTCCTCCAAGCCTGGCTCAGACCACACCTCTGCGGAAGCCCCCCCAAGCCCTAGGCTGGCTGCCCACCCCCTCACCGGGACACAGGGCACACCTTCTGCGTGCTTCGCCCCACCACTGGGCAGCGCAAGGACACAAGTCTTCTGCTCATTTTCAGACCCTCTGCATTTAGCAGCACCTCAACGAATGACAGTGCTCAATCGCTGTTTGTTAAACTGAGAGAAGTTTTTGTTGGCGTATTTTCCAATAAATGTATCTAACCCACTGTGCTCTTTCACGCTCACAACTTAGAGGGGGTGTGAGTTGGTAAAAATGAAGGCAAAACAGCGACATGCATCAAAAGCCCTAAAAATTTTTATTCCTTTTGATCCAGTAATTCACTCCTAGGAATTTATTTAAAGGAAATTATCAGACCAGGCATGGTGACCCATGCCTGTAATCCCAGCACTTTGAGGGGCCAAATCAGTAGGGTCACTTGAGCCCAAGAGTTTGAAACCAGCCTGGGCAACATAGCAAGACTCTGTCTCTACGAAAAAATTTAAAATTAGCCAGGCATGGTGGCACTTCTGTAGTTCCAGCTACTCAGGAGGCTGAGGCAGGAGGATCACTTGAGCCCAGGAGTTCAAGGTTACAGTGAACTATGATC
>NW_012140648.1:6467-7129 GCF_000956105.1 Propithecus coquereli | reverse complement strand
TGAGTCTTTTGTTTTTCCATACAAAGTTAAAACCAATTTGTGGATATCCACAAAGCTACTTGCTGGGATCTTGATTGAGATTGCATTGAATTTGTAAATCAAGCTAGGGAAAACCAGTATCTTTACAATGTTGAGTATTCTGATACATTAACATGGATTTCTTCACTCATTTAGCTCTTCTTTGATTTCTTTCATCAGAGTTTTATAGTTTTCTTCA
This sequence comes from Propithecus coquereli, assembly GCF_000956105.1. Lineage (NCBI taxonomy): Eukaryota > Metazoa > Chordata > Mammalia > Primates > Indriidae > Propithecus > Propithecus coquereli. Next base: position 6,912 of record NW_012140648.1, on the reverse strand, counting down.
TATAGACATTGCACATATTTTGTTAGTTTTATGCATAAATATTTCTTTCCCTTTTGATATTAATGTAAATGGTGTTTTTATTTGAAATTATAATTGTTTATTGATGACGTACAAGTGCTATGACTGAGTGTGTCCTTCCCCCCACAATTCGTATGTTAAAACCTAATCCCCAATATGAGGGTGTTTGGAGATTGGGTGTTTGGGAGGTGCTGAAGTCCTGAGGGCAGAGCCTTCGTGAATGGGATTTTTGTCCTCATAAAAGAAGCATCAGAGAGCTCCCTTGCTTCTTCCATGGTGTGAGGACACGGCAAGATGATGGCCGTCTATGAACCACAGAGTAGTTTCTCACAAGACATCAAATATGTTAATACTAGTGCCTGAACTTGGATTTTTCAGCCTCCAGAATGATAAGAAATAAATGTTTATTGTTTATAAACCATCTAAT
>NW_012140648.1:5301-5929 GCF_000956105.1 Propithecus coquereli | reverse complement strand
TGAGTCTTTTGTTTTTCCATACAAAGTTAAAACCAATTTGTGGATATCCACAAAGCTACTTGCTGGGATCTTGATTGAGATTGCATTGAATTTGTTAATCAAGCTAGGGAAAACCAGTATCTTTACAATGTTGAGTATTCCGATACAGTAACATGGATTTCTTCACTCATTTAGCTCTTCTTTGATTTCTTTCATCAGAGTTTTATAGTTTTCCTCATATAGACATTGCACATATTTTGTTACTTTTATGCATAAATATTTCTTTCCCTTTTGATATTAATGTAAATGGTGTTTTTATTTGAAATTATAATTATTTATTGATGACGTACAAGTGCTATAGACTGAGTGTGTCCTTTCCCCCACAATTCGTATGTTAAATGCTAATCCCCAATATGAGGGTGTTTGGAGATGGGGTGTTTGGGAGGTGCTGAAGTCATGAGGGCAGAGCCTTCGTGAACGGGATTTTTTTTTTTTTAAGACAGAGTCTCACTGTGTTGCCCAGGCTAGAATGCCATGGCGTCATCCTAACTCACAGCAACCTCCAACTCCTGGGCTCAAGCAATCCTCCTGCCTCAGCCTCCCAAGTCGCTGGGACTACAGGCATGCGCCACCATGCCCGGCTAATTTT
>NW_012140648.1:4921-5251 GCF_000956105.1 Propithecus coquereli | reverse complement strand
GACATAGACATACATAGAGGAAAGGCCAAGTGAAGATACAGGGAGAAGACAACCATCTGCAAGCCAAGGAGAAAGACCTCAGAAGAAAACAGCCCCATCAACACCTTGATCTCAGACTTCTGACCTTCAGATTTGTGAGAAAATAAATATCTATTGTTCAAGTTACCCAGTCTTTATTATGGTACTTCACTACGGCATCTCTAGCAAACTAATATATCCTCTATTCTAGTTTGCCGAAGAGTTTTTATCATGAACTGGTGTTGGATTTTATCAGCAATTGTTCTATACCTATTGATATGATCATATGATTTTTCCTCTTTAGCCTTAACA
>NW_012140648.1:2931-3381 GCF_000956105.1 Propithecus coquereli | reverse complement strand
ATTGTGCCTTTAAAGGAACTGGTCCACTTCATCTAGGCTTTCAAATTTGTAGGCATAGAGTTGCTTATAATAGTCCTTTATTATCCTTTTAATGTACATAGAATTGGTAGTAATGGCCTCTCCTTCATTTCTGATATTAGTAATTTGTGTTTTCTATCTCTCTTTTTTTGTTTTTGTTGTTGTTGTTGATTTTTTCTATTGTTTTCCTGTTTTCAATTTCATTTATAGTAAGTCTTCACTTAACAGCATGGATAGGTTCTTGGAAACTGACTTTAAGCAAAACAATGTATAACCAATTTTTTTCTCATTAACATTAGAGAAAAATGATGTTGAATGAAATGTTATTTGATGACCTGCTGTATTTTTGCTTAGTCACAGTTTCCAAGAACCTATTGATGCTGTTAAGTGAGGACTTACTGTATTTCTGCTCTAATTTTTATTATTTACTTT
>NW_012140648.1:0-705 GCF_000956105.1 Propithecus coquereli | reverse complement strand
TCTGAGAAACTCTTTATTTCTCCTTCACTTTTGAAGAGTAATTTCACTGAGTACAGAACTGAGGTTTGTATGTTTTTTCCTTCAGCTTTTTAAATACCACGCTCTTCTTGCTTCCATAGTTTCGGAAGAGATGTCTGATGTAATTGCTATTCTTGCTTCTCTAGAGACTTCCTAGATTGGTGGTCTGATGTCTACCATTAATTTTGGGAAATTTTCAGCTATTCAAATACTTGTGTCTTTCTTCTCCTCTGACATTCCCATTTTGCACATGTCACACTTTTTGTAATCGCCCCATAGTTCTTTGATATTCTATTTTGTTCCTTTTTTCTCTGTCTTCAGTTTGGGAAGGTTCTATTAGCATATCTTCAAGGTCACGATTCTTTCCTCAGCTGTGTCTAGTCTACTAATGAGCCCGTCAAAGATGTTCCTCGTCTCCGTTACAAAGTACTTGATATCTAGTATTTCCTTTTGAGTCTTAGAGTTTCCGTCTCTCTGCTTACATCACGCAACTTCTCTGCATGCTTTATCCATTAGAACCATTAGCATATTAATTACAGTTATTTTAAATTCCCAGTCCGATAATTCCCCAATCTCTGCCATAGCTGAGCCTGGTTCTGGTGGGTTATGTGCCTCTTCCTACTGTGAGTTTTGCCTTTTAGCAGGCTTGTTTTTTCTTCTCAAGCGTGGACATGATGCATCAGGTAA
>NW_012140647.1:1741-2236 GCF_000956105.1 Propithecus coquereli | reverse complement strand
ATGATCTGTGAAATTTCAATATTTTTCTTCTGTGACAACAGGAAAACTCTAGCATGCATACACATAAAAACATGCCTTTAAGCAAATGAAATTAGAACATTTTATCATTTTGATACACAAGGCTTATTTTCTAGCACTAAATAGTAAATGGCTAATAAAAATAACACTCTCACAAATCAAGATTTTTAAAGAATAAATTTATCATATTTGTTTAGTTTTAGCAATGATATGAAATAAGTCTATTAGATATATGTTTTGCCTAATAATGACAATGTGACAAGAGAGGGTATGGGTATGTAAATATATATTACGGCTTCTGCAACTAGGATTTCTATTATATTGTTGACTTGGAAAATTGATAATTTCTTCAATCAAAATACCTTGTGTAGGCTACTGGCCTTGGAGTAATTTCTCTGGACTGCTCCCTGCTCTGACCTCTCTTAGAGAGATTGATGACATGGAGATAGCAATTTTTGACATCATTATTCTTAGCAA
>NW_012140647.1:0-371 GCF_000956105.1 Propithecus coquereli | reverse complement strand
TGTGCATGTCTAGGAATTTATTCATTTCTTCTAAATTTTCAAATTTATTGGTAAAGTTGATCATAATAGCCTCTTATTATCTGGACGATGTTCTGCTGGAATGGAACACTTACTTTTCAAATGATAAGGTATAAGCCTTTGATTATTCTTTCTGGTCTCAGAAGCTTATTTTGCCTTCTTAATGAAAACCACAATCATAGAAATAGCAACAACTTCAAGAAGCCCAGTAGATTCAGTAATCTGTATTCAAAATTATCTAAGAAAGATGGCTGTCTAGAATTAAAGTTCTTTAAAGCTGAAATCATTACTTCTTTCTTTGGTAGTCTGGCGTTTCAAGTTCATTAATTCATTAAGCAAAGTTGCAAGATACA
>NW_012140646.1:11362-12095 GCF_000956105.1 Propithecus coquereli | reverse complement strand
AACTCCTGAGCTCAAACAATCCGCCCGCCTCGGCCTCCCAGAGAGCTAGGATTACAGGCGTGAGCCACCGCGCCCGGCCTAACCTAACTGTGATCTTACGGGACCACCGCCACGCACCTGATCCACGCTGACCGAGCGCCGCGGTTCCTCCGTGCACGATGCGTGGCAGACACGGACAGCCTCCAGAGCATGTGTTTGCATAATTTTATAAACTCTGCAAGCGTATACAATTTAATTTTTAGCAATGGCTCTGTTCGACAAACAGCTTGCAAAATTCCTGAAAACTTAATGAGTAGGTCTCATGCGCCGATCCCCGCAGCCCGCCAGGCTCACTGTCTCATTGAGGGTCCTGAAATTGACCCTTCAAGATTAAATAAACCGGATTAGTCTAAGTGGAGCTAGAATAGAATATAAAATCTCAGAACGCACCGTATCTAGTCAGGAGAAGCACTGCTTCATAAATCTGTGTCTGTGTGTATCGGGCTGCGACCTAGACTGCATTTGCTTTTGTGGGTCTGAGCACCTCTGCGATCCAGGCCCCAGCTCCCGTTCTGCCCAGGGCTGTCGTGGGCAGCGGTGACGGTGGCAGCACGGCCGCCAGCAGCGTCCGCCGTGACAGCTGACGGTCCCAGAGGGCGGAGAGGGCTGCCGGTCTACAGGAAGCCGAGGCGAACAGGTGTGGACAGGCCCTCGGGTGGAGAAGGTTCTGGAAAAGGAGACCTTTAGAGAAAAG
>NW_012140646.1:0-372 GCF_000956105.1 Propithecus coquereli | reverse complement strand
TGTTGCTTTCATAGCCTGCACCCTAAACTTCCGGTAAACACCACGTGTGGGGGAGTGAAGGGCCCCCGTGAAATGCAAGTGGGTGAGGGAGAACTCAGAACGAGGGCAGTGCGGCCATAGCCTCAGAGTAGCCAGGGACAGAAAGAACGGTTACTGACTCTTTCTTTCTTTCGAGACAGGGTCTCACTCTATTGCCCGGACTGGAGCGCCACGGGGTCAGCCCAGCTTACAGCAACCTCAAACTCCTGGGCTCAGGCGATCGTGATCCTCCTGCCTCAGCCTCCCAAGTAGCTGGGACTACAGGCATGCGCCACCATGCCCGGCTAATTTTTTCTGTATATATTTTTAGTTGTCCAGCTAATTTCTTTCTAT
>NW_012140645.1:3043-3778 GCF_000956105.1 Propithecus coquereli | reverse complement strand
AGGTCTGTGCCTTTCATTGTTCTTGACCTATTTTATAACTCTGTAAATTGAAAAAAACCTGAGAGTAATGCAAATTGTTTTGTCCAGTGGAAATGCAAATGATTTTCATCTAGCCTTTTAAAGGGGCCTCATTTACATCCTTAATAGATGTAAATTCATTTCAGCAATTCTGATTGCCTGTTATGTCAGGGGTCACCAAGACCAACCTCAGGCTTGATAATTCACTAGAAGGATTCACGGGATTCAGAAAAACTGTCATACTCTCGGTTATGGATTGTTATAGTGAAAGGCTTCAGATTAGAATCAGCAAAAGGAAAAGGTGAATAGGGCAGGATCCAGTAGAAATGGGGCACAAACTTCGGGTTGTCCCCTCCCAAAGGAGTTGCGTGGACAACACTTAATTCTCCTAGTAATGATGTGTGACACACATGGAAATTTTGCCATCCTGGGAAGCTCACTGAGCCTTGGTGTCCAGGGTTTTTATTGAGGATCTGTTACATAGGCATGCAGTATTTGTGCAGCAACAGTAGCTGCTCAGTCTCCAGCCCCTAGAGGTCAAACTCATAGTGTGGTCCAAAGTCTCAAACATGCAAAAACACTCTTAGCAGGCAGGCTTTTTCAAGGGCTCAGAGGTCACCTTCCAGGTGTCAGCCAAAGACCAGTCCTTTCTCTGAAATGTGCAGGGTTTGAGTGACCCAAGACTGCTGTGTTAGCCCTTTCCTGGACACCTGTATG
>NW_012140645.1:0-1033 GCF_000956105.1 Propithecus coquereli | reverse complement strand
TCTATTGCTGCGTAACAAAAGCCATCAACTCAAACTCAGCAGCTTAAAACAATGCTCTTTTATTGAACTCACAGCTTCTGTGAGACCCGCTTAGCTGGGTCCTCTGCTTCAAGGTCTCCCACAGGGCTGCACTCAGGTGTTGGCTGATGTTGGAGTCATTTCAAGGATCGACTAGGGAAGGATCCACTTCCAAGATTCCAATAAACTGTACTCCCATCTCACACGGCTGTTGGCGAACCTCAGGTCCTTTCTGGCTATTAGCCAGACATCAACGAGAACGAGAACGAGAGAGAAAGAGAGAGAGGGAGGGAGGGAGGGAGGGAGAGAGGGAGAGAGGGGGCCACTAGATGGGGTTACAGTTCTTATGTAACCTAATCTTGCAAGTGATAGCCCAGCACTTTGGTCATGTTCTATTCATTAGAAGCAATGCGCTAGATCCAAACAATCCACAAATGTAGGTGATTACTCAAGGGCATGAATACCTGAAAGCCATCATCTGAGTGTCTTAGAGTCTGCCTACCACACCACTGTACAGAAGAAAAGAAAAGAAGAGAGACACAAGTAAATTAATTCATGGTGAGGCTGGGATTCAAACCTAAGTTAGTCTGAGCCAGAACTCGCATTCTCTCTGCTATATTTTGAAGCCTTATGATGTTCAACATCACGGGATTGTTGCTGAAGATGTTTCTAACATCAAAAATTGGTGCCATAAAATAAAATCTGGTATTTTACATCCCATAGACTAAACTGCTAATCTTGGCCATTCATTTAACAATGGCCTACATTTGTTCTAAACAAATGCCTGGTTGGATAATCAACAGTTGAGAGAAACACGAGCAACAGTGCAGAGTGTGCAACCTAAGAGCAGTGTCAGGCTCTGTCTCGTATGAAAGACACAGCTAATCATTACTGCAGCGTCACAGGACAGTTGACGCCGCTTCTACCCAGATAGGTAGTAAATCAAGTCAGCGCTATTGGCCTAAGTATTCAAGTATTTACTAAATCCACAGATTCCTGCTTGGTGGAGAAATAA
>NW_012140644.1:13303-14016 GCF_000956105.1 Propithecus coquereli | reverse complement strand
AGAAAGACTGTACCAAATTGCATATTAGCCAAAGATACTATTTTGTTGCATCTTTGCCAGCATTGAGTATTAATCGATTTTATGTTTCTAATTTAATTGGCCAGAAATAGCATCTTATTATTATTGAAATTGGATTTTTTAATATATTGGCCCATTTATGTTTTGTTTTTTAATGAATTATCTCTCTGTGTCCTCTTTAACCTATTGTGGGTGATTTTTCTAATGGATTTCTGAGTTTTATTTGTTTATTTTTAATTATACAAGTAAAATCTCTTCCATCTAGGGGATAAAAAATATCACAAAGTAGGCCAGGCACAGTGGTCCACACGTGCCATCCCAGTACCTTGGGAGGCGAAGCAAGACAGGAGGATCACTTGAGCTCGGGAGTGCAAGACCAGCCTGAACAACATAGTGAGATCCCATCTCAACAAAAAAATTTTTAAAAAATTAGCAGGATGTGGTGGCACGTGCCTGTAATCCCAGCTGCAAGAGAGGCTGAGATGGGAGGATTGCTTGAGCCCAAGAGTTCGAGGTTACAGTGAGACATGATTGGGACACTGCACTCCAGCCTGGGCAACAGAGTAGATCTTGTTTTTAAAATATGAATAAATAAAATAAACTTAGCAATACATCCTGAGCGTTTTCTTCTACAACATGATCGATTGGTTAATAGCTACCTAATATTTCATCATATGGCAGGAACTCAAATTTTA
>NW_012140644.1:0-1653 GCF_000956105.1 Propithecus coquereli | reverse complement strand
ACTTCACTGTCATCTACAAATGGTGACCAGGCAGTTGTGCATTTCCTTTTTGTTTTTTATTATTTGATTATCTTTTAAGTGTGCTCTATAAGCGTACAAATCATTTTTTCTTTTCCTGGAGAAATTTGAATGGAAACAGGGTTTTTCACCAACTAAAAAGGAAAAAACAAACAAAAAAAAGAAATCACAACACATCTAAGGAATGGGACACAAAAGGAATGAAGAAGTTTATCAAGTAAAGAAACCAGTTTGAATTTAGGCACAGGCAGGCAAACATAAGAGGATGGACATGAATATATTATCATAATTGATATGGCCAGAGAACTAACCATTTCTTGTTATAATCAGGTGTTTGTGCAACAGAGGACTCTTCGAGGGGTTCTACCACTTTAGAGGCAATGGTCATTAATAACAACATCCAAATCATTAGATTGATCAGAATCCATGTACTGTCTAGTTGCAGAATTCTATAGCTGCAGCCAAGAGGAGTTTACACTGCTCTGGGCAAAGCCCAGGCAGTAACTTTCTTCACTTTGGTTAAAGAGGTAATTATTTTTCATATTCAAATATAATTGGTTAGGGGGAATAAATTTACATAAAGAAATTGTCACTGCTGGTACCAGTGATACTGAAACTTCCAAGAGATCAAGGAGGGAACCCTTCCTAACTCATTCTACAAAGCCAGTATCACGCTGATACCAAAGCCAGGAAAGGACGCAACAAAAAGAAAACTACAGAGCCAGCCATGCTGGCTCACACCTGTAAGCCCAGCACTTTGGGAGGCTGGGACAGGAGGATTGCTTGAGGCCAGGAGTTTGAGACCAACCTGGGCAACATTGTGAGACCCTGTCTCTACAAAGAAAAATACAGACCAATCCCTGATAAACATAGATGGAAAAATCCTGAACAAAAATACTAGCAAACTGAATCCAACAGCACATCATAAAGATAATATACCATGATCACGTGGGTTTTATCCCAGGAACACAAGGGTGGTTCAACATACGCAAGTCAGTAAATGTGATTCACCACATAAGCAGAATTTAAAACAAAAACCATTATCATCTTTATAGATGCAGAAAATGTATTCGATTAAATCCAGCATCCCTTCATGATAAAAATCTCTCAACAAACTAGGCATAAAAGGAATGTTTTCTGCAATTTTCTCTAATTTTCTGCAGTTCGAATATAACATGCCTAGGTATAGATTTTTTGGTATTTATCCTGCTTAGTGGTCTCTGGGCTTCCTGGATCTATGGTTTGGGATGTCAATTTTGGGAAATTATTATTGCTTCAAAATATTTTTTTCCTTTCTCCAATTTTGGATATTTGATCTATCATTTTCATTCTTTTTATCTCTTTGCATTTCGGTTGTGGAAGTTTCTGTTGACATATCTTCAAGCTCACCGATCTCTTCCTCAGCCTTGTCCATTGTATTGATGAGCCCATCCAAGGCATTCTTCATTTTTCTTAATTTTTTTTATTCTAGCATTTCTTTTTGATTCTTAGAGTTTGCACTTTTCTGCTTACATTACCCATCTGTTCTTGCATGTTGTCCACATTTTCCCATTAGAAATCTTAGCATATTAGTCATAGTTACTTTAAATACCTGGTCTGATGATAATCCCAAAATCTCTGCCATTGTCTGAGTGT
>NW_012140643.1:3282-3652 GCF_000956105.1 Propithecus coquereli | reverse complement strand
TGTTTGTGTATATATGTATCTCCAGCGTGTGGGTGTGAGTTCCTGTTGGTCTAACTTCCTCATACACTGTTTTTTTCTCATTTTCCCACACTATCCTCTCATTAATAATGAGCTGAATCTTTGAAGACCTGCATAGGTCCACTGGGTGCTAAAAAGGGGATAACTGAGCTGGGTCACTCCATCTCTAAGCAGATTGGAAGGGTTAGCAGACGTTAGCTTGAAAAAGTAGCAATGACTCTACTCTTCTACTGTGCTGCCAATGACTTCTGGTATCATGACCAAGTGCTGGTCCTCTCTAAGCCCTCCGGGTCCGCTTAGCTAAGCATGCTAGAATTACTTTTTCTTGGATCAGTGAGAAAGCTATTGGCAT
>NW_012140643.1:0-567 GCF_000956105.1 Propithecus coquereli | reverse complement strand
GCCCACTAGAGGCATAACCTTTTCAAACATTCATGTTCTTCATTTTTTTCACTTGAAGAGAGAGTGTGATTGCTTAAAGAGTAAAGACAAATTAGTTAACCTGGTGAGAAAGGATTTCATCCTGTTTGTCTCATGAAATGTCAATCGTCATGGTTCTGAAATTGAGTTGGGAACTAACGACATTCCTCAGGCAATCACAGTTGTGGCCCACTAGAGGCATAACCTTTTCAAACATTCATTGCCCATTGAGTCATTTAAAATAATAAATGAAGACGCTAAGCTTAAGCAAAAGTAAATCCAGCTTAGTATAGCTAGTTTCAAAGAAATTGATGGTGATAGAACTTGGGAAGGATGAGGGAGGGTATAGAGAGCCTTTGAGGGGGACAGAGCCATGCTAGCTAAGCCAATGTGCAGCAAGACTTTAGGAAGCAGTGGTCTGAAAGCTTATCTATTTCTATGCTTATGCCTTTGCTTTTGGGTTAACCTGTATTATTGTTCCCACAGTCTCCTTGGAATACCAACATTGCAAGAGATGGACTATGGAGAAAAGAGATTTTTCTTTCCCCA
>NW_012140642.1:2204-2940 GCF_000956105.1 Propithecus coquereli | reverse complement strand
TGTGTTTTGGGGAATTAAAAAAACAATTGTTCAATAAAACAAAATGCCCCCACAGAAGAGAAAAAGATCACTGGCTATATCAAAACTGTCTCAGGCCACTTGATGTTGCCTGAAACCATCTCTGGTATGTATATTTACGTAACAAAACATAAACCTAATGACAGAGACAGATTATTTCAAACTCTGCATAGAGTTTCTTTTTTTTTTGGTTTTATAGATTTATTTTCAAAGAGTAAAATACTTGACACAATTTAAATACAAGTCCAACAGAATTACTCTGCTAATGTCAGGAATAATGCCAAAATGCGTTCTCACGTGTAGACACTCGCCAGTATCATTTGAATCTTCTCTCAGTGAAGCACGAGGGTCTGATATTTTATTCATATACATCCTTCTTATCTGCAATGTAATCTATGATTTCTTGTGGACACATTAACTTTTCTGCATCTATATCAGGAATTTCAAACCCAAATTCATCTTCCATGGCGATGATAATCTCCACTTGGTCCAAACTGTCTAAGCCCAGGTCTTTCATAAATTGAGAATTTACTGAGAGCTTCTCTGGATCAATCTTGTCCTAGAGTTTCAAGACATAAAGAACATGGTCCTTGGGGGGCCGGGCACGGTGGCTCACGCCTGTGATCCTAGTACTCTGGGAGGCCGAGGCGGGCGGATTGTTTGAGCTCAGGAGTTCGAGACCAGCCTGAGCAAGAGCAAGACCCCGTCTCTACCAAAA
>NW_012140642.1:0-314 GCF_000956105.1 Propithecus coquereli | reverse complement strand
ATTTGAAATTAATTTTATTTAGGATTAATTTTTAGCTATGAAATTTATGTTAGTTTGGGCTAAAATATTTAAAGTTTTTAACTTGTTATTTGGACATTAGAGGTAAATTAGAGATCACACTGATACTTATGAAATTGTAGTTGGGGTAGGAATTCCTAACTTTATACTGATGAAGGGTATTTTGGACACTTTCTGCTAAGTGCCCATATTGGACTTTTTTTCCATCCCCAGTATCCTGTAGCTGAATATTGTATTCTTTTTTTCTTTTGTTTTTTTTTTTTGAGACAGAGTCTCGCTCTGCTGCTGGGGCTAGA
>NW_012140641.1:9864-10486 GCF_000956105.1 Propithecus coquereli | reverse complement strand
TTTGATTTTTGTAACTCGTAGTTTAGTATTATATAGATTTCACAACCCACTCATGCCCACTAACTCAGTGTCTTCTCATGATTACCCCGTGAGCTTGGGTTTGGCAGACTACAGCTTTACATGTTGCATGCAGCGATTTCAAGGCTAATGCGTCTTTACAGATACCAGGACCCATGAAGATCAGGTGCACCCACTCAGAAGGTCGTACCCTGAAGGAGGTGCACAGACTTGGTGTCCTTGCACCACGTCCAAAAAAAGCCATATTGGGGTTTAATGGAACCCAATAGATAACACTCCTCCCCCCCCCAGTTCAGAACCAACAGAAAGGGAGAAAAAGGAGTTGGTAGGGGGAGTTCAAAACACCGTCCTTGTTGGGGAGAGGTGGTTCACACTTGTAGTCCCAGCACTTTGGGAGGCGAGAGGATACTTGAAGCCAGTGGTGTGAGGCTACAGTAGCTGTGGTTGTGCCACTGCATTCCAACCTGGGTGACAGAGTGAGACCTGTCGCAAAAAAAAAAAAAAAATCCATATTACTAATAAAGCTGACCGAAAGGTACCTGCTTGGATCTAGCCAAACTTCTTGCGCCCCAGAATTAGAAAGGTTATCTAAGTCACAGGCAAC
>NW_012140641.1:0-1724 GCF_000956105.1 Propithecus coquereli | reverse complement strand
TTAGGGTTAATTTTATTGTTTGTAAATTATTCCTCAATATATTTGACTTAAAAAAATAAAAGAGCTAGGCATATTTTTTTGCTTTCAAGCATTGTATGGTGATTTGTGGTTTGCAGAAGTTTGTAAAATCATTTCATTAAAATCATAGAATCTTGGAAGTGAAAGGAGATTCAGGTCATCTTATGTCAATTCCCGCATTTTTTCAAATAAAGAAAATAACTAACAGAGAAAGAAATGATACGTGACGATGGCAGATAGCTTCAACAATCTGATGATGTAAACTAGCTGCTTCAGATGCTAGGATTAAATTAGGGGTATTTTTTTTTCTCTTGTACCAAAATAGAGTCCAGAAAACTGCTGACATCCGTTCACTTGAACCCAGAAATTTAGCAGCCGATTTTGAGAACAGAATTTGTAATCTTGAAATTTCTCTTTGGTAAATGCTAGGACATAAAATTCCTACTGGAAATATTTGCTAAAAAAAAAAAATGCCTAATTAATTATCCATACCTAATGAATTTTATAATTTTCTAATGTTGGTTTAATTTCATAAACCATGGTTTATAAATGCACGGTTAGATCCTGTGAGAAAGTCTCAAACAGTAATTGTCAAACTTTTTCTTTCTTCAAACAAAACCACCCACTGAATCACATGCAAGGAGACTCAGGGGTGCTCCTCTACCCAGGGTGGGAGGGGCCTGAGCCCAGGAGTGGGAGGTGCTAACACTACACTCCCAAAAGTCAGTTCAAGAAGAGAAGGGTACTACAGTGATGGCTCACGGATGGAACCACACAGCATAATCACACATTTCATTGGTTCTCATTAGTGGGGCTTGTTAACTGATGGTGTCCTTGAAAGGAGAAGTCTACAGCTTAGAGAGTGAGACTCAGTTCAGAGGAACATATCTCTGTCCTAGAAATTCACTTGTCACTGTATAAAATGTCCCTTAGTGTCTTTGTTTCATTCTCTGGACTGTTCTGCTCTCCTTTCTTGTTTTTAATGTCCTCTATTTTGGGAGAAGAGAAGGAAGATCAAAATTCAATTCCTTGAATTTAAATGCTTTCAAGATAGTCAAAAGGGGAGGGCGGATAGGCAATTGGACATGTAGGTATGAAGCTCAGCAGAGAGGATTAAACTGCAGATAAAAATCAATGATTCTTCCATTAGGATGGCTACTATCAAAAAACAGAAAATAACAATTGTCGAGGAGAATGTGGAGAAATTGGAGCTTTTGCACACCATTAGTGAAATATAAAATGGTACAGCTACCTTGGAAAATAGTACAGCAGTCCTAAAAGATAAAAATAAGAATAGAAATTGCATATGATCCAGCAATCTCACTTCTGGCTATATACCTAAAACAATCGAAAGCAGGGTCTGAAAGAGATATTTGTACATCCATGTTCAAGCAACATCATTCACAATAGCAAAGACATAAAAGCAGCCCAAGAGTTCATTGATGTATGACTGGGTAAGCAAAATGTAGTTTGTACATACAATAGATTATTCTTAAGCCTTGAAAAGGAAGAAAATTTTCGCAACATGCTATAGCATGGATGAATCTTGAGGACATTATGCTAAGTGAAATAAGCCAGTCCCAAAAAGACAGACATGGTATAATTCCCCTTACGTAAAGTAATTAGAGTAGTCAAATTCATAGAGACAAAAATACTAAATGCCCTTGATCATTTGATCATTATATAACATATATATGTATCAAAAA
>NW_012140640.1:1140-2611 GCF_000956105.1 Propithecus coquereli | reverse complement strand
GGTCAGTAATCCAGGTTTTTAATTACTATCTTTTCGTGTATTTTCTCAGTCCTTTCCTTTTATTTCTAAGCATACCTCTAATGATAGTTAATATTTGTTGAGCACTTACAATGTCTCAGGCTCTGTATTAAGCGTTTTATGTACACAGTAACTCTAGAAGAATAGGTGCTAATATTAGCCTCATTTTATAGATAAGGAAACTGATACTTAGCAAACTAAAGTAATTTCTTTAAGGGCATATAATCAGCATTGGTTGATTCCCAAATCCACATCTATTTTTGACACCGAAACTCATGATGTTGTAACTGTTATAACCTTTTGTCCTCACCACCGTCTTCATTTTATTTACTTTCTCCCTGATACTCTCAAACTCTTATTTTTCTCACCCTTCTACTATTCTTATTTGATAAAACCTCAAGCCATACATAGATCAGTGTAACAGCCCACATTTTAAAATATAGATACTATTAGATATAGGGACTTTGAGAAATTGTTTTAGAACAGTTTTATTCGACTCAGAAAATTAGAAGGGATCATCCACTAGGAATTAGGGGTGTGGGCAAGAATGGGATCTCAGGCTAGTGGAATAAACTCAGACTAAAAATTGCTTTCATTAAGAGAACTTCTTTGTTGAGAACATTATACCATATAAAGGTATTTGTTGTACTTGCCAGTAATTTCTTGATCTAAAAGAAAAGCTAACTTGCCAATAGTAGGTTTCAGATAAGTAAGGACAAAGTATCATAAACAAAAAGAATTATAAGTGTCATAAACAAAACAATAGTCCAACCAAAGCAACTGGGTACTAACATAAGAAAAATAGAACCAATGAAAATTTATAGCATAAGGATTGGAGCTAATTTTATGAGTCCTACTTTGGATAGATCTTTCACAGTTACTGCATGAAAATTTTCCTTACCTGTACTAAAAAGAGACATGCTAATTATTTTCCTATTATTTCTATTTGTGTTGTCTATATTTTGTTTTATAAAAAACTTTTTCTGTATATCCTTCTAAAAGTTGTTATTTCACAGGGTTTCATCTGCCCATTATGTATGAAAAGATATGTAACTGCTATTGATTTATCGGAGCATTACCAGAAAGTGCACGCTGAAAATGAAACAAGAGGACAGGAACTTCTTAATGACTCCAGTGTTATTGTGGGTCTTGTATATTTTGTTTTAGCAGCTTGGTTATGGGTTGCTCAGAATAGCTTTGTTTTTCCTTGCCTTGGTGTGGCTTAACTTTTTACGCTACAAGGGAATATGGATTGCTTTAATTATGCATGCTTAAAGGAAGATTCAATAAGGAAAAGAGGCTCTTGGGAAGTCTGCTTGGTTTCTCTTACTGTTGCAGCTGTCTTTTTGTGAATTTGTAAATAAATATAAAAATCGAAGTTAATATTTTTGTATAAATTTTGCTATGAAATATCAAGTGAATGATTTTTTCAACATTTGTAAATTATATCTTT
>NW_012140640.1:0-1090 GCF_000956105.1 Propithecus coquereli | reverse complement strand
TTATTTTTAATAAGGCTTATTTTTTTCTAGATTCTTCAGGTAGAAACTTAGGCCTTGATATGTGTTTTAAGTTTAATATTGGTCCTAAATTTAATATGTTCAAAATGAATTCCTGCCCTCTACCCTTTCTTGTCCCAACATTCAACTTGCTTTTCTTTCAGCTATCTTGATCTTAGAAAATCTCAGATGTTGACGCCAAGGATTTAGAAACAAACTTGACTTTTCCTTTCCCTCACCTACCATATATTGGAGATATAGCAGTGGATAAAATAGTAAATCATCTTTATTCTGGTGGAGCTTACCTCCAAGTGAGTGGAAACAGGGAAAAAACAAAACATACTAAAAATGTACCGAGTTAGACAACTGGTGTTTTTGAGAGAAATAAAGTAGGAAAGGGGGCATAGAAATTGTTTCGGGTGGCTGCGGTTTTTAGTTATCAGGGAAGGGGATAGTGCAAAAGGAACTGAAGGAGGTGAGGAAATGAGTCATGCGGATTTCTGGAGCAATCGTTGTTCTAGCATGTGGAATAAGTGGAAACTCTCCTGAGGTAGGAGTGTGCCTGGCATGTCAAAAAAGTAGCCAGGAGGCCAGTGTAGCTCTAGCACAGTGAGTGAGGTAAGATTGGGTCAGCAAGGTGATCAGGCCTACCTCTTATAGGCCTTATAGACTATTCCACAGACTTTAGTTTTTAACTCTTAGTGTGATAGGAAGCCGTCAGAGAGTTTTGAGCAGGGAAATGACAAGATTTGATTTACATTTTTTATAGGATACACTTTGGCTGCTGCTGTGTTGAAAATAAAGTGTTAGTGGGCTAAGAGTAGAAGCAGAGAGACTGTTGGTAGGTTCTTGCATGTACAGGGTGATGGTGGCTTGGAGCAGAATGGTAACAGTAGAGGTGCTGAGATTCTGGATACATTTTGAATGTGGATCTAATAGGATTTTCTGATTAGTGGGGCATAAAATGTAATTATTTTTTGGTAACTTTTTCAAGAATGCTGTTAGCTTCTTGCAGGGAGGGACTTTGCCTTATTATTTATCATTGTGTTCTCAGCACCATACCATAGCAGCTGCAACACAGTAATCACATTCA
>NW_012140639.1:2392-2934 GCF_000956105.1 Propithecus coquereli | reverse complement strand
AAAAAATCTAAAATAATCACTTTGGAAAGAAGAAGAACAAAGTTGGAGAACTTAACATTACCTTATTTCAAGACTTACTGTATAACTATAGTTATCAAGATAGTGGTCTCCTGCTCACATACTAAAATAAAATGGAACAATGAATCTAGAAATAGACCCATGCATATATGGTAAATTTATTTTTGATGAAAATAACAAGGGAATTCAGTGGAGAAAAGAAAATCTATTCAACAAATGCTTGAATGTCTTTTGGAAAAAAAAAAGAATGAACCTTATACCTTATTTCTTACATTGCTTAAATATTAACTTGAGATTAATTCCAGAGCTCAACATAAAAGCTAAAACTATAATATGTTTCTAGAAAAAAACACATAGAGGACATTATTTGTGGCCTTTGAATAAGCAAATATTTCTTAGATTGGATACCAAAGCATAAAAAGTAAAAGAAAAAAAATGACATATTTCACTAGTGTTCTGCTCTTTGAAGGACACTATTAAAATATATATATATTAACTTGAGATTAATTCCAGAGCTCAACATA
>NW_012140639.1:0-599 GCF_000956105.1 Propithecus coquereli | reverse complement strand
TTATTATTTAACATATAATAAGATCTCTTCACACTTCTATTTTCCTGGCTTCATCAAATAGTATCAGTAACCTGGAAAAATGCATCCTTTTTTTTTAATTTCAGCATATTATGGGGGTACAGATGTTTAGGTTATGTATGTTGCCCTTGCCTCCCCACTTCCCCCCAAGTCCGAGTTTCAAGTGTGCCCATCCCTTGGATGGTGTGCATTGCACTCTTTGTGTATGCAAATACCCGTCCCCCCTCCCCCCTGCCCGACATCCAATAGATGTTATTCTTATATGTACACTTATGTGTTGATCAGTTAATACCAATTTGATGGTGAGTACATGTGGTGAATGTATCCTTTTTGAGCGTTAAAAATTTCTATTTGTCAAAATTATTTTCTTTCAAAAGTATCTAATGACTTTTTACCTACAAGCTATTTAAATGGAAATTCAGTTTGAACCAGAATATTAGAGCATTAGATTAAGACATTGCAAGAGAAAATAACATTATACAATAAAAATACTGCAATTAAACCTCCCTAATTTCAAATTGCAAGGTCATAAAGATGTTCTTTTAATTAAAAGCCTTAGCCAAAAATGCCACCTAAGAGCA
>NW_012140638.1:9426-10142 GCF_000956105.1 Propithecus coquereli | reverse complement strand
TTAAATCAGAAATATTTGTCAATAATCCAGGCTAATCCAGATGTCCCATATCCTGTATTTGTCAGATGGTCTGCTAATGATTAAATTTGGGTAATATATTTTGATATGAATTCTACATAGTGGATGTTGTATATTCACCATGGAAATATATAAAAAATTGTGTAATATCAGTTTCTTCCATTATTGTTATTCTAACATTAGCATTTAGTAAAGGTTGCATCTATTATATCTTTTTATTGCACAGGTACATTTCACTTCTGTAATTCATAACTAATTTTTAAGATGATATTTTTAGACTTGGTTCTATCTTCAACAAATTTTCATCATATGGCTTTAATATACATTAATTGTTTCTGTCATCAGTTGTTAAATTGGTGGTTGCAAAATTAACTTGATAATAATTGTGCCGTCATCTGAATGTTAGTGCCTCCTCCCCCCAAAAATTCATATGTTGAAACTAACCCCCAAGGGATGATGTTAAGAAGTGGGGCCTTTGGGAAGTGATCAGGTTCCTTATAAATGAGTCTTGAGAGAGACTCCTCTTTCACCATGTGAAGACACAGAAGGTGCCAACTATGATGAATCGGCCTCTCACCAGGTGCTGAATCTGCTGGGGCCTTAATCTTGGAATTCCAAGCCGCCAGAACTATGAGCAATAAATTCTGTTATTTACAGGTTACCCACTCTAAGATATTTTGTTATAGCAGCCCTAAGAA
>NW_012140638.1:0-308 GCF_000956105.1 Propithecus coquereli | reverse complement strand
TTAAAAATTTAAAAATAATTTGTGGACCCAGTAAATTGACATTGAAATCCCACTGTAAGGACATAAATATGATTGATTTTATTGCAATTGAGAAAATACTGCTTTTAATTTCTACACATGGGAAACATTTACAGAAGTCTCAATTGGAAAAACAAATATAAAGCTAAACAAATCAAAAGGAAGCAAAATTAACCAGTGCGGTTGGCAGAATAACGGCTCCCCCGAACGTGTCCCCTTCTTAATCCCTGAAACCTGTATGATCAATAACAATGTCAAAAGTTAATGAAGAATGCAATATAGCACCATTA
>NW_012140637.1:34085-34470 GCF_000956105.1 Propithecus coquereli | reverse complement strand
TATGTCATGTTCATTCTCTTGCATAATGACAAAACTTCTGGAGTGGAGGAGAAATTCTCAGCTAGGTGACTGAGAACTTTAAATATCCGTAGATACGCTTACAGGAATGTCGTATAAATGAATGTCCTCTATCTTATGTTTTAAATTAGAAGAAAGATTGTGAACAGTTGGCCTAAATTATCTAGGTGGTTACTTCAGTGCCCTGCTTTAGCTAACGAAAGTTGCAAGATTTATAATCCTACAACATAAATAAAATTAAAAATTGCTTCTACTAAAGTAAAAAAAAAGAAAGAGAGAGAGAGAATACTACACAATTTAGTTAACCCTGAAAATGTCCATGGCATTATGACAGTATCATAGTTGAAGAATAACCATTATATTGTAA
>NW_012140637.1:33656-34035 GCF_000956105.1 Propithecus coquereli | reverse complement strand
AAGTCTATTTTGTTTGATACTCACTTGTGATTGCTGTTTGCATGATTATATCTTTTTCCATCCTTTAACTTTCAATTGATCTATATCTTGGAATCTAAAGTGTGTCTCCTGTAGATAATATATAGTTGAATCTTTTTTTAAAATCCAGTCTGATGATTTCTGCCTTTTGATTGCATTGTTAAATCCATTCACATTTAATGTTAATGTTAGTTGGATTTATCTCTGCCATTTTACTTTTTTTCTTTTGTCTCATGACTTTTTTGTTTCTTTATCCCTCCTTTACTGCTTTCTTTTGTCTTAAGTGAATATTTTCTAATGTAACATTTTAAGTTTTTATATTATTTTGTCACTATATTTTTGAGGGTTTTTTTGGGGGGGT
>NW_012140637.1:33276-33606 GCF_000956105.1 Propithecus coquereli | reverse complement strand
TCCATGGCATTATGACAGTATCATAGTTGAAGAATAACCATTATATTGTAATGTAGCAGAAGAGCTGAACTGGTCAGGCCTGGGTTCCAGTCCTTCCTCTTTCATTGATTAGTACTGTATTTTGTCCTATGACTGTATTTTTCTCAACTGTAAGATAGGGATAATAGTATCTGGCCCTTCAACTTATATAACTAAAGAAGGCACTTGATAATATAAAATATGACTATAGACTTATATGGCATTATGACAGTATCATAGTTGAAGAATAACCATTATATTGTAATGTAGCAGAAGAGCTGAACTGGTCAGGCCTGGGTTCCAGTCCTTTTT
>NW_012140637.1:30549-31369 GCF_000956105.1 Propithecus coquereli | reverse complement strand
TATGTCATGTTCATTCTCTTGCATAATGACAAAACTTCTGGAGTGGAGGAGAAATTCTCAGCTAGGTGACTGAGAACTTTAAATATCCGTAGATATGCTTACAGGAATGTCGTATAAATGAATGTCCTCTATCTTATGTTTTAAATTAGAAGAAAGATTGTGAACAGTTGGCCTAAATATCTAGGTGGTTACTTCAGTGCCCTGCTTTAGCTAAGGAAAGTTGCAAGATTTATAATCCTACAACATAAATAAAAATTGCTTCTACTAAAGTAAAAAAAGAGAGAGAGAGAGAGAATACTACACAATTTAGTTAACCCTGAAAATGTCCATGGCATTATGACAGTATCATAGTTGAAGAATAACCATTATATTGTAATGTAGCAGAAGAGCTGAACTGGTCAGGCCTGGGTTCCAGTCCTTTTTCATTGATTAGTCCTGTATTTTGTCCTATGACTGTATTTTTCTCAACTGTAAGATAGGGATAATAGTATCTGGCCCTTCAAGTTATATAACTAAAGAAGGCACTTGATAATAAAAAATATGACTATAGACTTATAATTGTGGGCAATGAAAATTTAGGTTATAACATTGAAAAAATATGCTGTTCTATTTTTTTTTTCCTTTTTGATGCACTTTTCTAGGTGAATGTGCCTCTTAGGAGCAATTATCTGGGAGTGTCTGGGATAAGCTTGGGCTGCACAGACAGACTGTGCTCCCTCAAGGCTGTGCTCCCTGAAAGACTCAGAGCAGCTCAGCCAGCACATCCAGAGTATGAAGCATGAAGTGCATTTATTCTGCAAAAATGATAAGTAAATACAAT
>NW_012140637.1:19461-19814 GCF_000956105.1 Propithecus coquereli | reverse complement strand
TGAATAATTTGGTATTTGCACGCTCGTATAAATTCTATTTTTAAGGATTGTATTTATAACATTTCCATTGTAAGAAGCACGTCTTTTTCATTGTAAAGTATTTAATGTGATTATATGTGGTTAGCAATTGGCAACATTTATATTTTCTCATGTTATCCAATGCTTTATTTTTTAAATGGAGATTTAGGGAAATTAAGTGGCTTGTTCAAAGTCATATTGGTAACTCTTTGAATCAAATCCAGGTCTTTTAACCTCTAGGCTTCATAGTATTGTGGAATTAAACAGATTTGGTTTGAACTTGTATCGTGATTCCCCCCCTTCCTAGCTGAATGACCTTGAGTAAGTGCCTTCAC
>NW_012140637.1:18925-19411 GCF_000956105.1 Propithecus coquereli | reverse complement strand
GATTTTCCTTTTATTTATTCTGTTTAGAGAAGGATCAAATAACATTCTACTCGTCATCTTCCCTCAACTTAATTACATATAAGCTCACAAAGCCAAAGATTTACTTTATTAATAAACATGGTAGATCATAGCCATGAATTTGTACCTGGCAAAAAAATAAAAAAAAGTCCTTGTTATATAACCTTCTGGTGATTCAGTGCAGTAATGCTTTCCCTCTCAAAATGTGTCAATCACTTAAGAGAGAAAAAAAATCCTAGTGGTGCAAATTTGTTTTTAAGAATGCATCTTTTAAAGATAACATTTTATATGAAGTTTGGATTCATTTCCTTTTCCTCACTTCAACTCCCTCCTTCCTTCCATTGCTATCTTTACTTAGAGATTTACTTACTTTCCTATGCCAGCAAGTGAATAGCTCATGGATTCCTCAGTTTATTAATTCATTTAGCTTGTCCTTCGGGGTTAAGGCAACCATAAAAATGTTTTTGC
>NW_012140637.1:7007-8115 GCF_000956105.1 Propithecus coquereli | reverse complement strand
GCTTCATAGTATTGTGGAATTAAACAGATTTGGTTTGAACTTGTATCGTGATTCCCCCCCTTCCTAGCTGAATGACCTTGAGTAAGTGCCTTCACCTCCCGGAGTCTAGCCTTCTCCTGTGTAAAATCAGAATATATCTTTGTTTTCATAGGGTAGAGGTTTAAGTGAGGGTAATATATGTAAAGTGACAAATACAAGACTTGGTACGTAGCAGGTACTCAGTAAGTTTTAGTTCCCTTCCTCCCCTAATCCCGTGGTCCTTTCATACCACTGTGGGGCCTCTAGTCCAGCTGTTCTATGTTTCTACTCAGAATTGGGACAGATGTCTGGGTCAGGGTTTCTCAACTTCAACACTGTTGGCATTTTTGGCTGAATGATTCTTTGCTGCGGTGGCTGTCCTGTGCACCATCCCTGTTTTGCAGCATCCCTGGTATCTACCACTGGATGCCAGTAAACCCCACCCCACCCCAAATTGTGACGATAAACAAGTCTCCAGATATTGCCCAATGTCATTTAGGGTCTAGCAGATGGTGGGTGGTGGTGCCCAGGGTCGTGCTCAGCGTGGAGCAGTAGATCCTGGCAGCAGTCCTCAAGTGAGTGCATCCTTCGGCAGGCCGCCATCACTCCGCTGAGTTGAACGAGTGAACAGTGTTCTTCTGGCCAGTACAGCAGCATCACTCCATTTAGTCCCTTTAGAAGAAATAGCACCTTGTGTGCTTTACTGACTTGCCTTGGGGCTGAATGTACTAGTACTTAATTTTATTTCTTGTTTATTTTTAACAGTATTGCTACATTCCAGAATAGTTACATTCAGTTTGAATAAAATAAATAGAAATACCTATACGAGAAATAGAAAAATGACGAAAGGTGTCAGAGGCATGGAAATGAGACCAATATTGGAAGAAAACAATGAAGAGTGAGTTTATTTAGCACTCAGATAAAGCTGAGAGCCATATACTAGCATGGCCATGAAAGCAGTGTGATGTAGGACTGAAGGAGATGAATTCAAGAAAAAGAAAAGATTTGCTCTTTAGAGGATATCTTGAAAGTAAAAATGATTAAATTATGAGTTAGGATCTTAAAATGAGCCACATATATATATAATTAT
>NW_012140637.1:5301-6957 GCF_000956105.1 Propithecus coquereli | reverse complement strand
GCCCGCTGGACCCTGCGGGCCCTGACTGCGCGCCACGCCCCCACGAACCCTCCCCGACCCGGCGTCCCCCACTGACTGCGCTCCAAGTCCCCCAAACCCTGCGCGTTGCCCAGCCGAGCGAACCCTCCCCGCCCGTGCGTCCCCTCGCGCCCGTGCGTCCCCTCCTGACCGTGCGTCACCGCCCTCAACCGTGCGCCCCCTGCCCCCAGACCGTGCGCCCCTCCGGCGCGGCGCAGCTCTGGACTTCGCGAACCATCCGGATCGCGCGGCCCCCTCCCGGCCCGTGCGAGGCCTCCTGCCAGCGCGTCCCCTGCAGCTGTGCGGCCCCTCTGAGGGGCGGGCTCGGGGCGGCGCGAGGCGAGGCGGGGCGGGGCGGGCGGACGCCCGGGCGTTGCTACCGGCCGGCGGCGGCCTGCTCAGGACTGCCGCCGCGTCCTCGCCGCCCGGGCCCTGGCCTCAGAGCCCGCCTGGTCCCCGCAGCGGCGCGCGCGGCCGGGATGGGAGGCGGCGGTTCCGGCGATGAGGAGGAAGCGGCGCGCGGAGACGATGCTCCGGAGCTGAGGAGACGCCGGCACACGGCGCGGCGGCCGAGCGCAGCGCCGACTCGCGAGATGGCTCAGCCGGCCGGCCAGGCGGGCGGCGGGGAGCGGCGGGCGGAGCCGGCGGGAGGCGAGGAGCCGCCGGAGCTCGGGGCGGCCGGCGGGGCGGCCGGAGGCCCGCAGGACGCGCTGAGCCTGGAGGAGATCTTGCGTCTCTACAACCAGCCCATCAACGAGGAGCAGGCGTGGGCCGTGTGCTACCAGTGCTGCGGCTCCCTGCGCGCCGCCGCCGCCCGCCGCCGCGTGCGCTCGGCCGCGCAGATCCGCGTCTGGAGAGACGGCGCCGTCACCCTGGCGCCCGCCGCCGACGACGCGGGAGAGCCGCCCCCGGCCGCGGGTGAGGCCCCCTGCCGGGCCCCCTTCCCCTCGCCGTCCTGGGTCCCGCCACGACCCCCGGCCGGGCCCCCGTTTCCTCACAGTCCGCGGTCCCCAGGCGGACTCCCGGCCGGGCCCCGTTTCCTCTGAGTCCCTGTGTCCGGCCCTTTTGCCCCCGTCTCCCCATCTTCCACGGGAGACCCCCGGGAGCACCTGGCCCCGGGCCCGCGGGGAGGGCGGTATCCGCGCTGCGGCCGACCGAGGCCCCGCGTGGGTCAGAGCCTCGGGGCAGGAGGGGGCGGGCGCTGCACAAAGAGGGGCTGTGAGGAGGGTGTGGGGGCGGCCTGGGCCGCGGACCCCACCGAGGGGCTCGTGATTGTCAGACTGCGGCTCGGCGGCTGCTCGCGGCTTGTTTGGGAAACTGTGTGGGTTGGGTCCTTTCGCGGTGAGCTGCGTGTGCTCGTTTGCATGCCGTGGCCGTTGGGGTTGTGTTCGGGATGCGATAAGGTATCTGGTCGAGAATCGTTAATTCTGGTGTCAGGAAAATTAACACCTTTCCGAGTAGTCAACTGGTATAGTATTTTAAATTTGACAGTGTTCCTTCGGTTTGCAAATATAAAGATGATTCTGAGCCCTGAGGAGAATTCTGCTATTTTGGGAGAAATGGAAAAACAGACTAAGTAATGATTTTTGGCTCCTGGAAGTTAGAAAATAACTATTAACTTGTACGTTAAAATTTGTC
>NW_012140637.1:0-511 GCF_000956105.1 Propithecus coquereli | reverse complement strand
GTGTTTGTCCAGCACTTCTTAGAAAACTGTTGTGAGAATCAAATGAGGAAATAAATATATGTGGGGGCATTTTTCAGCTCATATACACTGTACAAATACTATATATTTTCACTGGCTGGGCATGGTGGTTCATGCCTCTAATCCTGGCCCTTCGGGAGGCTGAGGTGGAAGGATTACTTGAGACCAGGAATTGGAGACCAGCCTGGACAACATGGTAAGACTCAGTCTCTACAAAAGATTAAAAAATTAGCTAGGCATGGTGGTGCACGCTTTGTAGTCCCAGTTATACTCAGGAGGCTGAGGTTGGGGGATCACTTGAGCCCAGGGTTTGGAGGCTTCATTGAGCTACGATCGGGCCACTGCACTATAGCCTGGGTGACAGAGGGAGACTTTGTCTCAAAAAAAAGAAAAGAAAGTATTTTTACTGAGCTGTTGCTACCCTATGTAAAAAGATGAATATTTCAAGATTTGTAAAATTCAAGGTTAATAAAGACATTCTAAAACTATTAAA
>NW_012140636.1:3144275-3145305 GCF_000956105.1 Propithecus coquereli | reverse complement strand
AGGCAGATAAAATTTGAATTCTTTAAACATTCATTAAACTAAGTTTTTGTTTGTTTGTTTGTTTGTTTGAGACATAGTCTCACTCTGTTGCCCGGGCTAGAGTGCCGTGGCATCAACCTAGCTCACAGCAACCTTAAACTCTTGGGATCAAGTGATCGTCCTGCCCCAGCCTCCTGAGTAGCTGGGACTACAGGCATGTGCCACCACGCCCGGCTAATTTTTTGTTTCTGTTTTTGATTGTCCGGCTGATTTTTTCTAGTTTTAGTAGAGATGGGGGTCTCACTCTTGCTCAGGCTGGTCTAGAACTCCTGAGCTCAAGCAATTCACCTGCCTCAGCCTCCCAGAGTGCTAGGATTACAGGCATGAGCCACTGCGCCAAGCCTAAACTAAGTTTTGTAGTATAATATCCAGGTTTATCTTCCTTTCACTAATCATATTCCCCATTAAACACATCATAACAACAGCACAGTGAAGTTAATGATGAAATAAAAGAATTTTGATAGAGTAGAAAACAGTCCATAGTGATACATTTATATTCTATTTATATGGTTAAACATTTGATCATATAGTACCTTCCTACAGGATTACTGGCTAATTTGCGGGGAGGGGTGTTTATACATTAGAGGTTTTACTAAGAGGATAATCTCTTATATGGAAACCTTAGAGCTATAATTTTATCGAGAATGAAACTGATTGTACAAGTTGAGCAGCTTCTCAAATAATGGTGATTTATGAAATCATGGGAAATATGAGCAAAGCTGGTTGACATAAAATGGTTTATCAACCTGCTTTTCGTCACATCAAGTATAATCAGTACAGACCAACACAGTCAATCAGATAATTCTTAATATGAACAAATGGGTAAAAAAATATATATATGCACATCAATAAACAGGGGAATTAGACGTGTTTTAGTAAGGAATGTCAGGTGGTAGTTCTGGATGAAACTTGTATTTCAGTTTTCATTTCCACAGTTATGTGCCGAGAGTCTGAGCCAATGAGCTTCCAGACCACCCTGCTGCTGTGGTGG
>NW_012140636.1:3142225-3142689 GCF_000956105.1 Propithecus coquereli | reverse complement strand
CTTTTCAAAGAACCAACTTTTTGTTTAATTAATCTTCTGTATAATTCTTTTGTTCTCGATTTCATTTAGTTCTGCTTTGATCTTGGTTATTTCTTTTCTTCTGCTGGGTTTGGGATTGGTTTGCTCTTCCTTTTCCAATTCCTTGAGACAATTCATTAGGTTTTTTTAATGGATTCATCTGTTTAATATAGGGAAATGACATTTTGTCAATAGTAGGCACCATAAAATGTAAACACAATTACTGTCATAAACCTGGATATACCTTCAAGGATTGAAAGTGGCTTTGTTTTAGTCACCCTGTTTGAATATAGTGCAGAAAAATGTCTTCGTGTTAGCACCAGCTGCATAAAAAGAGATTCAAATTACAAGAGAGGCAGATAAAATTTGAATTCTTTAAACATTCATTAAACTAAGTTTTTGTTTGTTTGTTTGTTTGTTTGAGACAGAGTCTCACTCTGTTGCCC
>NW_012140636.1:3139863-3142175 GCF_000956105.1 Propithecus coquereli | reverse complement strand
CATTTTTATCATAGTATTTCTTCTTTTCATACTAATCTCTGCTGAAAAATTCCACTGCTTGATCTATCTGTGGTCTTCGAACGTTTTCTGGAAGATTGGCTTAATAAAGGAGTCTTGCTATAGCATTTCCCATATCTGGCATGCACTGTATCTGTTCCAGTGTCCATTGGTCTAGTTTGACTGATTTGACCCTGGATATATGAACCCCAAGATTTCTATGAATCCCAACACATCTGATGCAAAGAAAAACGCCAATATTCCAGGAAGTCCATCAGGGACCTTTGGTGTCGTGGTAAGCACAGTACTTGGTATCCTCCTCCCTCAGCAGCTTGGATGGGATGAGCTGGTGCTGCTTGTCCAGCTTCTGAGCCTTTTCCCAGCAGGAGCATGTTGCCATCTCGACAGCAGGGTGGGGAGCCCGGGGCAGCTACGGTGGCGGGGGACACTGGCAGCATCTGGGCAGGGTGAACGCACCTGGCACCACCCAGACCACGGGCAGATGCAGCCCAGGAAGAGACATCCATAGTGACAGCTGGAAGAGGAGGAGTGGCAGTGGTGGCACAGCAGCACGCATGTGTCCTGCCTCCTCACCTGGCTGGCCCTCATGCACAGCTGGAGCCGGTGAGGGGGATCGTTAGAGTGTTGATTCGTGATCTTTCTGTCTTTTGGATGTGGTCATTTAAGGATATGAGTTTTCCTCTTAGGACTGCTTTTGCTGTATCCCACAGATTTTGATAACTTGTGTCCCCATTATCATTTAGCTCAAAGAATCTTCTGATTTCCTTCTTTATCTCCTCCTTGACCCAACTATCATTCCGCAATAGGTTGTTTAGTTTCCATGACTTTGTGTAGGGATCAATGCTTCTGTTGGAATTGATTTCTAATGTTATTCCACTGTGGTCTGAGAAGACACATGTATAATTTCTGTGTTTTAAAGTTTATTGAGACATGTTTTGTGGCCTAGGATGTGATCAATCTTACAGAATGTTCCATGAGCTGATGAGAAGAAGATATCTTCAGTAGTTTTTGGATAAAATGTTCTGTAAATGTCTGTTAGGCATTTTGTTTAGATCAAATAGGCTTTGCTTTATGCATTTGGATGCTCCTGTGTCAGGTGCATAAATATTTAGGATTGTTAAGTCCTATTGAATTGTTCCCTTCACCATTATATAGTGACCATCTTTGTCTTCCTTTATTTTTGTTGATTTGAAGTCTATGTTACCTGATATGACAGTGGCTACACCAGTTTTCTTTCGGTTTCCATTTGCATGGAATATTGTTTTCCATCCCTTCATCTTGAGTCTAAATGAGTATGGGTTAGATGTGTTTTCTGAGCATAGCAGATACTTGGCATGTGTTTTTTTTAATCCATTTAGCCAGCCTATGTCTCTTGAGTGGGGCGTTCAAGTCATTCACATTTATTGAAAGAACTGATAATGTGGGGTACATTTCTGTAACCCTTATCACTTTGTTTTGCCTCTTGAGCCATTGCAGTATCTGGGCTTTAGCTTTTGGATGATTTTACACTGGTGGGTGTCTATTGTGCTGATCAGTATATAATGTAGGTTTGAGTACTTCCTGCAAGGCAGGTCTGGTCTTCACAAATTCCCTCAGCGATTGCTTGTCTGAGAAAGTCTTTATTTCTCCCTCATATAAGAAACTTAGTTTTGCAGGATATAAAATTCTAGGCTGGCCATTATTCTGTTTTAGAAGACTGAGGATGGGTCCCTAGTCCCTTTGGCTTGTAAGGTTTCATCTGAGAAGTCTGCAGTTAGTCTGATAGGTTTTCTTGCTACTGAAGGGACATCTGTGAATTCTCTTTTGGGCAAACCTGGCAGTATTAGATCCTTTCCTTAACAGAATGGTCAGATAAGTTCCAAATTTTGTGTGCCTTTTCTGTATCGGAAAATTTAATCTGCTTGTGCATATTATTTCATTTAATTTTCGTAACAGCCCTGTGAGGCTGATATTGTTATTACATTTTACGTACAAGAAACAGCAGCCCTGAGAGTTGATATAACAAAGGCAAGGTCAGACCTTGATGGGGTAGAACTTGGAACACAAATATCTTGGGCTCTTATTCATTTCATACCATTTCCTACTCCACAATCCTGCCCTCTCTGGCCTAGTCTTTTCTCCACATTCCACCTGACCTCCTTATGTGTTACTCTCACTCCAGTTTAATTCAGAACCATAGAAATGATGGCAAAGGCAGTGAAATGAGCTCCCCCTTCTTCCTTACACACACACAAACAACACACACACCAAAATCAAATCAAAATCCTATTAGCTATCTCTACTATTTTGAAATG
>NW_012140636.1:3132882-3139208 GCF_000956105.1 Propithecus coquereli | reverse complement strand
TAGTTTCCTGTGTGTGTCCATCTCATCAGCACCCCAGGAACAGAGAGTTGAAATTCCAGTCTGCTTGCCCTGTCATGGCAGATGATTTCCAAACCATCTGCTATCTCAGAAAACAATCCATCCTGGACAAACCTCTCAGCCAAGTTGCAACTCTGATGTTGTATTCGAAGTCAACACAAAGATTAATAACCTGCTATGGCGAGCTATCAAGCTTTTCAACGGAACTAAAATAGAGACTCCAGATTGTACCGTTTGGCAAGATGTTCCAAGTGGCAAGGTGAACTCCTGTGTTAATTCTTCATTAGGATGGGAAATGCTGGGAGAAATTATTAATAATGCCTATATCATCCCATCAAAAAGGGGCTGTTAAATGGGAATTACCCTTTGTCTCTTATCCTAGAGAACTTTGTCAGGCCTTAATTAAGTCACCCATTAGCCTCCACAAACAGACTGACTACCTGTTTACCTGAGAGAGATAACAGTTGCTAGTCATGCTGTGTGAGAAATACAGTTTTTAAAAAATGGTGTTTTGTTATTTTTCTTTTCTCTTTAATAGAATGGAACGGAGAATGGTCTCTCATGTGTTCATATGCTACAGTACTAAATTATTTCTAGTCACCAAATTATTTTAACTCAATTTTAAGTTTTCTGTCCAACCTGATCACCCTCTCTCAACCTCAGCCCTCTTCACCTTCTTTTTGACCTATTGAAACAGCCTCATTATTGCTCTTGTTCCTCTAGTCCAGCTTTCATATTCCATACCCATGCTATCTTTTCAAAATTAAGAAACAAACCTATTGCACCACATTACCCTTTAAAATTCTCTGTTGACTTTCCATTCCCTAAATGAAGCTCAAAACCCTTAAAATGCCATAAAAGAACATTTATAATGTGAAGCAAAAATGACTTTGTATCCTTCTTTCTTGACGTGCCGTCATCAACGTGCCCAGCGGTGCAGCCTCACCAAACTCCTCCATGAGACCCGCACTACCTAGTTTTCTTCTCTCTGTGTCCTCTACATAGTTGTCCGAGGATCCACTCTGCTCAGGAAACTCTTAGTAATTCTTCAGAACTCAGTTCATAGATTCCCTTGTAAAATGTATCTTATTACTTCAGCGAGCCAGTAACTCTTTTTTCTGAACACCATAGCACTTTCTTCATAACCCTATAATGGTATTTACCAATATTTTTATAGTGGTAGGACAAGTTAACATGATGAGTTAACAAATCTCAAGTGTCCTATTGCACACTGTAGGTACAATGTTGTATAGCAGGTCTCCATGGCTTCTTCATCTCGCTTAACTGAAACTTTAGGCCCATGGATTAGTGACTCCTCACTTCCCCTTCCCCTAGCCCTTCGTAACCACTATTTCACTCTGGTTCTATGAATCTGAGCATTTTAGATACATCATATAAGTAGAATCAGCCAGTGTTTGTCTAGTATGGAGGTTCCTCAAAAAATTAAAATAGAATTACTATAGGATCCAGAAGTCCCACTCCTGCATATTTATCTAAAAGAATTGAAATAAGGGTCTTGAAGTGATATTAGCAACCAAATGTTCACTGCAGCACTATTGACAATAGCCAAGGTGTGGAAACAAACATAAATGCCCAGCAACGAATGAATGGATGAGGAGATGTGGTATATATATCCAATGGAATAATATTCAGCCATTAAAAGGGAGGAAATTCTGCAATGTGTGATAACATAGATGAACCTTGAGGACATCATGCTAAGTGAAATAAGCCAGTCACAGTATGTACCAATTTTTATGGTAATAATCTATTTATATGTTTATTTCTTAGCAGACTATAAAATCTTCGAGAACAGGTACAGGGTTCTATATGTCTCAACATAACTAGCACTTAAAAAATATTCATAATATATTAGGTGTCTAACAATTGTTGTATTGCTGCTGATCACTATCTGAGTTTTCAACATTCTGTCTCCATTGTCTTTAAGAGTTCCTGGAACTTAATGGTTATTCATAGATATTAGTGACAGGATTAATAACCACTTAATACATTCATTCATTCTTTTCTTAAAAAGCATTTACCAAATAATTTTCTATATCATTGATGTAACATTATAATACATAATGCCAACACATAAGTACCATGAAGAATATCAGGGACATAAAAATCAGAGGAAATAGGGAAGATAAAATATGAGAGCTGAAATCTTTTTAAAATTCTTTTTAGCTGACTAATGTGTCCTTCAAAAGAAATATCATACGAAAACCAAATATATAAGACAGATAAAAGAATAACTGTTCACTTGGAAGTAAAATGTGAAAATGGAAACCTAATTCTCTGGTCATATCTTTTTAGAGACTCCTGAGGCATACCTAAAAAACTCCAATACTCCAAGTTACAGGATTTAAACTGGTTTAAACCAATCTCTTTTTCTTTTTCTTTTTTTTTAAATGAAGTAACTAAGACAGAGGTGAAATGATTTGATAGCCACAGGGTTAGAAAGAAAACATTGCTGGATCCATTGACTTCTAGTTTTGGGGGTGGAGGTTTAAAAGCATGCAAACCAAATTTAGAGGATCAAGAGGAAACCTGACATTATAAAAGACTTTGAGTAGCTGCGAACTGCTCTTACAAACTACAAATACACAAGGCACCAGTAGATAGCAAATAAAAAAAATCATTGTGGAGGCAATAAAAAAGGCTTCTGTTATAACCTGACTCTTAAGGTAATAACAAAGATGTTTTGGAAGAGAGGAAATGGGGAAAGTTCCAGATAAAGTAAGAGTAAAAGATGTAAGACAAGGGAAGTTTCTCAGCTGGAGTGATGTTAATTTCTACTAAGGAAAGGTTAAAGGAACCATTTGTGAAGAGTTTGAAAATACCATTACCTTTGAACTAACCATTAGGAGATAATTTAGCCATTCTTCAGTAAAAAGGCATGTTGAGGTTTGTGTCATAACAAACTTGAAGTGGATATAAGTCAGTTTAATGTCATCCCTCAATACTTCTTCTTTGTTTTGCTGTCTTTGTAGAAAGCATGTCACTAGCCTGCTTACAATCCATCAATAACCCTCCATTGCCTTAAGGATAAAGATAAAATTCCTTAGCAGAACACACAAGTGACACCTTCTCTACTTTTCCAGCCTCATTTTTCTTAAAATTTCCATTTATATTCCCAACTATGACTGTGCTATTTGCACACTTCTGCATTCTCACAGCTCTGGCACTTGGCATTTGCTGTCTCCTGACTGCAAGGCCCCATTGTACAGTTTTACAGCGATACTTTGTGGCTTCCTCCCTTTCAAAACTTACCACCTGTGCAGTATGCATCTGCTTCACTCTGTGCTAGACGGGGACCATGTCCTATGCCATTGTATTGTCTGTGTTTATCACAGTACCTGAAATCAGGCGGAGGCTCAGTAATCATTTTTGGCTGGATGGATGAATAAATATATTGAGAGGATTTTGACTTCTTCTAGATTCTATTTGATCAGAATAATGTAACTTCAGGGATGTAAAAACTCCTATTCATTTCTACCTCTTTCCTTACTTGTCTGCCTAAAGTTTCTGTTACCTTTCCCCTTGCTTTTCTTTTGTAGTGTTTAATACTTTCTGAAGGTTTTGCAAGGTGTATACATTGTATTAAGAAGTGAATCACCAAGACAAAAGTACAACAAAACTTCATTCCAAAGTGGTGAACTCATTCGGTTAAATTTTAATCCTGTAAAGCCCATTGTAAAAGGCAAATAAGTGATTTGCTAGAAGTGAGATGTTGACTCCCAAACACCCAGTGTTACTTAAATGGAAAAGCAGGGGCTGGAGGAGTAGACTAGTAGATTTTACTAAAAGTCAAAATAGATGACTACTGTGGGAAATTGTAGGCAGCAGAAAAAAAAGTCTCCAAAGAAAAACAAGGTAAGAAAATGAACAAGCCATTCATCAAAAAATAAATAAAAATGGATCCAACTATTTGAAAGAGATTATTAACAACAGAAATGAGAAACTTCTGAGATAACAATTTTCATCTCTCATAATGGTGAAATCCTAAAGACCTTTTCTGTAAACACTCTTCATATATTTCTTATCCTGTTCTCACCTACTATAAGAAGCTACTCATGTTAGTTTCACGTGTATGCCTCCATGGTCTCATTTTGCAAATATAAATATATTTTTATCCTCTTTCCACTTTCTTGCACTGAAGGTAGTACACTATATACGCTATTCTGCACCTTGCTTTTTTTCCTTGAAAATATATCATGAATATCTTTCCACATGTGTAGACAGTTTCTTCACCATTTTTATAGCTATACTGAATTCCGATAAGTGTATGCCCCACAGTTTATTTCACCAGGGCCTATAGATGGCTCTTCCTCTGTTTAGGACCATGCATAGGAAGAAATGCGTAAGATTATTAATAATAACCAAAATGAATACATATAGAAATTTAGTATGTGAAAATAAATTAAAACTTTTTGGATGACAGTTCTCATCTTTCAGATTGGTAAAATCCTAACGATGTTTTCTATAAACATTCTTAATAGCAAGATTGTGGGGAAGCAGGCACTCAAATTGCCGATGGGATTACGAAACGAACCAACCCCCACTGAGAACAATTTTGCCACATCCACAAAATCACATCTATGTTAAACCTTTTATTCATTTGTGAGAAATTATCCAACAGTTACATACCTGCATTCATAAAAATAGTTTATGTGAAAGATTATTTATTCTGCATTGTTTGAAACAGCAAAAGATTAGAAATAACTCAGGTGTCAGACATATTTCCAGATGGTCTATGCACGAGGGAAGCCAAGAAGGGGCACCTGTTCAAATCTCTCTTTAAGAACGAACTTGCCTTTCAGCTGCAAGAGTGTTCCCAGGAAGTCTCCATCCTTACTGGCCAGGCTATTTCGGGCCCAGCCATTTCTGACCTACATAGGAATCCTCTAATGGGTTTTTTTTTTTTTGCTTTGAAGCTTCCTCTGGGGTTGGCCAAGAACTTGCCAGATCTGCAGTGAACTGTGGGCCTTCCTCATCCAACCTACTTTCTTTCCTCCTGTCCTTTACAGGGAGGTACCTCCAGTGATCCTCTTGCCCTCCTAACTTCATCTCAGTCAGCTTCCTGAAGAACCCAATTGCCCAAGCACCAACCTGCTCCAGCCAATCCCAGATATTCTGAAAAACGTGTCGGATAAACTCAAGGGACACATGGACCCAGAGTGAGAAATTAAGCCACCCTCAGTCACTACAAAGTTGACTGAGTTAGAAATATGGAAAAATACATTTACAACTTAACAAGTTTGGAATAGTCAGTGCTAGAGACTTATTTAGTAAAAGTAAAAATAAGTTTCATCTGAAAACAGAGAAAGTTAACCAGGCCTAAAAGCACAATAATCTGGAATCCCCTAGTGTAGGGACAGGTCCTAAAATGCCCGTGAGCAGGTTTATGTCTAATGAGCGACTTTCGGAAATTTAGGCACAAAACAACAATGTATGTTCATACTGATGACCCTAAATAGTGAAGAACATTTCAGTTAATTGATTTTCAGTTTATAAATACAAAAAAGCCCAAAATATATTTTAGAAACTTTTTCCTCTAAAATGTTTAAAATGTTAAAAGCCATGATAGTTGCAGAACCGTATTTGACTAATAGAATACGAATTTATATAGACACATTCCCCGAGAATTTCTAATAAGGAAGAGATTGTGTACCACATCTTCTTTTCAAGCACATCTTAAAATGCATATCACCTAGGTTATAATGGGATAATTGATCTGAAAATCTAACAATGTCAAGACTAAGGGTGGGCCAGTGTGGAGGCTCTCTCCTGTAATCCTAGCACTCTGGGAGGCTGAGGCAGGAGGATGGCTTGAGGTCAGGAGTTCCAGACCAGCCTGAGCAAGAGCAAGACCCCATCTCTACTAAAAATAGAAACAATTAGCTGGATGTGGTGCTGTGTACTTGTAGTCCCAGCTACTTGGAAGGCTAAGGCAGGAGGATCCCTTGAGCCCAGGAGTTTGAGATTGCTGTGAGCTAGGCTGATGCCACGGCACTCTAGCCCAGGCAACAGAGTGAGACTCTGTCTCACACATACACACACAAAAGACTAAGGGTGGCCTACATAGAATAAAATCTGTGATCAAAAATTTGTTTTTATGGCAGAACAAAATTTTTTTCTGAAATAAGTGAAGGAAAATGTGGGTGACTATAACTGATTATGCCTCCTTAACATTTGAACAAGTCCTGCAGCCTAGGGAAGCCAACTGGGGCATTAAGTATTAGGTTTTTAGTGCAACACTATTTAGTTAGCCAGTAAGTGTGTTTCTAACAGGCTTCCCTGGTGATAGT
>NW_012140636.1:3130717-3132832 GCF_000956105.1 Propithecus coquereli | reverse complement strand
GAAAGTTAACCAGGCCTAAAAGCACAATAATCTGGAATCCCCTAGTGTAGGGACAGGTCCTAAAATGCCCGTGAGCAGGTTTATGTCTAATGAGCGACTTTCGGAAATTTAGGCACAAAACAACAATGTATGTTCATACTGATGACCCTAAATAGTGAAGAACATTTCAGTTAATTGATTTTCAGTTTATAAATACAAAAAAGCCCAAAATATATTTTAGAAACTTTTTCCTCTAAAATGTTTAAAATGTTAAAAGCCATGATAGTTGCAGAACCGTATTTGACTAATAGAATACGAATTTATATAGACACATTCCCCGAGAATTTCTAATAAGGAAGAGATTGTGTACCACATCTTCTTTTCAAGCACATCTTAAAATGCATATCACCTAGGTTATAATGGGATAATTGATCTGAAAATCTAACAATGTCAAGACTAAGGGTGGGCCAGCGTGGAGGCTCTCTCCTGTAATCCTAGCACTCTGGGAGGCTGAGGCAGGAGGATGGCTTGAGGTCAGGAGTTCCAGACCAGCCTGAGCAAGAGCAAGACCCCATCTCTACTAAAAATAGAAACAATTAGCTGGATGTGGTGCTGTGTACTTGTAGTCCCAGCTACTTGGAAGGCTAAGGCAGGAGGATCCCTTGAGCCCAGGAGTTTGAGGTTGCTGTGAGCTAGGCTGACGCCACGGCACTCTAGCCCAGGCAACAGAGTGAGACTCTGTCTCACACATACACACACAAAAGACTAAGGGTGGCCTACATAGAATAAAATCTGTGATCAAAAATTTGTTTTTATGGCAGAACAAAATTTTTTTCTGAAATAAGTGAAGGAAAATGTGGGTGACTATAACTGATTATGCCTCCTTAACATTTGAACAAGTCCTGCAGCCTAGGGAAGCCAACTGGGGCATTAAGTATTAGGTTTTTAGTGCAACACTATTTAGTTAGCCAGTAAGTGTGTTTCTAACAGGCTTCCCTGGTGATAGTTCCAGAGTCAAAGAATTTAAGCCATCAGGTTTCTTGAGCTTTGAGTGTTTAGATTTGTAAATACTCAGTAATTAAATAACAGACTTTTAATATTTTCATATACTTTGGTGGAGATTGCATATATGAAAGCTTCAGTGTAACAAAAGCTCTAAACTGGGCACCTGTAGAGAACACATTTGCGTGTGTGTGTGTCTGTGTTTATATGCACCTATTAGCATAGACATCTTGGTTCAAGGTTATGCCTTCACTGCACATATGCTGATATTACACTGAAGCAGTTAACAGAGGCTTTTAAGTTTTAAATTTTAATTCAGTTCACATCAGCTGTTTCTTCTATCAAGCTCTGGGGTAGAAACTTGGGATACAGAGATGATGAAAACACCATCCCTGCTCTCAAGCAACCTACCATTTAATTAAGAGAAGATAAATATGCAAATAAATATAATGTGGTATAAAATACGAAACAAAGGAAACCTGGGTAAGCTGCAGAAGAGTGAGAAACTTTCTTGGCTGAGGCGAAGTGGACAATGGGTGCTGCCGGGAAGATTTAGAAGAGGGGGATGCCGAGGTGGGGCGTGAGTAGGAATTTGCCAGGTGAGCAAACCTGAGCACATTCTAGCCCTGTGGCTTCCGACTGCGGTGAAACACGTGGCCCATTTGGGAAACTGCAGATTCCAGTTTGGCTGGGTGGTAACGTGGAAGGAAGGTGACTGTGAGAAAATCTGGAGCTTGGGCCACAGCACGGAGAGACTTCTATGAGATCTTGAGTGAAAAAGGCCAGGAACCGAATTTTTAAAACACTTTTATTCTGACTATTAAAAAAAAAACTCACTCATCTTTTGTTTCCATTAAAAAGCATGCCTATTATTCTGCACTATTTTTTAAAAAAATCTTTGCTGCTTTGGTAAGTAAAAATGCTTTCATTTATATTCTTCTGATGGGAAATATTCTTGAACATCTTTTTTAAAAAACACAAAGGTTGTTATTAATAGTTACTTTCTATTCTTCATACTGTTTGTTCATTTTTGTATCAGTGTCTAGTGATTTTCTTATTTCTAGAGGTACTTTATATATTCATAATTTAACACGGAGTCTCTGAAAATACATTCCTCATTTTTTAGTTGACCTT
>NW_012140636.1:3127135-3128827 GCF_000956105.1 Propithecus coquereli | reverse complement strand
TGATGTTGTAGATTTAAAAGACAATGCTGGGAAGACCTTCATGGCTCAGGTAATGATGGCATCCCTTATTGTGTGATTCAACTCTATTTAGGTTTCCAAAGTCAGCCATTAGACTCTAGCCTAATCATTCTGCCAGAGTAACTGGGCCCAAGGAGTCTTCTATTACATGCCACACGCTATTCGAAGACCAGTACTTCATGTATTCATTCATTCTTTCAACACGTGTTTACTGGGTGCTTATTTTGTATGTGATGTATTTGCTGTATTATTTAAGAATATTCCATTCTACTCAATAAATAAGAGAGACATATATATAAGGAAAGTAGATCAAACTAACTACAGAAGCAATAATTTGTATGAATTGTTAGACAAAAAGTAAGAAGAACATATATTGTACTACGAATTTATAAAAAGGATGTAAAGATCAAGTGGGCACCAAGTATACCTGAGACACCCAATGTTCTTAACTCATCCAATATTCATATGGAATTAAATTGGCTACCCATTGGTGACATCCATTCTTGACTGTTCTGTTTTCCACCTTATACATACAGATACAATCTATTGCTGTTTTTTGGTCATTGGGTAAATTACAGCTGTGTTCAGGTATATTTACCATTTTTTAAAATAAAGCAAGTTCCATCTGCTTCCTCAATTCTGGTCCTCATAACCATACCACCAGTAAGAGAGACCAATGTGACATAGAAAGAGATAGACATAATCAACCCCAATGTGTTTTCAGAGGCTACTGTTGGATTAAGGAAATTCCCACCTTAACACAAGGTGATTCTCCGGGTGCTGGAGAGGCAGCAATTAACAAAACCAACAGAAACTCTGGCTTAATGGAGCACTCATTCCAGTGGTGACGAAATTAACACTAGAACATGGCCCTGATCAATCAGCCCTCATTATCAGTGGAATATCTACTCTAGATTTTTTTTTAACTTGAGGAATTCTAATGTCACTTTTTTTTGGTCATTTTTTGCACGTGGCCTTAATTGGGAGCATTCTGACCCATTCCAATTGGTCTGCCTAATTTTTGTTCTCATGGGATTAGGTTGTGATTTCTTTCCTTCTATCAGCCCTGTGATTCTGAAATAAATCAATTCACTACTTCCCTAGTTTGGGCTTGAGAATAATAGACCATGGTTAATTTTCCCAAATCTGTTATGTCCTCACACCTGGCCTAACCATTGGATGACCCTCCCTTTACAATTGCAAAGAAAGAGAGAGCCATTCAAGTGGTTATTCTCTAAACATGGATTTCCTGCAAGGTTAGCTGTGAATTTATGATGAGGCACAGAGGAGGTTCTATTGTTCTATTGGTTTTGACTGTGTCCTCTGCTGCTGTCTTAGTTTATCTGTATCTTAACAGGTATTCTGTTTGATTAACATCATTTTCCAATTAAGTGAGTATTATGTTCTGAATGTTTATGTCCCCCCACTCCCAGATTCTTAAGTTGAAACTTAATTATTAACATGAGGATATTAGGAGGTGGAGTCTTCAGAAAGTGATTAGGTTGTGAGGGTAGACCCCTCTTGGATAGAATTAGTGCTTTCATAAAAGATGCCCCAGAGAGCTGCCTTGCCCCTTCCACCATGTGAGGACACAGTGAGAAGGTGCCATCTGTGAACCAGACTATGACTCACCAGACTATGACTCTGCTAGTACCTTGATCTTGGACTTCTCAG
>NW_012140636.1:3115055-3115900 GCF_000956105.1 Propithecus coquereli | reverse complement strand
ACACTCATTCCAGTGGTGACGAAATTAACACTAGAACATGGCCCTGATCAATCAGCCCTCATTATCAGTGGAATATCTACTCTAGATTTTTTTTTTTAACTTGAGGAATTCTAATTTCACTTTTTTTGGTCATTTTTGCACATGGCCTTAATTGGGAGCATTCTGACCCATTCTAATTGGTCTACCTAATTTTTGTTCTCCTGGGATTAGGTTGTGATTTCTTTCCTTCTATCAGCCCTGTGATTCTGAAATAAATCAATTCACTACTTCCCTAGTTTGTTCTTGAGAATAATAGACCGTGGTTAATTTTCCCGAATCTTTTATGTCCTCACACCTGGCCTAATCAGTGGATGACCCTCACTTTACAATTGCAAAGAAGGAGAGAGCCATTCAAGTGGTTATTCTCTAAACATGGATTTGCTGCAAGGTTACCTGTGAATTTTTGGTGAGGCACAGAGGAGGTTCTATTGTTCTACTGTTTTTGACTGTGTCCTCTGCTGCAGTCTTAGTTTACCTGTATCTTAATAGGTATTCTGTTTGACTAACATCATTTCCCACTTAAGTGAGTATTATGTTCTGAATGTTTATGTCCCCCCACTCCCAGATTCTTAAGTTGAAACTTAATTATTAACGTGAGGGTATTAGGAGGTGGAGTCTTCAGAAGGTGATTAGGTTGTGAGGGTAGAGCCCTCTTGGATAGGATTAGTGCTTTCATAAAAGATGCCCCAGAGAGCTGCCTTGCTCCTTCCGCCATGTGAGGACACAGTGAGAAGGTGCCATCTGTGAACCAGACTATGACTCACCAGACTATGACTCTGCTAGTACCTTGATCTTGGACTTCTCAG
>NW_012140636.1:3112227-3115005 GCF_000956105.1 Propithecus coquereli | reverse complement strand
AAGCAGTTAACAGAGGCTTTTAAGTTTTAAATTTTAATTCAGTTCACATCAGCTGTTTCTTCTATCAAGCTCTGGGGTAGAAACTTGGGATACAGAGATGATGAAAACACCATCCCTGCTCTCAAGCAACCTACCATTTAATTAAGAGAAGATAAATATGCAAATAAATATAATGTGGTATAAAATACGAAACAAAGGAAACCTGGGTAAGCTGCAGAAGAGTGAGAAACTTTCTTGGCTGAGGCGAAGTGGACAATGGGTGCTGCCGGGAAGATTTACAAGAGGGGGATGCCGAGGTGGGGCGTGAGTAGGAATTTGCCAGGTGAGCAAACCTGAGCACATTCTAGCCCTGTGGCTTCCGACTGCGGTGAAACACGCGGCCCATTTGGGAAACTGCAGATTCCAGCTTGGCTGGGTGGTAACGTGGAACGAAGGTGACTGTGAGAAAATCTGGAGCTTGGGCCACAGCACGGAGAAACTTGTATGAGATCTTGAGTGAAAAAGGCCAGGAACTGAATTTTTAAAACACTTTTATTCTGACTATTAAAAAAAAAACTCGTTCATCTTTTGTTTCCATTAAAAAGCATGCCTATTATTCTGCACTATTTTTTTAAAAAATCTTTGCTGCTTTGGTAAGTAAAAATGCTTTCATTTATATTCTTCTGATTGGAAATATTCTTGAACTTTTTTTAAAAAAACACAAAGGTTGTTATTAATAGTTACTTTCTATTCTTCATACTGTTTGTTCATTTTTGTATCAGTGTCTAGTGATTTTCTTATTTCTAGAGGTACTTTATATATTCATAATTTAACACGGAGTCTCTGAAAATACATTCCTCATTTTTTAGTTGACCTTTGTTTTCTGTAGAAAAATGTAAAGATTTGTGTAGTTAAGACTATTGTTCTTTCTTTATTTCTTCCATTGTTTAAAAGGCCTCATCTACCCCCAAACTTAAAATATATGTCAAATTTGCATTGTTGTTAATTGTAGGGCTTTAAGCAGAGAAATGGCATGATCGGACTTCTACTTTGGAACGATGACACTGGCAGGAATGTGAATGATAACATTTTTTTTTTTTAAATATGAACCTGGTCTCATCCTCTCATCTTCCCTCACTTTTTCTCCATACATTCCTGTTGACTAACTGATTGACTCATCAAACTCCATCCAAGTTCGTTGCTACCTGACAACATCTTATGCCTTTGTTTTTCCATCCCTTTTGCAATCCAGATGGCAACTATCAACTACTTCCCTCTTTGTGGTTGGCTTTTCCTAATCTGCATACAGGTCTGATGCTTAGGAATCAGTGTGACTTGAGTCATTCTCTCCCACATGTAGGTAACAAGATGCAGATGTCTCCTGACATTAGTTAGGTATTTAACAAGGCCTCAGAGGGAACTCATACCAGATACCACCATCTGTTATTTTGAAGGCAGTTGGGTTTATCGCCTGTGCTCCCGAAGACACTTTCAGCCAGGCACTTAGAAAACAAGTGTTTATTGAGTGCCCATGGGGTGCAATGTACTAGGTGCTTGTGGGTTGCTTTTTTGCCACAGTAAATTTTCCGGAAATAGAGAAGTTCTTCAGAATTGACAAGGATTGATAGAAGCAACAAAAGTCAAAAGTACACATCAGCAATACGGCAGGGCTAAAAGTAACAATCCTGACAACTAAATGTGTAGCAAAGGAAAGCATGCTAAAACTCCAAGCACAGCACTGCTGTCTTGTAAGCATTGTTGCCGTTTATGCCTGAACTCCCCTTGGTAAAGTTTATCATTTAAACGTAGAAGGAAAGAATCAAAGAGGGCTCAGAAAAAATAACAAAATTA
Organism: Propithecus coquereli; assembly: GCF_000956105.1. NCBI lineage: Eukaryota > Metazoa > Chordata > Mammalia > Primates > Indriidae > Propithecus > Propithecus coquereli. Next base: position 3,113,175 of record NW_012140636.1, on the reverse strand, counting down.
TTTCAACCTGCTCCTTTTTTAAGCCAAGCAACTCATTCTTGGTGTACCCATTTTTCCCCAAATTTATCTTTCTTTTGTCAACTAGCAAGTTCTTTTCTATACTTCCTCCCATATCCAGCCTGGCCAAGCTGCTTGATTCTCCCACTGAATGATCTTTAGAAGACAACGTCTCATCCTCCTTCCCTCAAGCCACCTTTCCTTTGATCGCCAGCAAAAGTAAACTCTTTGCTTATAGTTATGAATCTTATCTTCACACCATTCTTCATAGACTGTCCCACAAATATTTTTATCTTGTTGCTTAAAAATTTAAAATATTCCCTCCATAGCATTTCAAATTGGGTATTGTGGTGTTAGTGAAAAACTGTTGACATTTTAGAAAAGTCTTATAGATGCCAAGTCATGCCTAGTCCTCACATGGCTGCTACAATAGGGTAGCAGAAATATTTCAGCTACTGTTACTTTAAGTATAAATTTATATGAAAATAACCTGAATATAACATTCATTGCTATTCTATATATATGCCCATATTAATGCATGGATTTACTTTGACAAATAAATATATATCTAAACAATGAGGAATCTGTATCCCATATTTCTAAAAGTAGTATTTGTAGTTATTTATTTAAACTTAGAGATTGGGGCAAGAAAATAAAGTAGTTGTCAATCTGTGTTCCCTGGTTTGGAGAATGAATATGTTTTATTTCTAAAACACAGAATGGATCAGAAATAACATTGAACTGGTCAGTAAGAACTGACCAGAGAGATGTTTCATTTCCTACTGTACTTGATATAACCCAGTCCACCAACTTGGAGTGCAAATACAGATACACCATTTACAACTGTCTAATTAATTACTTGAATTGCACATCCCATAATTGTAGGAAGTTCCAACCTCACCGCCTACTACCCAAAATCACCTGTGCCTCAGCACTTTACAATTAAAAAAA
>NW_012140636.1:3111160-3111539 GCF_000956105.1 Propithecus coquereli | reverse complement strand
AAAGGTAGCTAGAGCAGCATTTTGGAAAGGTACAATACAATTTTGTCAACTATAAAACACTTGAGCAGATTACAGAGTTAAAGAAATTTAGGTCTGGAGATTCTTAAGGAAAATATAGAGGTCTGTGTTTTAGTTCTTTGTGAGATAGGATAGAGGGTATTTTGATAGCCCAACAGTGCTATTATATCAGAAAATACTAAGAAGTCATTGCTTTCTTGGCAAGTGTAGCAAAACTGGGAAAAAATATAAAACTCCAATACATGTAGCAAAACCATCTTTGAGAACACCTGGTTTTAACTTTTAAATAAGAAGAAGGCAGCAAAAAATGATTTATAAAAGCAAACCAAAAATAGACCAGAAAAGCTTAAACGCTGTTCTT
>NW_012140636.1:3110859-3111110 GCF_000956105.1 Propithecus coquereli | reverse complement strand
TGAAAATCAAAGTAAACTTAAGATGATTCAGACTTTTTACTAGTATTTCATGAAAGCCATGAAAGGTATCTAAATAGATAGATTATAGCAGAGCTTGTTAAAATTCTCTTTTAAGGCCTGGCTACTTCCATTTTATCCTGCATCTCCTCCAGTGCCACCCTGGTACCCCTGCTTCCTAAATTCTTTCTTATCTGCTCCCATCTCACGTGGCTTCTCTCTCTTCTCAATTTTCCCAGCCTTCTGGATCACAT
>NW_012140636.1:3110446-3110809 GCF_000956105.1 Propithecus coquereli | reverse complement strand
CACCTGGTTTTAACTTTTAAATAAGAAGAAGGCAGCAAAAAATGATTTATAAAAGCAAACCAAAAATAGACCAGAAAAGCTTAAACGCTGTTCTTCAACTACTTAAGTAGTTTCTATTCAAAACAAGTGACTGATAGCTTCAATCATATCTTTGTCCTCTGTTAAAATATTCCACGCAAATGGAAATCAAATGAGGACAGTTGTAGCCATTCTCGTATCAGATAAAATTGACTTTAAGGCAACAAAGGTAAAGAAAGACAAAGAGGGTCATTATAAATGCTAAAGGGAACAATTAAACATGAAGACATAATAATCCTAAATATATATGCACCCAACACAGGAGCTCCTAAATACATAAAGCAA
>NW_012140636.1:3099983-3100901 GCF_000956105.1 Propithecus coquereli | reverse complement strand
GATTGCTTTGGGGAGCAGAAGGGTGGAAAGCTCTGATTATTCTCATGGAAGCAAAGAGCTCCTGGTTAGTGATGTCTTTTCTTTTTCTCCACTGACGTATAGAGGAGTTAGAGTGAAGTCGAGAGGAACAATTCCTTCAGGAATAAACACTTATGTTCTTCGTCGTGTTAGGTTTAAGAAATAAAGAACAATGCAGTTCATTGGATTTACATAAAAACTTCAGCCCAGACAATGGACAAATGTGACTTTTTTTATTTTGCCTCTGATAGAAAATGCAATTTGTGAAGTAATCAAATTACAGCCATTTGCTCCTCCTCCTTGTTACCAAAAGCAGCCATTAAGTACTTACTTTCTTATGGTCCTTAAAAACAAAACAAAAAAACCTTGTTGAACTAAAGGTTCAAACTTAAATGCCGAAGACAGATAACACTGATATGTAAGAACTTGTGCATCATGTTCAGATAATTGTTCAGTGAACATTTTGCTACACTCTTGCATGTTATGGTCCCTATGGGATGAGAGCTTCTCTTTCCCCCTTCCACTTTCTCATTTCTCTGACAAAAATTTAGTTAACTTTCAATCCCAATCTAGGAAACTTCTAGGTAACATTTTCTGATTCTCAAAGCCCAAGCCAGAACTGAAACCTCCATGTTTTGTGCTTTGACTGTACCACATGCATGATGAATATTGACATCATTACAGCACATATTGTTTTCATAGTTTCTTTGTGTCTTGTTTATTTTTCTATCTCTGGCATCCAGTACATTACCTGACATATATAGTAGGCCCTTGAAAAATGTTTGTTGAATGAATAAAGGCTCTCTTCCTTAAGTCTCAGACATCTTTATCTCAAACTATCAAAGTTTTTCAAGTCTTTAGAAGTTAGTGCTACTTAATAAAAATAGTTCCTTATTCTCT
>NW_012140636.1:3098958-3099465 GCF_000956105.1 Propithecus coquereli | reverse complement strand
CATGGTGAAACTTGTGAGTGGCTGAGGAAAACTTGCAAAAATCTACCATAAATTATTCAAGATAGCTCAAAGGCCATTTAGCAGAAACACTCTAGAAGGGTAAAAGGGTTAAAAGAAATGCCTCCTAAGTACTAATTAAGTACCTTCTCATTAACTTGTTGCAGATTTCTGAATCTTTTAAAAAAGATTTTTCTCTTCATTGAAAGGCTTTTGTACCTTTTCATAATTTATTTATTATGGTTTATATTATGCTTATATTTAAAATTTCAGTGATAATTTCATTCTCAACCCTGTCCTGCTACTTACATCTAGAAGTAAATGGGCCCAGCAACTTTCTATTTCCCAACATTTAGAGGAAGTGTTTTTGTTCGTTTTTTCTTCCTTTTTCATCCCCTGTCCCTCCATTTACTTCCCTTCACTATTTTATTCTTTGAATTTCTGAACTACTTTCAAAAATAAGTTCACCCAAGAGAATAGTAACTACTTCAATTGTGCTTACATGATTTA
>NW_012140636.1:3086837-3087198 GCF_000956105.1 Propithecus coquereli | reverse complement strand
TGATTGTACTGTCCACTAATTGATTCTTTGTCCATGATTCATTCATATTTAGTAAATATGTTCCCACCACACATTGTGCTATTTGTTGCATAGAAAGAAGGGAACAGAGCATGAATAGTCCCTGCCCTCATGAGGCTCTAAATAAAGACACAAATAAAATAAAATCCAAAACAGTACTCGACGCATTTAAGTACCCTTCCCTCTTTAACAGTATTGTGATAATAAAAGCTAATATTTATTGAATTCTTATTATGTGCCAGGCATGTAAAACACAGTTCTTAATGTTTTATCTATATGAGCCACTATGTGAGGAAGGTACTATTACCAATTTTACTTTTCACATTAGGAAAAAGAGGCCTCC
>NW_012140636.1:3083142-3083750 GCF_000956105.1 Propithecus coquereli | reverse complement strand
GGACACAACAAAAAAAAGAAAACTACAGACCAATATCCCTTATGAATATAAATGTAAAAATCCTCAATAATACACTAGCCCACTGAATTCAATAGCACATCAAAAAAATAATCCACTAGGACCAAGTGGGCTCCATCCCAGGGATGTAAGGATGGTTAATCATACATAAATCAGTAAATTTGTTTACCACATAAAAAAAGCACAAAGACCATATGGTCATCTCAATAGCTGCAGAAAAAGCATTCCACGAAATCAAGCACTCTTTCACGATAAAACCCCCCAACGAACTGGGCATAGAAGAAACATATTTCAAAATTATAGAAGCCATAGATGACAAACCCACAACCAACATCATACTGAATGGGGAAAAGTTGAAAGCATTTCCACTAAGAACTGGAACAAGACAAGGGTGCACACTGTCACCACTTCAATTTCAACATAGTTCTGGAAGTCCTAGCCAGAGCAATCAAGCAAAAGAAAGAAATAAAGGATATCCAAATCTGGAAAGAGGATGTCAAACTATTGCTCTTTGCTGGTGATATGATCTTGTATCTAGAAAACCCCCAAAATTCTACCAATAGTTTCCTGGAATTGCTAAATAAATTCAG
>NW_012140636.1:3070289-3071797 GCF_000956105.1 Propithecus coquereli | reverse complement strand
AAGAAATTTTCTTGGATACATTTACATGAGTTCTCCTTGGAAGGTTTTGGAAGCATTATTCTTTACATAGTCTAAATGAGGTAAGATGAAAAACAAACAAGCATATTATAGTGAGCTGTCCCCAGAGGCTAGCATAGGTGGCCTAATAGCAAGTATCAGCTTCTTTCTGTGGTCATCTCCCAGAAAAATAAATCAACTTTGGTCTTGGAAGACAGTCAAGATTGATATTAGTGTCAAAACTGATTTCTACTTCATAAACATTTCCAGAAAGATGCAGGAGGCAAAGATATGCCTTTGTCAAAGCCTTCCCAGGACGTTTTACAGTGACCCAGCAAAACATGTGACAGAACCCCTCATTTGCAAGTATAGCAATCATTTCCTTGCTGCTGGTAACAATCCATGTTACCCGATAAGGTTCCTGTATCAAGTAATCTTTCCCACCTATAATGTTTGTGACAGCCCAAAATGGACTGCTGACATTCAACTCTTGAACTATCATGGCAAATTGACAATATTGGTGTTAGGTTTACATGCTACGTATTTTCCCAGACAAATCACTCGATTTATGTAAGGTGGCTGAGCCCATCAACAACAAAAAGGGGGTCTATTTCACAGGAGATTTTGTAGCAGAATGTTTTCCTTTTTAAATTTCATCTTCTCAGTTTCTGGAAATATAGATGTAGATATGGAGTAGTGGAAAGATGTGACTGATACAAAATGAGATTGTGCCTTATCAGAAACAACAGGTTACCATGGCACAGTAGAGTAAGAAAGGCCATGTGGGCAGAGGTTTTCTCATCTGATATCCTGGTTTCAGCTAAACTGATTTCCGCAGTTGTCAGTTATGGACAGGATGAATAAGGCACCCAGGATAAATTATACCTGGATTTTAGAGAGCTCATAAAATGTGCACGTTACCTAGATGCCAGCTAATGTGATCACTTCATCCCTTAATATTCAAGGAAGAGTGTTCTGAACCCCCATCCCACAGATTGTAGAAACTGCATTCCACAGGTTCCTTTGTATTGTTTTCATGGCTGTCTCTGTCTGTATGCTTGTGTGCCCACTGCAGTAGTTCAGTTTTAGGGATCATTTTTCATGCTACTTCAATTGTCCTTCTATTAAACTGTGTCAACCTTGGAGCAGAACAAAATTTTATTTTTCAGTTTCCATAAAGTGCAACTCACACAACGTTTGCATGTGTAAAAGATTTTACTGAATGGGGAGATGGAGAACGTTAGTGTGAGAAATGTGAACTGAGAATTCATCATTTGGCACTTATCTTTCTAAAAATGTTTTCACCAGCCCATCTCAATGCTCCTTGGCCATGAGCTAGTTCCCGTCAGAGATCTTATCTTTCCTTAGCTTCCCTCCCTCATGAAACTTCCCCAAAGAATGGAGATTCATTGTGTGTTGAATCTCCAGTGGTTTGAAGGGGTACCTGGAAAATACTGTGTATTTAATAAATATTTTGTGAATGAACATATGAAGGATTCTGATTGGAAATG
>NW_012140636.1:3065703-3068489 GCF_000956105.1 Propithecus coquereli | reverse complement strand
GTGAGTCAGCTCTTTTTGCTTGTGTAAAATATATTCAAACACAATAAGATATAGTGTGAGAAAAGTCAGTCTTCACTGAACAAATAAATAGTACTTAAATACCCTGATTAAGGTGGCAGAGTGTTTCTTTTGAAAAATATTGACATTAATATATTTTAATGCACAAGAGAATGTCACATGGCATTTTCCTACCTTTATAACTTTGTTACAAAAATTTCTGAAAAATTATTCAATATAATTTATGATATTTCAAAGAGATGAAACTATTTCTTTTATCAAAAAATTGCTATGCCTTTTGACATTTGGGGAATTTGGCATAAGGCTGGTAAATGAACAAGTGCGTCAATGCTCACATTATTTTGCCAACATGTACAGGTATAATGTTTTCTTTATTGAAAGAAAGCAAATCATGGAGTAGGATCTTGCTATTAAAAATGCAATGTGAGCCTAGCCAAGCAGATGGATGGAAGAACTACAAAGGCCTCAAGCTTTAAAACTACCCACCTGGGTAATTCAGGCCAACTGGAAAAAAAATGGAAGTTATAGCACAAAATTGCCTCCTGAAACTTTAATATCTTAGTTATGGGACAAAGATGTTGAACTTCTGTAATCCTGAGCCTTCTTAATGAGCACTATTTATTTTATGAGGACACCTGACTGAATGGTGCTGTAAATGTAAAATAAGAAGGTTGTATGTGATGGCGGATGACATAATTGTCCTAAGAGTAGCTGTGCTAAGGCAGCCTGGGGGAGAGGTAAGAGCGCTGGCCTTAGGGTTATCCAACCAGAGATCCTGGCTCTACGTCTTACTATCTGTGTGTTTCTGATTTCTAATCTCTCAGAGGACAGCAACATCCCTTTGTTCACATAGCACTACCTATTCCACTGCTTGTTAGAACAAATGGGCTAAATTATGTGAAAACACTTAGTCAACTCTAAAGGAATATTCAAGTGTAATTTATTATTCTTTAATACCCAACATTAACTCAGTAACATATTCAGTTCTACGGTACATTTATTCAGTCAGGAGATTTGGTTCTAGTCCTAATTCTGTCACTACTTAATGGTATGAGCACAGGTAAGTCATTGGCTGCTATGTGCCTCATTTTTGCAAATGCTCATTATAACGTCTCCCAATTAACCTACTTCACAGGGTCATTATTAACACAAATAAGATTATATTTTTATATGTGTTTCATTTAAGATCTTGAATGCATCATTTATTTCTTTGTAGATATCCCATCTTTAAAATGTAGAGTGTGGAAATAATTGAATGCTGAAGGCACTTATACTTCTAACTGCCTACAGTTCTCTATAAAAGCCTTTCATTAAAAATAAAAATTATATATTTTGTCTAGATCCTGCATGCAAGGTACTCTTCTAAAAACTTTACATAAATTAATTCATTTAATCTTCTCAACCCTTTGAAATAAGCACAGTTGTTGTCTGCATTTTAAAATGAGAAAAAAGAACACAGAAAGATTAGGTAAATTATTAAAAATCATGTGTCTAATAAGTGGTGGAAAGAACCACAATTCAAATTCAGACAATCTGATTTCAAACCCTATTTCCTGTGCTTCTCCACTGGGCTGCATCTCTTACCTCATAGAATATTTACCTCAAAGTCGGCATGAACAAAATTCTTAAAATTAATTCAAATGTAAACACATATTTATATTTATTTATTGCACATTGAATTAGTTTTTACCCAAAAAAGTTAAATAAATGAGAGAGGAGAGACATTAGAAAAATAGCAGAATAGGAGTTTTCTACCATTACATCCCCATAGGAACATCAATTTTGACAACCATCTATGGACAAGAGTACCTTTATGGGAGTTCACGAGTCTAGTGGAGAAGTTCCAGTATACGATTAAATCAAAAATCTGAGAATAGACACATTGAAGAGGATAAGAAGAACAGTTTCACTTTAGCCACATCACTCCTCCCCCAAGGTGGCACAGCTCAATGTCAAGAGAGACCCTCCTTGGCCATGATTTCTTCCATGGGTGAAAGTGAGAGCATAGTGAGTGAGCACCTACATCCCAAGCCATAAAGACACTGCCCAAAAGGCCCACTTATTACTTTCCCTGACCAGAATACTGAGGTGATCGGCATGGCTGGGTGGTTGGGAGAGTTGGGGGCTTGTAGCAACCAGGGCTTAGAACTTAACAAAAGGCCACAGATTCTACAAACTGCTTCATGGACTTCATAAAGAAGCTCATTCATGAGCCACTTGGGACACCTCACTTGTAGCCCTACACCAGCTGGCCCATGGGCACCCTCAATGCTCCATTCCCCATACTCCCACCCCTGTAGTCAGTACTCACATGCACCCCCATGGATGGCTAGTGTGAGCCTCTGCAGATGGCTCTTGAGGCATGCAGATAGCCGATCTGACTGTAGGATTGGGAGAAGGTACACAAAGTGAGCATTTTAGGGCACTACCCTAGGACACACAAATGGGAGGCTCACAGCAGTGACCTGGCTTAATGAGATCAAGAGAAGGCATATATTATTAAAAATTTCCCCAACCCTGAAGGAATAAGATGTATGGAGCAGATGCATACATACAAAAGATCTGAGAGAGTGTCAGAATCCCTAGTAAGGATGACTGACAGAAGTGTTTCCTTCCCAAGCCAGTAAAGACTAGAGGAGGTGACTGCTTCTTGAAATGTGAAGAGAGCAATGCAAGACTTCAAGGAATACAAAGAAATCAAGACACCACCAAGGAAACACAATATTTCAGTAATTGTTCCCAAAGAAATGGAAATGTATACATTGCCT